>NC_067292.1:12110000-12446500 GCF_020740795.1 Apus apus | reverse complement strand
AGGGATGTTTCAGACACTTTGAGTTACTTGTATTGTGAACATTATTTTTGTCTTACTGTGGGTGTAAATGGATTAATCTGTTAACTTTAAATTTCAGAATCTTCCACCAGTTTGGTTTTTTTTCAGTTTTAAATAATCATATCATCTCTATACACGCATCAATTGCAAATTAGTTCAAAACCAGAATGAGATGTAGAAGCCAGTTTTGGAAAGTTGATTTAGGAAGGAATTGGAGGTAAGGTCAAAAGGTGCTTACAATCTAAGTGAAGAGTTTGACTCCTTTATGCCAGTTCTATGAGTGACAGGGGAATATTTCATTAACTGCAGAACTACTACCAATCCTTGAGTGTTGTCCCAGAGTTGATAACCAGTGGCACAGCAGTGATCAGTGAACTGACAGACATACCCTGCCTTTGCTGGTTTTGCGATATTGGGTTTTTTTGCTGGGAACCTGTTTTTCTTACTATGCCATTATTCGATCTCTGGACATTGGAGAAAACTGAAACTGATTGTGTCACTCCACACTCATGTCGATCTCCTCTCCATTCTGGAGCTCTCTCTCAGGAAAGTGTTCTCACACAAATGGTGCTGTGTAAAGGCAGCAGTTACTGTCCCCAGGACTGAGCCCAGGTGCATGCTGTCCTGTGGCATGGGTTTCTCCATGCCTGGAAGTAATCCAGTTTCACTGGCAGAGTTGCCAGCAGCTGGAAGAGATAGAGGAATTTTATGAGAGCTCAGCATCAGAGAGCCAGTATGAGAAACTGGTGGGAACTTCTGCAGGAAAACTTGAGTTGCAGGTTTCTCCTTGTACCTACTGAAAAATCTCTTTCATGGAGTTGCCCTGTGTTTTCGAAGCACTGTGCAGTGAGTGCCATCTCCCAGGGAGAAGCCTCTTCTATAGATATTATAGAATTCAGTCAATCTAATCTGAAGCAATAAAACCATAGAAAATCTTCATCAGTGTGCCAGCTTTCATTACTTCAGTTTTTTGGTTTATTTTAAACAATGCACTGTCCGAGTATAGCGATGTGTCCTCACTTGAACTGAAATTAAAAGTTTTGGGTTTTTCCATTAAGTTTAAGCACCACGAAGCTCTGTGTGAGCAAGGTATGTGGCTGCATGCAGTTTGAGGATAAGTGTGTTTCCCTGAGTGGCTATTTCAGTAGCTTTTTATGTATAGGGCATGTCTAAACAGAGAGAGAAGGCAGGTAGTTGACTAGAATTAATTACTTGAGGACTCAGAAACTGTCCAATTTAAATTCATGTCACTGAAACAAAAAGAAACATAAACCAGAATGTGAAATGATATTACTTGTGTCAGATTTCTTCTTGAGTCTGGACTTGGAACACAAGCCTATTACAGCTGTCTCCCTGCTTCCAAGGAGGGACACAAAAATCTTGTTTATCAGTTACTAGGATCCTTGAAACTTTTCATTATCAATTTTTTTTTTTTTTTCCATTATCTCTTTCCAGTTGAGATTTTGTGAAAACTAGATTGAGAGCTTCCAGAACTTAGTGGAAGACTTTCCCTGACTTGGAGCAAAGAGGATTATAAATGCATAGTCATTATGGAGGTGAAGACTTTCTCCTAATGCCACAGATGGTTCAGTTTTGGGAGATGGCTGAAGCTAAGTAGGAAGGGAGAGGAGGGCAAAGAAGGTCTTGTTTTTGGAATTTTATCCTAGATATGGAAAATCAAATCAGTCATAGTTCCTGACAAGTCAACATTTTCTGAAAATTCAATATCAGTTCAGTGTGAGGTTCTAGGTGGCACGTTAAAGGTAAAAATATTGCTGTTACAGCATAAACCCTGTATCCTCCTTTTTTGTTTGCTGTAGTACAAGTCAAATTGGCACAAAAATTGGATCTTTCATTTCTTTATATTTCAGTTAATCCTCAGCATAATGTTTATATTATTTGTGTCAAGTGATTGCTGTGGATATTAGCATATTGTAGTTCAGAAAGAGTGCATGGACTCCAAAAACACCTAGACAGGAACCTTTCTTCTTTATGTAAATGTTTGTATTAATCAAAGTTGAGGAAAGGAAAGAGGAGACTGAATATTCTCTTTTTTTTTTTTTTTCTTTCTGGAAGTGGAGGTGTTTCCGTTTGGGGATTTTTCTGTTCTTTAAGCTGTGAACATGAGCGAATGTAACCTATGTACTCATTATATTCAGAGAAGTTCTAATTTCCCTTCTACCTGTTTACATCACATTTTCTTTCCTCTTATGCCAATAGGGATGGGAAACGTGTTTAGCTGCAGTATTCACTGAGTATCTTGACTTCAGTCCCAGAGTACTCTTTATAGATATAACTTCTAAAACTAGGAGTAGTATGACATACTGGATTGAATCCGAGACCGTCAAGTAATAATTTAAATTGAAGTAAGTTATTGCTGTTTTGATATAGTTTCTGTATGACTGGTCACTTTGTTCAGTGCCTTGTCTCTTCTTTTTGCATTATATTTTGGATGTATAGGTTTCTAATTATATAGCAGTTATATGACAAATACCAGTCTCCGTGTAGTTTTCTTCTCCTTAGTTTATTCAGAAGCTACTCACTGAAAAGTATAAAATCCCTAAGAAAGGCACCTCCTTCCAAGCACAGGATACCCTTGTGAACTCTTCACTGTGGTGTTGTTTTTGAGGTCGTTAACATTTATGTTGGAAATGTTTTTAAAAAATAAGAAAGAAATTTATTTTAAATGTGCTAATCCAACTTTCTGCAAATATTATTTTAATGGAGATTTTTTGAAAATAATTGTGGAATTGGTACTCTAAGAAAAAAACAGTTTATTAACCTAAAATTACTTTTTAAAACATTATTTTGAAAAATGATAATAATTCACAATAAACAAGAACATGGGTCACTTTATTGAACACTCATGGACTCTAAGAAAATGCTAACTAGTACCTGCTCTTGTTCAGATTCATGTTGAAAACAAATACTGAACTTCATAAACAAAATACTTAGGATTTACTGACTGATCTAAACTTCTTGTATTTGGTTACTGCTTGATGTAGAGACTTCTTGCAAGACTAAAACAACAACTACTGTGCCTTTCACTTTTTAAACATGCTGTGTTAATTCAGGTTTTAATGGTAAATTTATTTAATCTTCAGGTGCATGGAAAACAATATCTGCAGCAGCTTTTATGTACTCTCTGCATTTATCTGGGAGCGTGCATCCCTCTGTGCAGACTTGAGATTATTTGAAGGAACTGCACAAATGTACAAATTTAAAAAACTGAAGTTATTTTGATGGTTCAAATGACTTTTGGTAGTGCTGTGCCAACCTGAAAAATACCCTTAAAAACAGTCACAGCCATTTTGATTGGGTATTTGTTTTGGATGTTTAAGTTGGTTATTATGCATGGCTTTTGCAGCAGTCTGCCAAACAGCGCTTCACTTGCCCATAATTCTGCTGTTCTCACGTTTGCCATGTTTGACCTCCAGCACACAATTGCATTACAGTTTCTCCTTGGCCTCATATAATGCACTTTGCTACTATTTCTATGTCATTTTAAGATCAATCAAGAGTTTTCTAAAGGCTTGATTTTTTTTTTCTCTGTCATTGTCACAAGTTATATTTTTTTACCCTATAACTTTATCAATTTCAGTTTTTCCACCATTGAATTTAAATTTAATGTGAATCCCAGTTCTGCACAGCCATTTTTTTCCCTTCATACTCATAGAAATAAAGGAGCACTCTTACACTGACCAAACATGGTTTACGTTTAATTGCTCTTCAGGAAGGGTGGTTGCATATTAAAAACATGCATTTTATATGGCTTGCATAAGCATATATGGATGCATTCTGCTTGCTTTCAGCTTAGCCACAGAATGGACACCTGTTTTCTTGGTCTTAAAAGTTTTAAATCTGTAACTTAATATGAGCATCATTTTATATTAATCTGTTAATGGGTTCCCAAAAATTTAATGCCAAGTTGTTTAAAATGGGTCCTTGGAGAAATTTAGAATTTTTAAGGGAAGTTTATGCAGAGTAATCAAGAGTTGTACACAATTTCTAAATACTCAGTGCTTTGTGGCTGCACTCCTGCATCTATATGTTCTGTGAAGAATTTTTTCTGTGGTTGTCTTGATCCTTCCTTCTGGTAGATTTGAGGTGTTAAGATAAATTTATGGTGTTCTTGTGACTGTTCTCAGATGTTAGCAGTACCTTATCTCTCCTGAAATATCAGCTACTCTCCTTCCATGGACTTGAGGACTGGATAAGGGTTTTGTAGTTTGTCTCCAATGCTAATGAAGCCTGGTTTTTGCCAGGTCATTTTAAGAAACCACATGAAGTGATACCACCCTGAGGGCAGAATTTTTTTCTGATGTGGTTGTTCTTGTTGCTTACATTTGCTACTTAGCGTATGGACCTTTTTAGCAGTTAAAAGAACTGACTCTACTGATGCTCTCCAGCTACAAAGAGACTGGGGATTTACATTTAGCAGGTATAGAGGTTGCATCTAGTGTCAGCCTTTGCATTTATTTTTTTTAGTCTTTGTCAGTAATTCCTTAATGGCATGATGAAAATAGCTGTGCTTTCGGAGTTTGGCACTACATGGCCTATGTTAATGATATTATTAAACCTAAACACAGGTCAGGGCAGGGTTGGATTCAAAAAGCAGGTGTGTGTAAGGGAAAATGAGGTGCATGTTTGCATTGAAGTTTGGTGAAAATTACTGGCCTTTTTGGAAAGCTTTTGTGTAACTTGTGTTAGCAGTTTTCTTCAGTGAATAAATGTATCACAAAGACGTTTAGCATTAATGCCTTCCTGTAGGTTGAACAAATTCTGTTCTCTTTCTGCTCGGAGAATGACTTTTATCTGTATTTTCAAAGGCTGCAATCCTTAAAATTGTTGAATGTGCTTTTTTTCTGCAGTCTTTAGAATCCGGTCTGGTCCAAATCTATTGTCACCCTTTTTGCATTGATATGTTATTTTTTCTATTTAAATTTGACACAATTAATGGATTGAGGGGCCCCATTGAGGCCCCTCTCTCTTCTAGTTGCCCTAAAAATAAGAGAATTAGCTGTTGAAGATTTCTCCTAGTATTCAGAGCCCTCTCAATTTCACTGGCAATGCATAATTATGGAAGTAAAATGTTACAGCTAGTGAATCCTTGTTGTAGATAAAAATAGACTGAGAAAATATATTTTTTTTAATGTTTTCAAACAGAAGAACATGCTTCTAAGAAAACTTCCTTCCAAATCCTAGATACAGCTTTTCCAGCTGTCTCAAGACTCTGGCTGGAAGTTGTGTATAGGGCATATCTTCCACAAATTTGACTTCTTCCTGTAAATAAGTAAAGCTGCTTCAATAAGGATCTCCAAATTAATGCTCAGAGATCCATGGCACTGCTAATGCTTTGTGAAAATGAAGTAGGCTGTTCTAAATAGATTACAGGTGTTCATCCAGAGTAGTGTCAAACTTGATTATTGAGTGATAATGGGCTTCCCAATGTAAATGAGTGGCACAGGGAACACACTTTCCATTTTAAATACAGACAGCATGTAAAGCCCTATGCCTGCAAAAAACTTAGGATGGCTATTGTGGTTGAGATTTCTCAGGGCCAAAGTTCACCAGTACAACAAGTGTCATGTCTTTGTTAATAAATACTGAATAATGTGTGTGTCACCCTGAAAAATGGTTCAATTCACAAATGGAAATTTGTGTTTGCTTCAGATGTAATCAGAGTGAACCATAATTAGTCCATTGAAAATGAAAACAGGGTCCTCATATTAGTAAAGATCCCTTACCTGAGATACAGGATCCAGCCTGAAGTAAGGAAAAAGAAAAAATATGTACATCATAAACCATACAGATGAAAGAAGTAAAACAGAATCAATGAGTTATGCTCCAGGAACAGAGAATGGTGCAAGCATATTTCCAACATGTGCAGATGAGAGGATGTCTAATAACAAGCTAAAATACCTAGAGAAGTTTGCCAGCAGTCCTTAATCAACACCATGGATGAGATCAACCATTCAATAGGGAGTTAATTTTTCAATATGTGACTCTCTCCTTGTCTCTTCACTTTCTGGGCAAACACGTTATGAACAGCATCATGAAGACCATTTTAAGGCCCCTAGCACCTCTGAGTGGGGGATTACAATAGAATACAATTCCACCTCTCTCTTTGTCCTCTGTAAAAGATGAAGAACATGAAGTTTTTGAGACATGTACTTTTCATGTGCTTTTCTGTTCAAAATACACGAGTGCCTCCATCTCTGCAGGTGTCAGATTCTCTTTTCCTTTTGAGTTGGCTCTAAAATAATTTCAGAAATTACATCCTTCTAAGCTTTCTTTCTCATATTTCCTCTGCTCCTACCTTAGGAACTTGAAATAGCCGAAAGATGAGTAACAGATGTTAAATACTTCTCTCTTTGGTGGTTTCAAATGTATATTATGCTGAATTTTGACTCAGTGAAAATTAGTGCAGTCTCTAACTTTATTGGTAGCTGTAAAAGCAATCACCTGAGCTAAAAACAAGGAACACTGGCCATTAAGAAACTATGTCTGGTAGACCCATGGTGGGGTGGAAGGCCTGAACTCATGTCTTTGCCTCATATTTCTTGACGAGCAATTCTCATCCTGAGTTTTTAATTGATTTCTGGCAAAAGCTTTTTTCCTGAGGACAAGAAGTTGTTGTATTAAAGTTCTGGTTTTACCAATTAGCATTTTGTAATTGAGGAAAAAGTGTTTAATTGCATCAGCTCTGATATGAACATAGAAGTCCTTTAGAAAAAGTCCACAAACTGACAAAAGTCTGTCAGCAGTAACACCAAGTAGGAAACCAGAAATCTGAGTAAGTCTTAAACTTCCACAGTTGTCATGTGAGTCTTTTGAGTATTTACTGTTGGCTTTCTATCCTGCTCTGTGTTACCTGGGTATTTTGAGACCTCGACTCTCTGTGGATTCCAGTAAAAAATTTTAATAAAATTTGACTAAATTTTTCATGCAGATTAAATATGAATGGGTAGTTTTAGTTTAAAAATTATTTGAAAAATGAAGTGTGCACATTAAGAAAACAAAATAGAATATGCATTCAGAAAGCCAGACCTCCAAATATCTCTTATTCTGTGCAATAAAATACACTTATATAATGCTGCTGGAAGGACTGCATAAATGAGAGGCTTTTTAAATTATAATTTTATTTGGCCTGTTCAAAGATAAAATTGCTGATGTGTGTCAGTTCTCAATAATTAATGAAATACCTGTTTTTCTCTATGTCTGCACTGTCTTCTCCCTAGTTAGAAATTATCCTGGTGCCAAAAATGTGTCTTGCTATATTTGTGTTGAGCAACATAATTTCATTTGTCATCGATGATGCTCTGGTCTCCAGGAAGGTTTTGGAAGATAAATTTCATGCCTTCTTTCTTGCTGCAGTGGGTCTAAATTTGGACTTGGTTGCAGGATTGTGTGCAAGGTAGTGAAGCAGGATTTGGTGATAGTGTCACTTTTAAAAAATAATTTTTTTAATCTGTCAGGGTGTTCTTATGAGGAAGCTAAAAGCAAGCACACCCTTCATCTTGATTTTTTCAAGAGAGAAAGTCAGGATATCAAAATGGAGATAAAAAAAAAAATCTGCTGCTGCAAAAATAAAGTCTCTAATTCCACATCAAAAGATGGAAAGAGAAAGCTGTTGCCTCACCCCCTGGCTGGCAGGTGGCCCTGCTGACAAGGCAGCACATTGCCAGGGGAGCCAGGTCACCTACCTAGGAGGCTGGAGGGGAATTGGATGAGAACAGAGATTCCTGATACTGCTTCCCATAATTTGTCTGTAAGGAATTGTTTTACTCAAATCACCATTATAGGCAGAGATTAATTGAAAACTTAAAGGAAATAAGTCTGACAGACTTTTTGTTGCTGATTTCACAGTGTTGAACTTAAGCACTGTTGGGTCTCACAGAATCGTCATGGTTGGAAAGGACCTCTGAGATCACAGTCTCCATTGCTTCTGTTTCACATGACATGAATATGGACAGTCAGCTGAAACAGGAGATATTCCAAATCATGGTGAGGGCTAAACTTTTACAACCTGAAGATATTTCCTGAGCTGACCCTTATCTGTGCTTTTGGAAAGAGGAATAATTTGGCCAATCCTTTTTCCATTTACCATTAAACATACTGGCAGCTCTCCAGCAAGCAGTCTATTAGCAGGAATATTTAGCAGCACAAAGCAATACACTGACCCAGATTGTTGCCAGATGGAGAAGAGGACTGTTTAGTGAAAGTAAAACTACAAATATGTTGTGAGCAAAGGAAACCACATCTGATATTGGGTGGGAGTGTGATATGTGGATAAGGAAAGAAACACAGGTTTCTTCATTCTTTTCAGTGTTTTTCTACCCTTTAGTTTTCTGTTGTCATATTTGTTTTCATCTTAGCTTGAAAATGAAACTACAAAGCTTCTTTTAAACACTATTATCTTTCCTTTTGTGCCAAACTATGAAGTGGTATACAGCAAATCTGCTTGTTCAGACCAGCAGGTGGGAGGCCTGCTTTGAGCCCAGGAAATGGGGGAAGAGTTGGGGAAAACTGCAGGTCTCCACAGCTGTTGTTGGCAATTCTGCCTGGCACTGGTTCCAGTACTGCTACTGGGAAAAGAGAACTGCTGGGCTAGCCCGAGAAGTCCTCTGCCGCACTTGTTTCTTGCTCTCCATCTCACAGCAGGGTTCAGCATGGTCCTTGTGATGTGCTGATCAAAAAGTGCAAAGGTAGCTTATGAATCAACTTTTCAATTCCATTTCCGAGTAAATGAGGCTCATGCAGTGTTTGTTATGTTGACAGCTGACATTTAGCTTTGATTATTTATGTTTCAGAATATTTTGGAGCCTGGATTTGATGGCATAGGTTTTAAAAGTAATGAAAACTTCAAAATAATGAGACCTCAGCATTTGGCTGCTATAGCTGTACTGAGAGATGGGGGAGGGAGGGGAGGAGCTGCTTGTTAGTCTGTACAGCCTGCGTGCAGTGTCTGGATGGCAAAAAACTATGAGAGTTTCTTTAAAAAGTTTTAGTTTTGTTGCTAAAATTAAAATAAATGTAGACAGTTCTTGGTTGCAGACAGATTACTATGCTTCTGTTTGTAGTAATTATTTGTTTAACCTGATTAAAATAAGCATCCATTCAAGAATTTCTTTGGGATGCTTAAAGATTTTCAGGTTTGGGTGGAGGTTTTCCTCATCTAGTTTTAAAAGAATAGTTCTACGAAATTCCCGTGTAGAGTCTGATTTTAAAGTTGTAAGTTGGAGAAAATAGTATACATTTCCTTCTTACCACAAGTGTAATCTGTGCATTTGTGCTTGTGTAAGATCACCAGCCCTTGATCTGGTTTCTGCTAGGCACTGTCTCCTTGCAATAATGAATATCTCACTGTAAGAGGATTTTGTCTGGACAGATGTACCTTAATGTCTTGCAGCAGGATTTTCTGTTTTATAAGGCTGATACTGGATTACTGCATTCTTGGTTGGAATTTGGCAGATACTAGAAATGTATTTCTATACTAGAAACAAAGCTATTTAAATTCTACTGTATAATTAACCATTATACTCAAGTGAGCCTATACTGCACTTCTGAATTAAGTTTCCCTGCAGTGCTCTGAAGTTGGCTGAATCTTATTACATGAGAGCATAATTTCAATATTGTTGTTAATTAGGTGTTATATTTGAAAGTATTAATAGGTATTTATAGTTAAGGTTCTGAAATTAACCCCTATGCGAGTGTCTTTCCACTGCACCTTGCAGAGAAGAATCATTCTGGCAAGGTGAAAAATCCAGTCTGTGATTCCCAGATATAGTTTGATGAACAAAGCTGTGTGTTTGCTAGAGGTGGGTTTTAGAAGGCATTAAGGCTGTTACTACAGTTGCCCAAGATACTTTAGTGGAGAAACTCCACCTGGAAGGCTTTGCATGTCCATTTGAGTAGTCCTGGGGGGTGCCTGGGACCCTGCGCCATCCTGCAGATCAAGGTTGCCAATGCAGCCAAGTAAACAGTGGTAATCACACTTTGTGGGACCTCAGCTGTCCCTTGAAAACAGGCAGTAGAGTCTTAAGGGGATAGTCTGTCCAGCATCACGTAAGAAATGAATGTCTGTCTGTAAATTATTTTAACCACCATAGAGAATTATAAGCATATTAGTGTTACAGAAAACAAATATTCAGAAAATGCTACAAAAACAGGCTCATTCACTACATCCTTTGGGTATTTCATGTGTTGGCTAATGTAGTATTTCATTACCATTAAATCCTGTTGCCTGAATTTTTTTTTTATTATGTTTTATCGCTTTTAGCTTTGTGGAATCATCCTAGCTGCTGTCTGAAAGCATTCTCAAATGTTTCATTCACACTTTTCATTGTTATATCTCAACCTCACCTTGGCCTTTCATAGAATCATAGGATATGTTGGGTTGGAAGGAACCTTTAAAGGTCATCTAAGCCAACCCCCTTGCAGTGAGCAGGGACGTTTTTAACTAGATCAAGTTTCTCAGAGCCCCATCAAGCCTGACATTGAATGTTTCAAGGGATGGGGCTTCCACCACTTCTCTGGGCAGCCAATGTGGTTTTCTATCATTGCGGCTTTCCTGGAACAGCTGCCATTTTAACACTGAGCATTTCAGCAAAACGATTGGGTCCTGCTGGAAAATTAAGCACAGTGTGTATGGCAAAAAATCCAAGAAATGCATAGTTTTCTGTTTCAGCAGCAGACTTTCCACTTCTGTAAATGCCTGCTTTCTTATTCCTTCTCACATAGATCTGGGGTTTGTTGTTGTTGGATTTATTTATTTATTGCTATCTACTGGCCACTCTTAGATAGGAAGAATGGAGTTGAATGTTATCCTTTTGTTCTTGCTCTTAAAGACTTCTTTCTAACATCTTAAAAACTCTAAGTCTCTTGAAAATGTGCATGTCTGCAAATTAATATCCTTACCTAGTGGTTTTTTTTTTTATTTCCTCCTGAATGCTGTTGTGAAATAAAATCCAAAGTATACAGTATGCACCAAATGGGATTGCCTCTTGCTTTAAGGACTGGGTATCCAACGTTTGCTGTTGCTATGCAGAAGAATGTTAATAGCTGCTTAATCTTGTTAGACTGCATCTTGCTATGTATTAAAAATTACTTCTACTCATCTTTTCTAGTCATATGATTTATAAAAAATCACATTTTAAAAACTGAAACAGCCTAAATGTAGCCTAGTACATTCTTTTTATGTGGTTAACACAGAGTGAACATTTGAAAGGTCTTTTGACCATTAAAATAGTCACCTAGGAAATACCAGCATTTTTAGGCATTACAGTACTCCTAGAAATCTTGCCCAGAGGGTTTATAGTGGTACTAGATGATTTCAATTTTTTTTAAAAAAATAATTCTGCTTCTTTTCAAATGGGATTCACTATTTCTGGAAACCCACCCTTTATAAATTAATGTAGCACAGAAGAGTAATTAAATCTGGTAATCTCATTAAAGCTTTTAATGAAATTAATAATTTCAAAGAGTTTTTCTGCTTATTGGGATTTCTTAACAAAGGAGTCACTATTGAATTATTACTGCTCTTACTCAGCTGCAGTTAGTTTTCAGCTACCATGCAAGATAGTCCCTCCATGACCTTGATTTATTTCTATTGAGGATGGGACCAAAGTGCAGTTCCCCAAGGAGATGAGAAACCCAGTTGTAGTGTTCTACTCCAAAATATTAGCCAATAGTTCCTTTTTTTTGAGCTGGAGACAAACTTAGATCTAACATTTATTTTGAAAATGCACATTCGTTAAAGCGAAAAGCTGAAGAGCAGTCAATTTTGACTTTTTGTAAGTATATTTAGTAACATGTTCTCAGAATCAAATAAGTTCCTCAAGTCTACCTGGTTTGGTTCTCCAGTAAATAACACTTTTAAGGTCTCAGCAGTATATGGTTACTGGGAAATAGATAAAATCCTTATTCACATGTTTTCATTTATAAACTGTTCAAAATATACTGTTGCAATATCATAAAACTGTAGCGTTCCTATAAAATTGTTTTGCAGGGCTGTAATTATTTTTACAGAACTCATTCTTTACAATTAAAAAGAAGACTATATAAAAAGACAAGAAAAACCATACTGAGCAGTTTTTTTTATTACAGCAGTACAATTCTACAGCGTGGGTGTATTTGTTTTCATTAGGTGTGTACGCATATGTGTATTGAAACCTACTGCCTTGTTTTGATGGAAACTGTTACTTCTGGCTCCCTTCTCCATGCCATTTGTGATTTTTCTTGATCATCTCTTCCAGACTGAGAAATGCCACTAATTAATCTTGTTCTGCATGTCAGTCTGTACTTTTGATTAATGATATCTTCTCAGTAATATGTTACTGAGATACCTTTTACAGAAATGGGAGACAAGAACTAAATTATATAATAAAGGTGGACAGTGGTAAATGTAGAGGAAATGAAAAGACATCATCAGTCACTGCTTTAGGAGTTAAAAATGAGATATTAATCTATTCTATGATTTGTGGACATATACCCAATTTACCTGTCCTACCATACATTTTTGGTTTATCTATGGGTCAGAACCTCCACAGGCCTACACGGTTAGTTTGCTTTCTCAATATTATCACAATAGGCCAGGTTAATATAATGGTAAAACAGAGAGAACCACTGTTTCCATGCCCAGAACAGACCTTTCAACAGGATATTTTTGAGCTGCCGGTAGTGCCTAATCTCATACCGTCCTGTCAACACATGCCCCATCACTCACCTCCATCCTAATCCCAGCCAAAGGGATGGGGCAGGAGCCAGTGCTCTGCAGGCAGCAGTGCTACGAGAGACACACAGTGGAGTTTGTTCTTGGGTCTTTACTGTCCAAGCCACTCTTGGGAGAGTTGATATAATGACACAGTCGGTGTAATTACAGCACTTTTCAGTAATATTTACTGTTTTACTAGACAAATGTACTGTGAAAACTTTTATTGGCATGAAATAATAATTAATGTCAGACCAAATTTTTTCATTTGTTCCTTACCTTTAAAATGCATCTCTAGAAGTAAATGTTGTGAGATTGCTGCAGACCTCAGTGCATGTTTGCTGTTAGAGGTACCATTTAGTTTACTTTCACTACTGAAAGATTTATTGTAAGAAATGTGAGAAGATTGATAGACCTCATTTCAGACACACTTGCAGAGGACTCAGGCAGCTGATTTGTGGGTACCAACTTCCAGGCTTCTTTGCAAAATAACTAATTGAGTAAAACCAAAGCAGTAAGGACAGACGGTTCCTGCAGATTTTTGGTTGTTTCTGTGTTGTGGCTGCCTATTCTCTTGTTATACACAGGAGACAATGAGATGCCAGTCTAAATCCTTGTTGTCTTTCTTTTATATTCAGTGACTGGTAGCACAGGAGAAAGCCTTGCTCCTGCCCTTACAAGATTGTTTAGTATGAAAAGAAAAAGGAGCAGCCATGGACACTTGTTTGCTTCCTGTTAAAACATGCAATCCCAGAAATGTAATTGCTACTCATCCTGGTGATCATGCTGTGCTTTTACAGGAAGAGCTGATGTGTATGTCCTTTGCTTATCTAAGATTCACTGTATTAAGTGATAAAGAGGTAAAAAGATGCCTTGACTCTCCAGCACGTCAGTACTGGAGAGCTCTTCCTGAAATTGCACAAGTAAATCCAGAGTGTTTGATCTGAGCATTTGTACAGAAAAGGACAGTTTTAATATCAGGGACATCTGCTTAATCCCTCCCCTGTTATCTCAAAGTTCTCAGTAAACTATTTTCAGTATCACCAGCATGATTAAAGCTCTAGTAGAAGACTCTAGGAGCTACTAGACTGACATTAAAATTAATCTTAGCTTTGCTAATTATTAGACTTTTTGTTAATCTCTCTCTCAAGCAATACCATGTACTGAACTGGAAAAGGAAAATAATAATTCATTTGACAAAAAAATGAAGCAAAAATGGAGTAAATTTGTGCAGGGTTCCCCATGCCATCTACTTTTCATGTGACTGGTGACTTCAGAAGGTTGAAAGGTTGGAAGAAGGGCAATGAGAAGGGCAATTCAGTCTCTTATTCTGAGCCCCAACTATGCTCGAAGGAAAGGATTTCTGTGTGTCTGAGGAAATATTCCATCACCAGTTCCTTTAAGTGAACACTTTTTTAAAAATTTCTGGCTTCAGGCTATTTGTTAAACCAGCAGCACTTACAGGAATGTTGCTTGTTATATCCACAGTTTGTTTGCTTGTAATAGAATTTCCTTACATTTAAAGCATTAAAAAACAAACCAAACAAACTATAGTACTGTGTGTCTAAGAAAGGCTTATATCTTACTAATATAAAAGTCTGCCAACTAAAGACTGGGCACTGTGGAAAGCAGATAATAGACTTCATTAAGTTTTCAAAATATTTCTTGTTTGAGTTATTACTATCTCCTAGTACAACTAGTTCACTCCCCTCTGGACCCAAGAGCTGCAGGCTGTGCCTTGCTAGCAGTATCAAAACAGCTGGGGAGAAAGGGAATGATGTAAGTGAAGGTGTCTGTGGGTTGTACAAGTGATAAAGATAATTTCTTTAGCAATAGTGTAGTGTGATGCCTGTGCCTACAAGAAACTATAAGGTTATGCGTTAGTAAGTTACATGGCTGGCTGTTTATGTTGTGTTGAAGTGCATCCCATTTGCCCATGCCTGAAGTTGCCTTTAAGATGCTTTGTGGGCTTCTGCAAGGGAAGGGGAGTCCTGCAGGGGTACAGACAGGAATTGCCATACAGGAAGGCGTAATGTTGTCATGATAGACTATGTAAGATGCTTGTGTCAGTTTGGTGTGCTGGGAACAGCCTCTGGATTGGCTGTTGGTGGCTCTGTGCATGACTTGGTTTTGTTTTCATCCCATACACAGTACATGGCTGATATCAATTCAAGTTTTAAGATGCAAAGGAGATAGAAAAAAATTCTCAATAATATTAAGTATTGAATGAGTATGGTAATGCTTTGCCCTCACTTTATCAATATGCACTAAATACTTCATATAACCACAAAAGTACTGACCAGTAGACTCTAGCACATACTGGTTTAATACAGTGCAATTTATCCTTTATCCATGGCCTCAACTAATTGCATTGGCTTTGATATAAGCTATTTTTAGATGCTTTGGGACAAGTTGGTAATGTATTGTATAAACAAGCATATTATTTGAATGAAATATTTTCCAAATGTGTATAATTTCCCTGCTCAAAACTGGTCAGGTGAAGTCCCCTTGACTTGCAGTGTTTGAGTATGGAGTCTGAGGTTTGCAGGAGGATTTTGTCTTTTTTAAATCAAGTGAAATAATATTTTCAAGATACTTGATAAAAGGAAGGTCTGCCTTGATTCTTAAGGTTGTGTGTTTCCAGTGCTGTAATTTTAAAGGCGGGGTTCTTTTGTTTGCTTTTAAATCTGTACAGGCAATTACATTTTCATGAGAAGTATTTGCTGTGCTGCTTTCTTTCTTTGCCTCATAGTATAAGAAGTGCTATTAATGGCTTTTTTGGCAGCATAATATCAAAATGGAGATTATATATTTTTCCAATTATAAACTGTCCTAAATGTTTTCTCTAGGTTAAGTGTTGGCTTAAGTTTTCCACTCATCTATTTCAAAAGCAAATTTAATTAAAAATTGGCTTTTTATGACTCTTGGCCCATAATGTTGAAATACCTTGGCATATTGAGAAAGATAAAACTTCTAAAGGTCTCAAGTTGTCTTGAGAAAACTAGACATTCTCAACAGTATTTATTTCCTATCAACTTTAATAAACATGTTTTCAAGTAATTTACAGTCGATGTAATTGGCTACTCTTAAAAAAAGGTCATGCCTTCCTTTGTATATATGTATATTTTTTAATCAGTCTTATGCCTTTCATCATCTAATTTTTTTTTTTTTTTAAATATCACCAGCAAAAATTTTTGGAGGCCAACTATAGGAATTTAAAGAATTTGCAAGCCTGGAATTGCTTATTTTGTAGTATATCTGAGAATCAGATCTTGAGTTCTTGGTCAGGCTTTCATCTGTCCTTGTGCAGCACAGTCTTCAAGGATACCGCTTACTTTCACATGTAGAGCAACATGGAGTTGTTTTTATTTTTCATTTTTAAATACCAAATCCTGTATGAGACTGAAGCAGGCAACTTTTGTACTAGCCTGGTGACCTGGGTTGAATATCAGCAGCAAGGAACTTAACTTGTTGCCACAGTGTTTGTTATTTGTCTGTCTTCTTTGGGAAGCATTCTCTGTTGGCCTGGATTCCTTCTCTTGAAGTGTAACACTAGGTATCTTTAAAGGGAGCAGGGAGAAGGCAATCCTGCCTTTACTTCTTGCTGTAAAGTGAGGACATTTCCAGTGTCAGAGCACCTGCTAGGGAATAGGGAATGTGTGTATTTGTGTAGCTGGGCTCATGCAACCTCTTTGATCCTCACTGTGTTATCGTTGCTCTCAAAAAAGACGTTTTTATGTTGTGTGAGACTGTATTGTGAGCACTTGTAAGAGCTGCACGTTTTTCATGAGGAATTAGAATTTACTACACTTACAGCTTTTTTTATGTGTTGAGCACATAGCAGGTTGTTTTTAAACCAAAATCTCTTTATGTATAGCTTAAAGATAGGGTGGTAACCAGGCAGTGTTGCTTTAATGGTGCCAAAATGAATGTTTAGTAAACTAGGACAAATAAATGTATTTGTGTTTTACTGTCTGTGGGGGAAATTAGTGTTCACTTGAAAATGTTGGAGTGCTAGCAAACCGGAAATGTTAATTTATCCTCATTCATGTTCACAGGCTTTTTATTTTCAGGTGTTTAGCACATCTGAGTGTTTAAACTCCCTTGTCATTAAAATGCTAGTCCTGCTTATAATAATTATAATAATAATTATAATATAATAATAAAAATAATAATTATTAGTGAGAATGAGGGTATACTCAGCCAAACACTGCACAGGTATGTGAAAACATTTTGAAGCAGGTGTAACATTGGCTTGAATGAGGTGCCTGTGGATCCCTCCTGGGCACATGTCTGTTTTAGACATGTACCCAGTGTGCATGGGTCAGGGAAGATCCCTTTAGGATGCCCTAGATCTGGACTGCAGAATTATATGTAATCTCTCATGCAATTTGAGGATGGCAAGGGAAGTGCTGGGAATTTTGTTACTTTCATAATGTCAGAGTTAAAAGGTCGGCACTAGCTCACACCAGTTAAAAACAGATATAAACTGTATAGACCTGTTGTTGCCATACAAGAGCTTTATAAGAACATATGTTAATTATAGTGGTCCCTCTTTCTGTGTCTTTGGGACTCCATTTGCCTGCTGTTTTCTCTATCCCATATGTCTTTTCTAAGCATAACTGAAGGAGAGTTGGTTAGAGATTGGTGATCTGGGTCTCTATAACTGGCCTTTGAAAATTTGAATCACCAAGCATCTGCTGTATTTAAAATAGCCTTTTCACCTTTTGAGTGATGTCCTTTGTTAATTACAAGAGTATATAGCTATACACCTAGCATTTCTTTGGAGTGTAAAGTATCACAACTGCATTTCATCTAATGCCAAATTCAGCTTGTGTTTACATTTTTGGTCTAAAACTGGAATAGAAATATATCAGAATTTCTCACAGAAGGTATTTTGGCTGTGGACCCATTTGTTACAAAAAGTACGAAGAATGGGTTTTCCCCTTCAGTAGTGCCTGCAGCCTTGGGCATGCTCACCTAACACTTTTCAGGTACTCAGAATGAAAAATCAGAATGGAAAATATTTATACCAATATTGGATTGGTGAGGATCATAAATCCAGACCTGCAGGTGGGCATAAAACAAGTATGTGGAATAGTCACAGTGACACACTGGAGAAGCAGAACTGGTATCACAAGCTGGGAAGTCATAACGCCTGGTTGTCATCCCTCTCTGAGAGGCTTTCATGGACATGTGGGTGCTCAATCTGAGCATAGTCATGACCCACAGACCAGTCCCTTTTCTCCTTCAGAGCAAATGCTGTTCTCTTGGATATAACCTGCTTAGAAGAAACCATGAGTAACACATTAAATGGCTTCACATCATCACTGAGGAACAGCTATTTGGCATGTCACATGGGCAGCATGCTGTGTGACATGTCATGATGCAGTATGGCAAGGTGTTATGACTTTGCAAGAATTAAAATAGAAATAAATTGGTTAATTTATGTGGTGCCATCATTTATCATACTTGAAAGCAAATTTATGGTCTATAGTAGCGGCAATGTATTAAAAAAATAAATTCAAATAGCAGTTGGTGGAATTCACATACATCTGAAAAATATTCCTCTGGGTTTGAGTTTTTATGTGTATAGAACAAAACAAGAGTTAGTGCCTGGAGAACTGGTAAAAGATTATTTAGAGTTGAATGTTAGATTTAAAGGGGAATATGTAGGGAAAGTTCAGGTGGAGTTTCTCACAGATGGTATCTGAACCTGCATGAATTCACTTGCTTTTGAAGAACAGCTGGAAATACGAGAACAATATTTAGAGTGGATGCAGTAGTAGTTGAAAATAGGCAATTCTTTCAAGTTACTTTGACAGGATTTTGTTCTGCAAGCAGTACTTATTTTCAGGACTAGCCTTGATCATGGCTTTTTGCTAAATTTATCTTGTATTTTGAATGGCTGAGGATATATTGGTTCACTCTATCAATATGTATTCATTGTAAGTTGTTTGTCCACTTATAAAATTTGATGCATCTACCACAGTGCAATCCAGGGGATATAACTGCATCTGCACCACATTCTCTATGGTTAGACTTCTACTTGTTGACGGACGCTCCGAATGAATACATTTTCTTATGCTCTCTGCTCAGTATTGGGGATAGTTTGTTTATTCAGTTGCTTGTCTCTTTATATCTATGCTTATAGGAATTTCCAAAAGCTAGCTGTTTTAATTGAACATAATAGAATTCTACTGGGAGCAAATGCTGAGTATGAAAATAGGAAATATAGTGTAACTGAAGTCAAGGGAATCTGGTTAGCTTTTATCAGCTGATTGTTTGAATTATGGTTTAGTTTGTGGAGGATAAGTTGTTCACAGAATCATTCGTAGTTACAAGACTTTCTTTTTAAACCCCTTCCATCTCCCACATAACCAGCTAAACTAGGAGTATTTTCTAATAGTCTAAAGAAACTGTATTCTTTACATAAAAGGATAACTCTTCACTAAGAGCCACAACATAGGATAGCAGAATACCTTTCCAGAAATCATAAACTGATATTGCAAAAATATACGTAATCACTCTGAAAGACAGAACTTAATCAGTATGCAAATTTTGTAATTGATTCCACGTTCTCTTATCTTACTGGCATCAGCTGTCTCCTGTTCCTTGCTCTAACTTGGCATGTTTCTTGAGGGTTTTGATCTCTTTCCCTTTGAGAGAAATTCCAAATGGCGTTTTTACAACAAGACTGTGGAGGGACTGGAGATAAATTCTTCACTGTTTACAGCATAAATAGGAGGAGGGAAGTCCAGGCATTTTTTTTCTGCTGTTGTATATGCTGTTGCACCCTATAGTACCTCTGGGCAGATGTTTTGGTGCCAAATTAATCTGGAAAATCACAGTTTATTGCTGTGCCTCACCCCTAAGTTATAGGCCTTTCTGATCCTGCTAGTGAGGATGAAGAAACTCCCCTTATGTCACGACACGAACTGTGTGGGTGTCAACCCTTCACCTGGGGAGCCATGCTGATTGGTGTGTTTTCTGGATTTTCATCAGTCCTTAAATGAGTTTCATCCCCCCCCAATTGGATCTGGAGGTGAATAATCTCATTTCCCAGGAGCCATGGGTTAATTGCAGCTTTCATTTGTTGTTACTGCTGATAGCAGCCAATGTTGACTCAATGACTCAAGATGAGTAGCTCCATTACATCACCACCTTTTTGAACCCACACTTAATTAAGGTTACTAAAGTCAACAGTACTGCCTGAAATGCTTATGCAAAAACTAAGGCAAGAGTATCAAATCTCTAGGCCAGAAGGTACCTTACATGCTCACAGCTAGAAACCATGAGGCACAAGTTAAACCATTACTGATTTTGTCTGAAGCTAAGGGAAGGAAAAAAAATCTTGAAATCTGTTAAGGATTAATTTTGAGGAAGGTCAGCTCCTGAACATTTTCTGGATTCCAGAAATAGTTGTTCATTCAATTGCAGCGCTGTTGGCAGTTTAAAATATGGGCTTGGACTTGATGGGGAGGGGGGGTAATCTGTTAATCAGCACTTCATCTACAACTGCTTATCTTCTCTTTTCTGCAGTTCCTCTTTTTAGTTGGACATCAGCATTGTCTATGTACTTCATATCATCCATCAGCAAGAATGAATGAAGTACACAGCAATATTTCAGTTTGACTAAGCTCAGTAAAGCAAAGCAGAAGCAGAAAATTATTGCAATAATCTTAAATCTTTAATGATAGTGGAGTTAAATATGTATCACTTTCTTTACTCATTACTGTAGCCCTGTGCTAGTACATAGTTATAATGTGACATAGAAAGTACCTTCTTATTCTGTCAGTAGAAATCTTTTTTTGGAGGGTAACTGGTAGCTGAACTGTGTAATACTGAATACCAGAGTTCCAACAGATCTTGGAGAATTCTTCCAAACTTTATATATTAAAAAAATATCAGAGCTTTTGAAGGAATTAACTCCAACTGTGCTTTTTTTCCTGTGTGTTTTTACAACCGAAAAAAAAAAAAAAAGTATTAACTTTTCAATGAGAGATTCAGCTCTTCTAAAGAATGAATAGCACTCATTTTTGTCCTGGTTAAAAATAATTTCAGATGTTTCATTAATAAACTGTAGTGTTTTCCTATAAGAAGATACTACATTTTGATGTGAATGCAGGAAATGTTCTTGTTGCTATTTGTGTGAACGTTTTCCCAGCTTTGGCAGAACAACATGATGCATAAGGCTTATTAGAATTGTCTGATTAATGTTCTGAGGATTCTGTGGCTGTCAAGGAAGCACTACCCCAGGGCTACAGAAACTGATCTGAGCTCTTCCAACACTTTTGCCCTGGGACTAAGGGTTTAGATTAGACTGGATCTTAAAGAAATAACAGAGATGCTCTTCCTGTCCTTGCTGATGTAAGGGTAGGCAGAAGCAGAGCAGACAAGACATGGATGTAGGAAGGACAAAAGGGGTGATGTGAGAATTGCAGCCTGAGGCTGGAGTAGACTAGAGGTGACTGGACAGGAGACTCAGGCTCATGTCATGGTGGGAGGAAGCACACACGAAGATGAGTGGTGGCTGGACACAGAGGTGGAAACAGGAACCACACAGGGCCCTGGCAAAGATGGGTTAGTGGATGACAAAGCATGGAGCAGAAGCAGAAGACAGGATAGTGCTGGAAAACCCTGTATAGGATGAGGTGAACAGAAGAACCCTGTGAAAAACAGCATGTTAACCCTACCAGAAATGGAACAAATAACACAATGCCTGCATCACAGATTTCTCTGCTGTTAGTGTTAATGGTTTTCCAGTACGTTTACAGGTTTTTTCTCTAAGTTTAAATCCTTTTGCTTACTTTACACAATTCTATGCAGTGTATTCAACTCTGCTTATTCAATTTTGAGAGTAACATTAATGTAAGCCTGAATTAGGAAATTTTAGGGGGAGGTGAAGGAACAAGTTCATATTCATTTATTGTTTTTCTCCATATCTCTTAGCCTAGGACATTCATACACAGAAACTCTATCCTGGCTAAAGTTTTGAGAATTTACAAGTTCAGAAGTGTTGGAATCACCTGTGCAGTAATGGATGGGGCTATGCAGCAGCAGCAGGGAAAAGACAGCAGTATTTTGGAAACCTATTTCCCAGCTCTTGCAAGAGGACTGACTCAGGACACACACTGCTTCAGTCAGTGAGAAACTTTCCATCTTAAGAGTAAAAGAAAAACAAGCCCTTTCTTGGTGCACGGAAATGTAATATGAAGTAACTGCTTTTAATGAAACTCTTCTAAGTGAGACTGAATTTAGCAACTCCAAAACCTGTAACTTTTGGTTTTATTGCTTTATAAATCTCTCCATAGTTCTGAGAATTCTGGTAATATTTTAGGTAATTTGTGAATATGAAAACAATTTATGGATTAACATGGATTAAACTGAGGTTCTTTCATAGGAATATTTCAGCATCAGGAATGATGGGCCTAAATGACACTTGTATAGTTTTTAAAAACTGCATTTTTTGCAGTTGATGTGACTTACAGTGAAAGTTCTAATTTAAATTTTCTTCAGTAATTTTGTGACAATTTTTCCTTTCTCTGTCCTGTGAATTACTTTGTCTATTCTAGATATATTGATCTAATCAAGAATGGAAAAGACACCTTTTGTGAAGCATCAGATCTTTCTTGCTGGAGTCTAGATTTAGTAACTTCATATTATGAAATTAATAAATGTCTCTCTCTCCCTTCTGAGGATATGGAGGATGGAATGGTCTGAATGGTTAGAAGCTTATGAAATTTATGTGTAATGAAGGGTCCTTAAAGATGAATTCCATCCTTAACTTAGGGGCTGATACTGTTTGGAAAAGGCAGCTTTTGAAGGCTGTTCATGTTGCTTTCTTTAGGTATTTGAATAAATCCCTTGTGGATTTTCAAGTATATTCTCTCAGGCATTCAGTGTGTAGTAAGATGTTCAGCTCCTTGTTTCAGGCTCCAAATGGAGATTTAATGAAATTAATAGTTTGAAAACACCAGTATAAACATAATTATAGCTGGATGTGTTACTGAGATTATAAGCTCAGGTTTTACAGTAATGATCATATTCCCCAGAGAAACCTCCCAGCAAATTTAAAAGGACAGCTAGTAATCTAGCAGCCCAGACCACATGTGGTGCAGATGCACACAAGACAGAATGGCAGAAACAGTGATACATCTTGGAAGCAATGTAATCTTTGTGCTCCTGGAGACACCTCAGGAAAAACTGGGATATGTTCCAGTGCTCAAGGCATCTTCTGATGACAGTTATCGTTTCAATAAAAGACAGTTTTTTAATTATGAACTGTAATTATTCTACCTAGAGAACTCTATTACTTGTATATGCAAGCTACTCTCAAGCATAACTGATTTGTATTTATAGCACTTAGGATACACTAAAAATGTGCATCTAAGAATGAGATACATTCAGAGCCACAAATATGTAAATGTGTATATGAAAAAAACCTAACACAATCTACTTTTAAAATAATTTTATGGAAATATTAACATTCTATTTGTCGAGAGGTGCAATTTCAACAAAAGCAACATTTTAAATTCCTTTGATTTGCCTGAATAAGAATACATTTTTTTGTGTGAATAACCTTCTGAAGGAATGCAACCCAAGTACATGTGATTTTGCCTGAAAGCTACAGTTAGCACTAGTTTAGCTAAAAGTATGTAACAAAGAATATTTTATCCAGTTTCAATTGTGTTATGATTACTGTATAGCCGTTTGTGATGCTTTGGTCTTCTCTGTGAATTAGACAATATTAATACCCCATTTTGTGAATGGAGACTCAGATACAGAGAGCAGGATAGCTGTGTTTTTCATCTTGGTTGTTTTTTCCCTGGGAGATTTTTCAGTTGTAATGGTTTAACATCCCATCTCTCCCCACCCATGCATATAAATGTCTTAGGAAGCTATGGAAGTAGTTTAGTTTTAAAGTTCAGGTATTGTCTAGGGTGATGTGGTCATAGTTCTGAACTTAGACTCTGTTTAGGAGTGCACCTAGAAGGAAGGAAGAGTAAGTGTACTATAACCTCTCCCAGATATTTTCCATAATTTCAGCCCACGCACTGCTGCAACCGAACGAGGGCCATTTCTGTGTTTGTCCAATTGCATCTGTGGTAAATGCAGTCTGTCAGTATACTGAAGTATCCTGAAAACTGTAGCAGTATGTGTAGGGCTTTGCTTGGGGGATGTCTGCATGAAAATTTACCTGACTCACATTTCTGGTTCCCTAAGATATAAAGTATGTACATAAATGACTTGCCCAGAGTTACCAAGCAATCATATTGTGGAACATAGAATTTAAATCGGTATCTCCAAAGTTAGTATCCTTCCATTCACTGTCGATACACTGATCAGAAGCTGTCTGAGGCAATAGGTTAGTGCTTTAACTCTTCCTGAACTCAACAGGAGCTGTTTACAGTGTTACGGTTTCCAGCATGGTGCCTCTTACCAGGCAATTTGTAGTTGAGTTGTTGAGCAGAGGAGCAGCAGGAGAGGTGCAGCTGTGCTGCTTTCAGTGAGCCCCATGCCAAGCACTACCAGACATTTACCCTTCCAGCTCTGAGGTCTTATAGACTGAAGGCAGGAAATGGGGAGATATTTTTTTCATCTTGTTGGTTCTCCATATCCTTTTCTATATATGGAAAAGTACTGATTTATGTGGGGGGGAATACCCCTTACCTTGGCAGAAGCTGCCTCTTCTATTAGCAATTTTTTTCTTTCTCTTTAGTTTTGTTCATTGAATCCCAGTTCTTGTAACATTGTCTTTTCTCTGTTTTAAGAGAACTCATAATCTTACCAGAGTGCCTGTGCCTGTTCTAAACCTATCAGTTTTTCACAGGTGCTTTTCTTTCATGTCTGCTATTATTGTTAACACACTTCTATTAAGCAGCCTATAAAACTCATATCAGGCCATTTCACAATAAGCATTTCTAATCTGTGCGTGGATATCTTCTGGTTATTCAAATGTGCTTTCGTCTTTCAAATATCTGCTTTTTTTAAATTACTGCAATCTTGATTCAAATCTTCTTGGTTATCAGTTGGCACAAAGTTTTATTAAGATTTCCTATTCTTTCTGTCTGCTAGACCTCATATTTAGTTATGTGTTTTACTTCTACCTTATTGATAAAAATCTTTTTGAATCATTCATTATTTCCCTTTAGTTTTCAGTTGTTCAAATGATTTAATAATTAATTTTACAATATTTGTAACCAGAATCTCCCATGTCCTAAATTAGTTGTAGGGAATACCTCACAATTCCATTCTAAGCCAATCAATATTTCCTAAGTAATAAAAAATTCTGTCAGTGTTGTTGTAAATGAATCTTCCCTCTTCTGAAGGTTTCCAGGACCCCACAATGAGTTTTCTACTTACTTTTAAGAAATGAAAACAACTTATATGCCTTTTAAGACACAGGAGTTTTAGGTCTATGACTTCCCAATACCTTTCAAGCATCTTTGAGAGGCAAATATCTGAAATATCTACATCATCTGCAACATCACTATTTGATACAGTTATGCTGACCTATAAAATAGCCAGAAAGCGATAGCAACTGGGAAAACTAGAGTTAAGTAGCAAACCTTCTGTAGGCATTCTGAACTATGCCTTTCCATTCCTTATTCCCAGAGGAGCCTGCTTTTGCTTGTTGTACATACTTCTGTGTGTATATATTGGTAAAACTGGCAGCAAGTGTTCATTTTTGTGTGTGTGTGTTTACATAGGTAGGTGCAATTCATCTTCTACAGTACAGAAAAGGTGTAGGAAAGACTTTGGGTTTTAGTTTTTCTTTTAATGTCAGTTGTACCCCAGTGCCATAAAATAATGAAATGTAATTTCTTTGCTGTAATCCCTCATTATCCAGCTCCCGAGGACTGCTTTCCCCTTCTTTGTGACCACTGTACATTCACCAGGCTGAGTATAATTTTGTATACTTTAGATTGGCATTAGTATTAATAATAATTTTGCTGTTTCATTAAATCTGTTTTCATTTCAGTTTATGAATATCCTCTCCTTTTCCTGATGCCCTTTCTCAGCTGGGAAGGGGTTATCAGGTGACAGAGCTGCTACAGTTTACTCCCACATTGGTTAAATGTAGACATAGCCCACATCTGTGTTAAGGAAATGCACATGAGCATTCAGAGTTCTTGTAAAATGTTCAGCTTTTCTGAACAGTGCAGGATGGATGCCATGGCATAGCAAAATTGCTGCTACTTACTCTTGGAGCTCATATTTGAGGACTGATACAGCTGTCTTTTGTCACACATCAGTTTGTGGTGAGCATTGAGTGCAGCAAGAGAGCACTTAAGAACCTCCTGGCCCTCCTTTTGTGCTGTGTCTCTATCCTCTGCCTCCACTCCCAGAGAGGCATATGTGGCCTTGTGGTCTCAGTAGTATGTGTTCCCCTTCCCTATGCATGTCCTGACTAGTTATTTGCCTAATTATTTATGTGTTAGCCTAACAAAAACCTCTCATACCTGCTGGCATGATGAGGCACCTGCTGAAATACTTCTTCTACTTAACATCTTGTAGTGATAAGCACTTTCCACTCACTATTTTAGTCATCTGCAGACCTCAGCTGACTCCGTGGTGCTCTCATTTACATACCATTAGACATGGTGGTTCTTGTTTCTTTTCATGCATTGTAAATTGATGTAATTTGGCATGGTTAACCAAACACCAATAGATCAGGTTGTCTTATTCTAAAAAATCCTTAAGTTGGGTACCCTAATGTTACAAAGTTTCCTAGAACTTAAAAAAAGAGTCTTTGTAAATTCATGAGGCTAGTTCAGTACATAAGCAGTTGTGTGGGTATGTACCATACTTTCTAAGCCATGACAGTTGTGGTTGCTCTCTATAAATGGATCAAAGGGCAGATAGAATTTTTTGTTGAAGGGCAGCATTGGCACCAGAACTGGAATAAACTTCCCATTAATGTATTTAATTTTTAATTGAAAGGTTGATACACTGGAGAGGTGAAGTTCTGGAGCAACCTTCCTATTAGAGTAGTGGGGAGAAAACAAATTACTTCTATGATGGAACTGGCTCATTTATGAAGAGGTTATACTATGTGGTTGTCTGTGATAGCAGGGAATTGCATTTGATAACCCAGGAGGTCCCTTCCAGTCTTACTTCCTATGAATATGCAATCATTATGAAAATAAAACTTCTGGTGTGCTTCACTGGGTGCAAAATAAATATTCTGGAATAAGCTTAGGAACCTAGCTGGAAATAATTAGTAGAATTATAACTGGTAAATTATAATCTGAAGACACAGCTGAAGTGAATGAAGGTACAATGTGGAGAGTCTTTTGCTCTTTGCTATCCATCCCATGCTCCTATGCTGTGAAATTCCAGTGACTGACAATAGAAGTTGCTGGCTGAATATCCAGAATAAATTTATTCAAGATTTTCTTCTGAGAAGGCATTCACTCTTTGCTTTTGCAGTAGTCAGTGATTCCTGAGTGACCTTCTAATCTTCAAGTCTTTCAGATGGCTGCCTGGTTTGTGCTTCTGCTGATAAGGCTGTGTCATCCTCAGGTTACTGAGGCTGGTGCCTGTATTTCTGAGCTGGTCAGACCAAACTGCTGGAAATCCAAATATGCTCTGTAAAGCACCATCAAAATATTAGCAGTAAATCATAGGACTCTATGCTATGCTACAAGTCCTGTGATTCAGCATGTCGAAAAGGAACTATTAGGCTTCCAGCTTGGGATAAAATAATCACACAAAAATAGGTGGATCTGTCAAGTTGTTAAAAGATAATGCTGAAATATGCAGCAATCTGCTCAGCAATAAGGCTTTCAAAGATGGTAAATATTAGTCTAGAAAATGGGAAAATAGACAATTTTTTATGTTAGTGCTTGTGAAAATAACTTCTATTTGACTTGGCATTTTAATGTTTGCATCTTTAACCCCCACTGGAAGGTTAGAGGCAAAAAAAATATGCTCAAGTAGCTATTATGTTTAAAAAAAAACACATAACAAACAACAACAAAAACCCAACACCCTAAATCCCTGCTGAGTGACCTTGTCGAACAGAAATATGAAGAAATGTTTTGTATTTAGAAAAAAAAGCAACAGGTAGGCAAATCTAGTTGTAGTTTAAACAAATCTTTAAGATTCATTTACAGTACAAAATCCTAATGGCTCTGGAGACCTGACAAGAAGGAACAAAAAGTTTTAGCTTCTTCCCACAAAATTACAAAGTCACTTTTTTCATTATCAATTGCTGTAAATCTCCCCAGTGCACTTAGTGACCTAAAAGATGATTAAAATACACTGACTTGCAGTGGTAAAAGGATCGCTGGTCCCGCCAGGTTTAAGTAATTCCATACTAAAATAAGTACAATGTGCAAGCACAAACCCTACTTTTTCAGTTTTCCAGTGTCATGAGGGAATCCACTTGAAAAGCAATACTGCTGCTTCTGGGATTTCTGATAATTGATCATTCTCACCAATGCAAATGAACAGTAATGATGCAGTATTGCTGTTACTTGGGTGCCTATTAGAAGGAGCTATGGAGCACAAGAAGGGGTTTTCAATCCACTGCAGATCTACACATTCCTTACCACTTTAGAAACATGGCTCAGGAATAAATTAATTGTTCTCTTTAACTTTTAGATAATGAAAAAGTGATGCACTTAGCTACACTGTCATTGTTCAGTGCAGAAGAAATGCAAGCCTGTAAGACAACATGTAGGCATAGCTGGTTGTGCTTCCTAGAGTTAAGGTGACCTTGCGCCTCGATTTTGTAAGGTTTGTTTCTGCTGAGTTGAACTTGGTCAAGCTGAAGTACACTTGGCTGCTGCTATGGGATGAATCTGAGACTTTGTCAGCAGAAATAATGATTTTTTTTTTTTTTTTTTCTTGGAAGAAGACTGCATTCTTAATTGTTGGCTAAAAAAGCTCGCATACTTTCATGTTTCAGACCAGCAGCTGCTTGGTGGTACTGGTAAGGCATCCTGAGAGTAGTGCTTCTGCTGTGGCACTGAGATAGGATAGTCACCAAAGCCTACAAGCAGGGACTGAAGCTCAAGACAAATGCTTTGTTGAGGCAAAGGGTGCTGCAGGCTGAATTAAGGTGTAGACAGGTGAGGAGTGGTATAGAATTGCTGGATGAAGACTGTAGGCAAGGAAGAGTACGTATGATTTTCATCATGCAAGTTCTATAAGGCCTGGTGTGGGCAGTAGGTGCTTTGAGTAGCAGCAACTGAGATCAGAGGAGTACTTAAGACTGCTGTGAGAGTTGTCCAAGCAATGATGTTCCTGGGGTAGAAAAAAACCAAAACAACCAATGTTTGTATAGTTATGTGTGCACAGTGTCGTGATGCATCTGTTAAAATAAGCAGATTTAAGCTTGACTGGAGCTGACTTTGCAACCTGAATGATCTTTTACAAGTGTTTTATATGCAAGAGAGATATTTCAGCTGTATTTCTAGGTAGTTCAGTGCAGTTTTAGCAGTGCTCTTTCATCTCCCTTACCCCAGGATTCACTGCTCACTTCCAGTGAGCCTCATCAGTGCAGTTTGTCCTTCTGCCTCCTACCAGCAGCAGTGTGATCCAAGCTATGTATTTCTGTTTTGACTGTTTTATGTGGAAGATGTGCCTGCAATACTGGAGCCCGAGTTTTTCTGTGTATTTGTGGCAAACAGCTCTGCTAGTGTGTGGCATTCTTAATCTGTAGCAGATGTCCACCTATGAACCCTCTACATATGCTGCTGACAGCTTAACAACTGATGTAGTCTAAAGATAATTAAATATTAAGTCTTGAGCAGGATCTACTATCCTATCAGTAATTGAACTACTGTAATATATTTGATTGTTTAGTGCTGTGTGCTAAGGCAGATGCATTTCATCATTTTGATGCTTTTCATGCAGCTTTTCTCATTTAATGCAGCTTCCTGTGTAAGCAGTTCCATTAACTAACAGCCCTACATGTTTTCCATCTGTCTTTGTTGTAAGAGCAAGTGATGTGCAATAAATGCATCTCTTTTTAAAACAAGGGAGATCAATTGCAGAGGCATTCTGCAGTCACTTATTGGAAAAAAATCTGTCCATGATATTCTTCATAATTTCTTTAAGCTTTCTCAAGTACTACTTATTACTTGCTCACTACCACCCTTTCATTACCTAGTATGTTGTCTATCCCTGGTGTTTTGCCTTTGCACCCTATATATAGCTTTATTGTTACAAAATTTTATGATCCTGCATGGTTTCCTGATACAGTGTTACACAAAACCCTATATTTTGGTTTTGCTAGAACTATGCAGACTTTGCAAGTGTGTCAGTTTTAGAGGTCTACTTAAGTCATTCCTAAGTTTGCCTTGCTGGGGAAAAAGGACAAAGGGAAGGCAACATTGACTTTGAAATTTGTAGCTCTGTGTCTTGGGCTGGTAAAGGTAAAGAGCTGCATCTGTGGGTTTTCCTGGGTAGTAGTTGGTGTGGGGTAGTGAGAGCACCACACAGAATCCTCATGGTTGGAAAGGACCTCTGAGATCACAGTGTCCAACCATCAACACAAAAAACCTCAGACAAATATGAACAGCTACACACACTCCACTAGAAAATACACACAAAAAACCCCCCTACTTTGGCCACTAGAGCATGCCCTGAAGTTCCACATCTACATGTTTCTTGAATACCTCTAAGGATGGTGACCCCACCACCTCTCTGGGCAGGCTGTTCCAGTGCCTGACCACTCTTTCAATATAGAAATTCTCTCTAATATCCAATCTGAACCTCCCCTGCTGCAACCTCAGGCCATTTCCTCTGGTCCTGTGGTTATTTACTTGGAAGAAGAGGCCAATGCCCACCTCCCTACAACTTCCTTTCAGGTAGTTGTAGAAGACAACTCCCCTCATCCTCCCCTTCTTCAAACTAAACATCCCCAGTTTCCTCAGCCGCGTCTCCTATGACTTGTTCTCTAGACCCTTCACCAACTTGGTAGCTCTCCTCTGGACACACTCCAGCACCTCAGTGTCCTTCTTACAGAACTGAACACTGTACTCAGGGTGCGGCCTCACCAGTGCTGAATACGGGCACACCATCACTTCCCTACAGCACAGGAACCTCTGTTACTTGGATGCTGTTGGGAAGATGGACCCTGTGAGTACCTCAGACCTCTCATGGTGTAAAAACACAAGATGTGAAGTGCTGTGTTTAAATTCATATAGCAGACCAATAACGAAGTGGGGACAGTAGTTTTAATTTGCTCTCTGTAGCACAATGGTCCTGCCTTATGGCTGTGGTTGTCTTACACTAACTGCCTCTCAAACATGACATGCCTTTCTGTCTAGCCTCTTCATATGAGTGTGTATGGAACAGATCAGTCCCTTCTTGGAGGGACAAAAAATGGAAGCCAAAGACAAAAAGGCAGCATGATGGTGAGCTAGATCAGCTAAAGTCTGGTTGTCTTTCTCCTTTTTATTTTTTTTTTTATTTTCCTTTTAGGAGGCAGAACCCAGATCTGGGCAGTGGTGTCCAGTAGTGTGTATTCATTATTCACTGTAAATTGAAAAGTTACTCTAATTAGTGCTGTAATCCTCCTGTTGCTTTGGGTCAGATGTCTTCCAGTGTAAGCACAACCCCATCAGACTTGAAGAAGTGGGTCAGATCAAGAGACACTGCAGCACGTGATAGCTTAATCCAGTGGAATTGGTTCTAAAATGTCTTTTGGTGGGGGAAGGGGACACTGGGCTGCAGCCTATACTTTAAAAAGGGTCACTCTATTGAAAGAGTGTAAAAAATGCCAGTTTTTTTATTTCAAGACATATTGTAAGCACTGCATTTACACAAGGAATCCCATGTCTTTTCATGTGCTTTGCCTGTTAGAACTACACAAAAAAATTGAGTGAAATACACTTTCAAAAGTCCATTTGCAGAGCAATGAAATTAAACCATCTTAATATAACAGTATGTAAAAGTGTATAAATTTGGCAGTGGCATATACATGGATGTATAATTGTGCAGTTTATGTACTGCATTAATGAGGTATAAAACTTGTATCAGAAATGCAGCTGTGCAGTGACTTTCATTCCACAAATCCATCAGATCAGTATATCAATAAAAGTATACTCTTTCCACAGTGTTTGAAAGACATTTGTTAAGCATTAACACTAGTTGTCATACAGTTCAGAGTGTCACTGCAAGGCCTGAGAGGGCTGACATTGCCCCACTTAGATCTTACTCTCAGTGAACTACAATTTAATATTTCTGTCAAATGTCAGACTCGAAGTTGAAAGGACTGTTCAGCTGTGGGGCAGTTTGGTGTGGGTTTTGCTATCTCTGTGCCGCTGGCACTGAAACAGGTGATGTGATGTACAGTTGCAGGGAAGCAGAGACAGCAACAAAACCCCGAAGCACTACAAGATGAGACAGAAGTATAGGGCTGCTAGGCATGAGGATTCTGGGGAGACAGACTTAGAGAGAGCTTCAAGATCTATGTCCAGACTGGTTTCATAGCTCAAGTCTATATAAGAGGTATCTATTTTCACCGTCAGTGCATTATTGCTCACACTGCCATGTGGTTGTGAGACAGTGAACAACCTAGGGCTGGATGGATAGCTGCATTTGCCTGTAGATAACTGGAATTCAAAGCTGATGGAAGCCAACCTCGTATACCTTGAAGACTTACAGCTACAGAGTTCAAGTGGGGGCATACAAGGCTCTTAAGATCAGCAGAGTGGCTCTGTGAGCAGACCAGTAAGAAATTCATCATTGTTGCATATGCTTGACAAAATCTAGGACAAATTCAGCTGTCTGCACAAGATGGACTAATTAACATTAACAATGTAAAAGGCTAAGCACAGTTAGGAAAGGAGGTTGTTCTGAATGTTGGTTATAATGAGAACCCTTTAGCTTAATTCTAAGCAAACAGATTGAAACAATAGTTAAATTTCTTACAACTCTTATGAAGTTCAAGAACTGTGAAACATGATGAGCCAATATTTAATATTCAAATTGATAATCCAACAAATCTCTAAGATCTTTTGTCCCCAAAGCCTGAAGTAGAGATATGTCCATCGTGGTCATGGAATTTAGATACTTCAGACTGAGACCAGCTAAAGTGGTTTTCAATAACCTCTTCACCTAATAAAAAAAGGAAAGTTGATAGTTTAAAAGAAGAGTTTGTGACTAAGTGAAATGCTTTAGCAGTTGAGTTTCCAACCCCTAAGATTCTCTGTAAGATACTGTGTATCTGATTCCAAAAAACTTAAGTAATTATTCTTGTTTTGGTATCAGTTATGAAATGTACATTTGTTAATGGGTTGCCTAAATGCAACAGAATGCCTTCCTGAAGCTGATCAGGGTTTCATTTCTGCACTTTATCAGCAGAAGTAGGTAATCTGAGGCTTTTCATCTTTGGGTACTCATCTGTGCTGCAGAGAGATCTATTAATTAGAGTCTTTTCTCAATATGGATTTTCTTTCTTTCTGTGTGTATGAGTGGAATCAGCCATTTAACAAAACAACTGAGTAAGTCTGTATCAAGTGCTCTGTGGCAGCACTGAATTTGCAAACAGACAATGTTGCTACTTCTGTTGGGGAAGAGGGTTCTTTCTCCTCTGTAAATGAGAGTAGTAAAGAACAAAGAGCAGTTTCATACCTGATTCTTTGCCAGTGTCTTAAGATATGTATGAGATAAATAAAGCTGGCTTCAAGGTACTTGTTGAGAGTATCAATTGCAAAGGTTATGTCAGCCCAGGATAGCAGTATGATTAAACATGTAATATATAAGCTTTTTCATTGTCTTTGTGACCTCTGAGATACGTATGGGTAATAAGAGAATTAAGGATAACCACAAATAACCCCATTTTTAAATAGGTCTAAGAGTAGAGCTTCAGCTCAAATATGCAGGAACATGTCTTCTCCATCTTCAGAGTTATCTGTGTTCTAAATATGTAATGCCTATGACAGGAGAGAGATGATGTACAGATAGATGCTACCAAAGAAGAAGTATAAAAGAGGAAATGTGACTGCCCCTGTCATTAGAAATCTCAGAAATTCAGTGATGATCACTGACTGAGGATTCATCAGTGAAAACTAAAGGGACCTAAAGTCAGTCTTCTCATAGATAAAGGCAAAATTGTACAAAAGATTTGTAAGCATCTGCTCAAGATAACAGAAGACTTGGAAAAGAGACTGAAGGGATAGAACTAGCAGAAGTAATGCATGCTGATCCTACAATTGCCTGTGAGATTTAGAAGTTCATCACTAGTAAAAACTGACAAAAAACAAGCTGAGAACTTTGCTGATGCAACTCTAGGAAATGACCAAAATATAGTAGAATTGTGTTAAAGGAGCATGAAGATTAATGAGTTGACTATCACTTGAACATTTTCAGATAATGTGCTTAAACCAAACCCTAAGAGAAAAGAAATTTTTCTGAGTAATCCTAATAACAATGTGTACTTCTGACTGCTCTGTTTGTGCTGTTGTGAGATGATGCAGACAAGTAGAAGAAAAAAAAAAAGCTCAGGGCTGTGCATGAATCAAGGCTTCAGCAAGAAAGAATCACAATGTTTCTTAAGCATCTCTGACACGGATTCATTATTCTAGAAAAATGTGTGATACAGTGATTTTCTCATCACAAAAGCCACTTTGCCTTGAGACTTTTAAGACACTTTAATGCAGTGGAGTGGTGGAAAACCATGACTGTGTAGCTTGCCATAGAGCCATCTGCTGTGATCCTATCACTGCAGTTCTGTGGTGGCATTCCTGCAGTTCTGTGGTGGCATTCCTGCAGTTCTGTGGTGGCATTCCTGCAGTTCTGTGGTGGCATTCCTGCAGTTCTGTGGTGGCATTCCTGCAGTTCTGTGGTGGCATTCCTGCAGCTGGACCCAGCCTCCTCTGAGGGACAGAGGAGGTGAACTGGGGGAATGGAGTCATGCTGCTGGGCTGTGTTCTCCTTTCAGACATGGGAGTGGAACATGGCTACCTGGATTTGGGCTGGTCCTTCTCCCATACTATTCTTAGGCTTTCAGTAAAATTATTCCATTGCTTATGTTAAGGCGATTAAAGGAAATCACATTCTTCTACTCAGACCCAAATATTCAACTGAGTTTCAGGCCATGTTGAATTTAGCACTGAGAATGGTAGGGGTCCAATGTACGTGAGCATGTGGTCATTCATGAAAATACACAGACACCTCAGTGATGAATTACAGCTGCATTATTTTCAGATAGTTAAATCATGGTAAGCTAGTAATAGTATTAATTCTAGCTAGCTTAAAACTTGGTTTCTTAAATATAATGGATAATGTAATAAAATATAACCTACATAAAAATAAGAACAATCTTTTTTTTCACAGAAGGGTAATCAAACACTGGAGCAGGTTGCCTGGACAGGTTTTGGATTCTCTATGCACAGAGTTATTCAATCCTCAGTTGGACACAGCTCAGACTGCTGTAGTTGGCCCTGCTCTGAGCAAGGAGATTGGATTAGATGATCTCCACAGGTCCATTCCAGCCTCAGCTTTTCTGTGGTTTTATCTTTGTAACATTCTTGCTGTATTTTTGACAGACAGAGACCATAGCAATTTTCATTCTGAAGCACATTTTATGACAAAGTTTTAAGTCCTGATAAGAGGTTTATAGTGGAAGTGCTGACAAAACCATTCCTACAACAGCACAAATGTGCCTCTAATATGTATAGAGAGAACATGGAATAAGGTCTATAGTTAAGGATTGACCTATAATTCATGCATGACAAGGCATTAGGAATGCTTATAATTAGCAATTATCAGTAGCAGTCTCCTATGATTTTCTGTATCATATAGCCCTTTAATATCTGCTTTCAATTGCCTCAAGTTAGTAGAATATCTATTTAATCATGCATTAAATCTGATTTTTTTTACACTTTTAAAAAATAGTCAAAAGAACCAGGTGAGCCTGCTTTTATTTATTTCAGCATCATTAATATATATTTTTTTAAAATGCATCACGTTTCCGTTCTATTTGTATGAATCTAGAATTGCATTTTATTGATTGTACAGTAATGTATTTTCCTTTTGGAGAAATTGTGCTCTATGTAGAGTATCTGTTATTTCAAACTTGAAGGTAGATGAATTTTTGAACTTTGACACACATGGCTGTTTATTTTTTTCCCCCTCCACAGTGTCATACTGGGTGGGTTTGGAAGCAGGAAACTATTTCAGAGAGTTACGTTCAAATCTGCTGAGCATTCCCCTTTTTCCTAATTGGGATTCACTGCTGCTTTTTGAAGAATAAAAAGAAAAGGTTGTTGTTCTTCTATATTTCATCTTGGAGGCAGTTTCATTTTTGCACTGAGAACAGTGATTTGCTGTTGCCTGAGTGTTACTGAATGGAACTAATTCTCTGAGTTGCAGTGCACTCATTTCCCATTAATTTTATCAGCAGTTGGGACCACTCAGAACTTTGAAGCCAAATTATGTAAAGCCTATTGGGATCATTTCTGGAGGAGGAAAGGTATTGTAATGAATCTAAGCTGTTTACTCTCTTTAACTCAGGGAGAAGAAAGTGGTGTGATCAGGGACTTGGGAAGGGACTGAGAGGAAGAGGGAAACTTGTCCTTCTTGTAGAGGCCTGAGAATTTAGTTTTCAAAGAAAGGGTAAACATTCACCAGTAAAATCAAGGTTAAGAATCTGTTTTGCTTGAGAAGTCTAGGAAAGTCAATAAAAAAATTGTTAGAAAGATGCATAACTAGGAAAGATGTTTTCTTTCTGTTTTGTAGTTAGGAAAAAGAGCCCTTTACGTTGTGCCTTGGCTTTAGGCTGTAGCTGAATGCCTGGCTGGCCTGGTGCTTAGGGCACGGTTCTGTGCACTGCTCAGTTTGCCACATGTGGACAGTAAGAAGAGCAAATCTGGTTTTGTTCCAGCAGGTCTGTTACCAGGAATATGGTGAAATCTTTGCCGTTCAATCCAAAAGTAATTTTCTGGTTATAGGGCTTCTTAAAAATTTAGCCCTTGATGTTATATTGTCATTAATGGTCCATCTCCCGCTTTTTTGGGAGGAAGCTATTATCTCAGTTTTCTGTGTAAAAACCTTTTTTCCAATTATTCCTACTTAGAGCTAGTGGTGTTTAACTTGTGCTGTTCAGGTGGGCTTGAGCAGCACTCTGGCAAGAAGGCAGATCTGTTTCTCTGTGTGTATACATCTCTCTGTATTTTATATCTGTTCTCCCCATGAAATATCTTTTTTAAAATTACAGACAAAACATGCATTGTCTTATTTCTTATTTCAGGTACCTGTACATTTGTGATCTATGTTTAAGTATTTTCTCTTTGGGTTGAGCTTCCTTTGGTCACTATTGGTGTTGAATAACTTATTTTATCATGAAAGTTACCTATTCAAGTTGATTCTTTTAAAATTATGTATTTGTGCCTTTCACTAGTCTGACAACAAAGCTTGCTATGTATATTTTTTTAATTGCAACCTAAAAAATGGAAAAGTAATTTTATATCTGTTTTATGTTTTAATTGTGTGTGATCTGTCAAATATGCTGTATTAAAAATGAACAAAACGGCTTCAAGAGAGAAATTATGGATAAGATTCTGGTAGTAAGTGCCTAATTAATCTCAAGATGTGTCTACTTTATGGTGAGGTTTGTAGGCAACAGTAATAGCAGTGCCACTCCATCATGGTTCATTGGCTGAAGCAGTAAGTGGGCAAATTCTGATAAAAGCCCAGAGGATTTTTTTTTCCACCTCCAGATCAGTGGAGCACACCTATGCCTTTTATTTTTGTTGCACCTATCTACTCCTACATTTTAGCATCAGATATTGTGACAAACTCTTATGTTCAATCAGGAATATTTATCAGTTTATTAAACTGAACTGCACTTACTAGATGAATTGTTAAAGAATCATCTCTAAGAGCCCAGAAGTTTCACCATGTGAAGGCAGCACTCTACAGCAGGGCAGAGGTGCAGAATGAAAACTATTTGGACAAGACTCTTCCCCTCCAATCTTTCAGATTTTCAGTAGTGTTTCTCAGTGATGACTTAGCATTTACTGCTCCCTAGCTTATCTGAGTACTTACATATCTGAAAATTACTCACTATATAAATGCATGAGTATTTGCAGCATCCCTCCAAATGACAAGAATGTCACAAGTGACAGTTGATTTGGAATAGTTGCTAACTGGCCATGAAATTAGTTTGAGGCAATAACCACAGTATTTTCTTGTTTCTGACACTGAAATACAGACTTCAACCTCATCAGGCTTCAGGGTTTCTTCCTACAATGCTCAGTAGAACTTAAATGTTAAGCATTCTGTGGGACCTCTGGCAGCTGTGCCACTCAGACATAAAGCTGAGTTTGCTTTCTTTCTTTGTCCGTTAACAACTTAACTCTACGGTTGTGGAGAAGGTGGGATGAAAAATTCAGTTTGCTGGACTGCTCACATGCCGAAAGCCATGCATGTGTGAATGTGCCCCAGAGCAATGAGCCCAGTGGCTTCTGTGGTTCCTGCTGCCAGATGGACACTGCTCACACAGTGCTACCCCAGTGACCCCCAAGCATTCAGATTCCCCTGGTCCCAGTTGTAGCTCCTATCTCCCTATTGCTTCTGTGTGGTGAGGGGGTGTGGTTCTTGAAGGGGAAGATTTTGCAGGCTGGCAGCTACTGGCATGTGCGCACTGGGGAATCCCATTTCAAAAGGGTCCTTTTAAGCTGTATCCATGTTACCCTGCTGTCATTTTGCTGAAGTGTTTTGAGTCCTTTTCAGTTCTTTACATTGTTCACTGAACTTTTGATCTGCGTCCTTACATTTAAAAGTCCTTTGGTAAGCATCTTGGAGAGCTAACATGCTTGCTTGCTTGCTAGAGCACTATTAAGCTGTTGTTGATGATATACAAAGTGAGATGTGCCTGTAATTGATACACAAGAAAAGAGAAGCAAAAGTACAGAAGCCCACTTGGGAATATATGTTGGTTTGCTTTTTGTAAGAGGTTTATAGTTTCCTTCTAATTAACTGTCATAATTAAAATGTAACTTACTGTCAAATATATTTTCCTTGCAAAAAGAAACTGAGTTCTCTGTGTGGCTGTGAGAGTATACAGAGAATATGTCTGATGCCTCCAGATTGCCTTTGTCCTTTCAAGTCCAGCAAAACTTCATTCATTGCACTTTTGGGGTTTTATAAGCCTGGAGGAGAAACATTGTCTTTCAGAAGTCAATTCTGATAATCCATTAGGAGAGTATATTCACACTAATGGTTCTACAGTCAATCAGTGACAAAGACCTACAGGAAGACATACCTGTTTCACTGTTCACTGATCTTGCAATTTGATCAATATTATTTCAAATGAGGCTTTTTCAACTTCATCTGTAACATCTCTTTTTACAGCCGAATATTCTTCATAAAACTGTACTGCAGATACTGCTAAAAGGACCAGCCCTATCTTTTACATGTCTAAACCTTAGTAGAGGCTCAGTTTCATTCACTCACATGGTTTTATCTGTTTTCAAATGAGCTTCTGTTATTCTGTGGTTCCCTGAGGGAGTAATAATTGTGATCTCTTTGCTTTGAGATGTTGCTGTTCTCTCTAGCAGAATTTTTCAGCATGTACCACAGGCTTGCTGTGTGCTTCTGAAGAGTTAGGCAAGGTTTCTGGCTTTTAAATTTTGCTGTTCTGTTCACAGAGTTGTAAGAATACAGGAATGACCCTGGGTTTAACTTTTGTCTGTTACAGGTGGTCTGTGCCTGTGATTTTGAGGTCCATTTTCCATGGTCTTGCCATAGGACCATAGGCAGAGAGCTCCCTGCAGAGCCTGTGCAGTCTGCACAGAGGATGATTTTCTGTGCTCACCTGTCTGTGGCTGGATGAAGAGGTCACATAGCTGGTAGAAGTTTATGGGGTCTGCATTAATGTGACTTCTTTGCTCCTGTGAAGAAGAGCTTCTGCTGGTGTCGAATTTCCTCTCTGCTTTTCTGTACTGCAGCTGAATACATGCCAGATTTCCAAGGAGAAGGTAAGAATCTTAAATGAAAATACCTATACTTGTGTCAATTGCAGTTCCATCCAATGAGCAACTATCATTTAATTTAAAGAGCACAATAAAGATCAGAGGCTTGTAGCAGAGCAATTTATTTATTTTTAATCAGTCTAGCATTTGGTTAAACACATGGATTTCTGTAAGCTGTGTAATAGCTAGCAACAAAATTGTTTCTGTAAGGAGCAGGAAACAACTGCATAATATTCTTATGTTGAGAAGGTTTCAGTTGAGAAGAAGCTTCACAGGTGACCATGTGATCAGGTTGTTCAGATCTTATTCTTCTGCTATAATGAAATGGATTGTAAGGTTTTTAAAGGTAGCAGGTATCAAATTAGGTACATTATAGAGGAAACAATATCTGGAAAATGGCATATAGCAACAGGGAAAGCAGTTGCCTATCTGGTGACTTACATAACTGAGTGGCACAGGTAGAAGATAACTGTCACAGCACAGGTGTTAGTAGAGGCAACAGAAAACATGTTTGAATGTGCAAGATGAGCAAGAACAGTTTGGTAAGGTTTTTACAATCAAGAGAATGTATGTGATTGTGATATTGGGGTCAAGAATATGTCCACAAGTTTCATGGTCTGAGAGAGGAGGGTTACTGTTAGTTGTAAGCAGAAGGTGAAAAGGAAGCAAAGACTGTAAACAGTGGTTAATACAGTTCTAGCTGAAAAAAAGCTTCTAAGATTCCTGCTGCATAAACAGAAGGATAGTCTGGTTCAAGTAGGATGGAAGTTTAACTGAAATGTGACACTGCACTCTCAGTCCAGAATTATTCATTGACCAGCTGCATGGTTTTCCCATCTGTAAAATAGAATGAATACTTAGATTGTGAAGTGCTATAGTATCTTAACGTAGCAAATCAATTAGATTGACATGCTTAATCATAAGCATGTGGAAATAACTTCTTACTATTACATATATCTTCTCAGAGGTGTTGGTGGATCTTATCTTCTAAAATGGGTGTCAAGTTCAAAATGTTCAGCATCTTACCAGAACTAACTCCTAAATACAGATATTATAAATAGCAGAATTATGGAAAACTCATAGTGTAACTCTGAGATAAGTAAAAAACATAATTAGAATAATTCTTGTGTGCCACCCTTTATTAACTACAGTCTGTATTTGGAAGGGCCATTTTTAATCTAATGCAGGTTGAGATGTATCTGCATTTTACAAAAGCTATCAATAAGTTTTCAACCTAGATGCCCTGAAACTATTTTCTCAATCTCTTAGAAATAAAATTTTATTATAAACTGCAGATATTCTCAATAGAAATTCACTTGTTTGAAGAGCATTTAATAGAGTAAATGACTGCTGCCATGTACAAACAGGTAGAGCCAAAAGTGCCATTTTTGTAATGTACTTTACTTTGTAATCCCTTTACAAGATTTTTTTAAATTTAAAATTTAAAATAGACACTATGTTGGACATCAGCTAGTATGATTGTTTACTTATAGGTTATTGATTTTTATTTTTTAAAAATCACTTAGCAAGGAGGGTGAAAGCAAACTTTGTAAAACCACAGCCCTGATGGTCTACTATTTGAGGCCTTGCAGAGCTTGCAAAAAATCTAGTTTGAGTCAGTGGACGTTCTTAGTCTGTTACTTGAAGGGAGAAGAGAAAGTGCTTTTCTGGCCAGCTAATGCTGTGTACCCTGTGATCAGTAATGGAGAGAAGCATGACTAGGAGGTGCTCTGATTCATCTTCTTCAGGTGCCCCTCCATGCTGCTTCTACAAGATCATCATTTAGATGCTGAAAGTCATCATCTCAAATTAGATGGTATGAATTAGTCTCTAGTTACCTTTTTCATTATTTCTGCTTGCCCTTTTTTTTTTTTTTTCTTCCAAGGATCTATCCCGTTATTTTCTTAAAGGGCCTAATACTTCTCCTTTTGATATGGACAGGAGGTGATGATTACTGTTAAGGCATTCAGACCCAATTACCTCTACCTGTTAGATTTGTATCTCTCTTTGCTCAGGAGAGTTTTTGTGTTGATATAAACTGGTATTTTCTCATTAGTAACCTTTTTGCTCACAAGTTTTACAGTTTGGTACAAATTTGTACCTACCTTATCATGGTGCCAAATCTTGGGAAATCAAAACTAATTACACAAATTAGAAAACATAATTACATAAATCCTTTGAGCTATGTAAATAGTGTAGTATTTTTTTCTTACCTGAATCCAAAAGCTGGTGATTGTGTAGCAGTTTTCTTTCTTTGAGCAGTTACCTTCTGAAATCAGAAATGCTAAAGAACTTGAACCTTAAATGTTCAAAATGAGAAAGTATATTCTTTGGGAGAAAAGAAAAAACTAATAACTGATTATTTAAGCCCCCAAAAATTCGGAGGTTCTTTTAATAAATTTTCAATACTAATTTTTCAATACTAAGGAAAATTCTAACCATGAGAGTAACGCTAGACATGTCCATATGTCATTTTGAGACCTAAGGAATATCTTAGGCTTTAGAGGGGATTTTCAGTCCCCTCAGTTCCACAGTTTTATGTCCTAAGACTGAAAGGAAGTCCACCAAAAACATCAGCAAGTTTTTTTAAGTGTGTTTTTATTAAGCAGTTTTTCTCTAATTGTGCAATGCAGTGTTCTTCTTCCACTCTATAACTTCAACAATCCTTTTCCTTAATTTTTCTTTCACAGATTTATCAAAAGAGACCCCAGTGTTGCCTTGATCAGCTTTCAAAGCCACTTGTAAATTTGTAGGCATGAAATTAAGCTATTAATATTTATAAATTTGTCTATTTCAATTAATGTTCTCACATAAAGGTATTTTATTTTAGCATTATATTCCCACTTCTGTTTTCTTTCTTCTGCCCCCATTCTTTTTCATACTGGGACTGGCACCATCTTTGAGTCAAGATTCCTTTATGTTGGTATCTTCTTTCCTGGCATTAAATCACTTGACTTGTCCATCAAGTTTTTCAGCTGGTCAATGAGTGTATTAGTGTGAACAGTCTGTGTCTTGCAAAATAAAAATGCACTGAGATCATAAACTTTCTTTTTACTCTGTTAATTCTCAAATTATTGGTTATTCTCTGATAATCTTAAAATAATGTAATGGGAACTTTTAAAAAATGAAAAGGTGTGATCCTATTTAATATTTTCTTTTAAAGCAATTATGTATGAAAGATTATGAAAGGTTGAGTGGATTGTTAACTCTTGCTGCTGTTTCTCTGTCTCTCAAGCCTGACTTTGGTTGGTGAGATTTCCTGATTGATTCTACAGAGGAGCGTGGCCATGCTCCTTGGTCAGTCTAGAAAGTCAGCTTCAAAGCAGTGCAGTGAAATTAATTTGTGTGCATGAACTCATTGAGTTGGTATCTGGTACACTGCAGGTGCCGTAGGTATGCAAAATTAATATTAGATAATTTAAACTTAATTGCACTGTCAGTGCATGCTGTTTTGCAGTTGTCAAGCTGATGCTTGTCTCCTACGCTTAAAAAAAGAGGCTTGGTTTTCTTTCACACTCTATTTTGCTTGTTCTACTTAGCTAAATACATATATTAATAGTGGTATCTGATTAAAATAAATGATAGCATATTATTGGAGAGAAAAATTGTCTCTGTGTCAGTAAAATTAAATAACATCCTTCCCATTCTCACTTTTCTTAAGCTCAGGATTTCCTGTGTTCTTTCAGAGGTGCTTTTAATGGGCTTCAAGTTCATCAGGTTATTGCATTGAAGATAATCTCCATACGGCAAAGGTGCTGCCAGCCCTAACAGAAGGGCAGTGCTATTCCTTAGTAACTTGAAGACTAGTAACAAATGAATTTTAGGAGTTATAAATGTACTTAAGTCCTTGTTTCCAAAATTACACCCACAATTAGGAATATTGCTTGCAGTGTATCATCTTTTTTTAAGGTATTGCCAGAGTATGTATTCTGTCAAAAAGAATCCTCCTGGGGATAGTGTATTAAATTAGGCTGAAAATGGATACCTTTAGTTTGAATACATTGAAATTAAATAACACATTACCATGATGGTAAAGATATTGTTAAACAAGTTTTTATCTTGTTATATTTGAGAAGTATTTTTAAAAGTATAATTGAACTGACAACTGTGGCATGATTTTAGGAATATGTGATAACCAAAGGTCTGATTGCATCCATCCAAAATTCTACACAAATCCCTGAAGGCATAATTAATTAATGTCTGCCCAAATAATGCTATAATGAACCATAATTTCTTTAATATTTTTTCTGTAAAGGGAAACCTCTTTAAACTCCAACTTTTGGTACCAATATTTAGACAAGTGCCCTTTTTTTATTTAATTTTTTTTTAATTGCTACATGGAATAGTTACTGTATATCCTATAGTTGTCTTCCATTTAATTCATTTGTTCTATTGTGTGAACTTGTTGATATTAGCAAGCTGTTAAAAGTGCACTAATCATATTCTGAATATTAAATATCTCTAGGCAATTTTTACTCTCCTGTAAAGACAAAGGCACTTTTGACATGACCCAAAGCTCTTTTGACATCCCTGGGAAAGTTCCTACTGCTGTTAGTGGGTCCTGGCGCTTTTGCGTGGTATTTAGTGTCTCCATTTAATAGAGTTGGCTGAACTGGAGTAATCCCTTATCAGAAGGAAAAGGCTAGAGATGAGGCTGGCGTAGCCCACCAAATGCAGCTGGAAAAGACCTCGGAGTAAGATCCCATGAAGGTGAGAGTGGCCCCAGAGCTCTCTGCATTGTGCTGCTGGTATCAGCAGCCTTGCCCAGATGGAAGGAAGGTGTTGTGTGGAGTCCAAAACCACCTGCATTGCAAAAATTAGGCAAGGGAGAAAAATAAGCCAAAATAACCAACCAACCAACCAAAAAAAAAAAGCCAATACCCAAAAAAGAGTTTTTAAGTGCTGCTCCATCTGCATGTATTCATGTGCTTAATTTTACAGTAGCAAGCAGCTCCATGTAGACTTTAGGGCTGAAAGGGGTGAAGAGTTGACCCTGGCGTCGCTGTGCAGTGGGTCTAGGTTGACCACTCTTAGCTGTGCCTTGAAAATATTGAAGGCTGAATACTGTCCATTTCCCTGGATAAAACCCAGATTTCAAAACTTGTTCTGTAGTTTCATGCTTTTTATTTTAATCAGTGAATACAGTATTATGACATGCCACAACATACATTTTTCAGCGTGTAGAATCTCCCTCTGTAAGAGTGATACCTGAAAACACATTTCTTTGGCAGACAGTGAAAATCATGGCTAAAAGGAGTACTTTAAAACACCTATTTAGCAGTCAAAAATCTTCCTTAGAGCACTCTTTAACAGAGCTGTAATTTCATAATCTATGATATTCAAATGCAATTTGAAAACTATAGTTTTGCTATGTAGAGTATCAGAATGGTAAAATAAAGAATGCTGTGCTAAGAGCTGAGCATTGTCTCAGCTTTCTCAGTTTGGCTCCCACTAAATCTATCAAGATAAGTGACAGGTGATTTATACTAACAAGGAATTGTCTGAGAAGAAAAGAGAACTGAAAGAGAATTGCGTTAAGATGGACATGAGTGCGGAGAAGGAGACACTTGAATTTCTCAGATGTGTCTAAGCATGTCATTGTATAGACAACAGCCGAGGCAGCAGGAATCACTGATCAAGCAGAGAGGCAACTGCCCAACAGGAACCAGAAAAGAACTGTGGAGAAACCAGTTAGTGAGGAATGTACCTTAGCACCAATTTATTTCACTGACTGCCTTAAAATATCACTTATGTCTTTACTAAAAACACTTATAATTATACTTTTAAATCATAGCTAGTAAAATTTGGCAGAGGAATATTGGCAGCTGATGAAAAAGGAGGGTGGCTAGCAGGGGAGGGTGGAAACCTGCTTGTGCCTTTGAGGCAGCAGCTTGAGTGGAGTAGGCAGTGTGGGGTCCCCTCAACAGCAGAGCAGGAAAGAGGGACAAGGCTAATGGCTGGGTGAGCTGCAGGGGGCTGTCAGCTGAACTGTGCTAATGTTATGACTTCAGCTGCCATTTCTTCAGTTGCAGAGTACCTTTTATTTATATGAAAAATTAATTATTTCACGCCACTGCCCCTTTTTTCCTCCTTTATAATTCTTTTATTAACTTTTGAAATTCTAGAATAAAAAGCTAGAAGAAATGTCAGAGCAGAACAGATCTAGTTCATACACTTAGGTTCTAGCATTGCATTATTAGAAACTTAATTAAATATTTTTTTAGTGTTGTTCAGACTTGTCTACAGCCTTTTTTTTTTTGTTGTTGTTATATAATAAACCTCTTATTTAATTACATGAACTGTTTGTTGCCTGAGCTGACATCATGCTGCTTGCTTGGAGATGCAGCATTTGAGAGAGCAAACATTTATTCTTATTTCCTTTGCTGCATACTTTGGTGTGTGTGCTGTTCACCTGTACTCCTCTGCTCAGTGTTTCTAGGTAATTATTTCAATTTAAGACTCATTTAATTGTAACTTGTAACATTTATTTTAATAAGTCCAAAGAGTATATATTCCTCCTGTACGTACAATGAATTCTTTATGTGATAAAAAGAGAAATAATATTTTCAGTAATGATGGTTACTTTCTGGTAACTTATGTAGATTAATTGGAGTCTTTCTTGTCACAGTCCTTAAAAATAACTTTTTGGGTGTGTTGCCAGTGCATTCTAATGCCACTTATTCATATAATTTGTCTTATTTATGCCGTTCTTCTGTGACTCTGTGAGTATTAAGAATTCTGACAGTCATTCTATAGATCCTGTTAAATCTTAAAACCAGCTGGGAATGTCTTTATTGATTAGTGTTGTGCAAACATTAGATGCAGAACGATAGCAGTAAATTCCATCTTCAGCTTAGTTTGCAACTACTGAGGTTTTAGTCCTTATGAAAACTTTATGAATTTTGATAAATGTTTAAGATGATTATAAGGAAAGCTGACAGGTTTAGGGTCTAGAAGTTGGTGCAAGTATACATTTAACATTCATACTTAGGAAGTTTCTACAAGAAATAGCAGTAGTAGATACAGAATTTGTACCCTTACATATAGGTTACTGTATCAGCCTATGTTTTGCATGTTTAAAAGGAATGAGAAATCCATTTCCTGCCTGGGTAATTGCCATTTTATGTTAAGATGTAGTTTACAGTGAAGAAAATGCATTTTTCTGCCCTCTAAGAGAGCTTCCTATTTTATATCCATTTGCAGTTTTTATCTTATGTGCTGAAGCTGGGAAACAGTGAAAGCTGCATAAAAAGTGTACTGTCTGTGCTGAACTATAATAATTACTTAGATTCTGACATTTTGCAAAGGTTTTGATACTCAGCAGCTTAACTGAAGCAGGGCAAGAAGCAGCTTATTTCACACTCAGAAGGTCCCCAGAAGGCTGATGTCTTTTGAAGCTAAAAATTAAGCAGGGTGAGCATGTCCCAGATTCTCCTCCAGAGGGACTGGTGGTGGTGTCTGGACAGTGAGGTGCCCAGCAGCATGGACAGAGTCAGTGTGTGGGCTGAAAAGCTGAGAGGATGCTGGGCACCATGGGCACAGGGCAGAGAGGCTGGGCCCTGCAGTGGCAGGAAAGCAGCAGACAGGTTGTTTCCTTACACCATTTTCCCCAGCTTTACAATAGACGTTCCTGAACAAATGGGTGCTGTATGTTCACAGCTGGTCTAGTCTGGGTTGATGTGATCATTCCTATATATTTTTTGAGGTTGGTTTGTTTTTGAGGGAACTCACTGTAATGTTTTCATTGTTCCAAGTATCCTCTAGTCACCAATGACCCTTATCCGTTTTTCCTTCAGAAGTGTCCTTCACAGGACACTGCTTTTAAGACACAATTTTCCCTTTATAGAAGATGGGCTGTCTTTTCCTCAGTAGGTTGTTTTCTTCAATGTGTTCCCAACTCTGGGCTAGCAGTGGAAGTGGGAGCCTGCATGCTAGCTCTGTCCCAGTGTTCTCCTTCAGACTCATCATGGATTTGCCACTGACAGTTTTCAAATTTTAAGAGAGATTTTATAGATTTTGCTCTAAACATATAGATCAAACCCAAGCAGCTTTAAGAGTGGGACATAAAAATATCAGAGGGTTTCAGTGCTCATGACTGTAGTACTCCTCACTGGAAGACCAGATTAGCCTTTGCTGTTTTCCCCTCCCCTTTCTCTGTATTTTAAACCAAAGTATAATCCACTTCAGATAAAGAACAGCATGGTAGAGCCCACAGAGTATTGCCAGGTCTGGAGCTGCCTGTGCTGATCTCTGACCTGAGAAGCCATGTGGGGTGAGAGGCTGTAGCCTCCTCTGCATGAAGGCAGTCACGGAAGAGATGTGCTGCCAGGACAGCTAGTGCCAAAGCTGAAATGTCCCTCAAAAATAGCATCATCTGCTGGAGTTGTCTTTTTTTTTTTTTTTAACATAAAAAGTTGCTTCCCATGACTGCAGTCCCGTTTCACTCAAGAAAAGCCCTGCAGTATCTTGTGTTTCACCGAGGCTGTTTCACAGCCTCTGTCAAATTAGAGCAAGTAGGTTGAAATTATAGTCCCAAATAATCTGCAGAGATCAAAAGGGATGCCCCTTTATAACTGCATACTGATGATATTGCAAGTTTGAATCATCTTGATTCAAAGAGAATTTGTATCACCTTGTGGCTTTATTTTCTAGTCTTACCTAATGTTGTGTGCTGGAGAAAATACTAGGAAGCCCTGATAACACAAACGCATACATGTATTGTGAGCAAAGATCAAGGTAACTATCTACTATTCTCCTGGTAATTATTCAAGCCTTAGGATACCATTTTCTTGAAAATACACACAGGGGAGAAATGAAAAATAATCATAATGAATTATTCATTTCAAGGAAATTAATATGCTAGCTGCAAAAATAATAATTCTGAAATGCAAACATGGCTAGAATGGTTTTAGCTGGTTAGATATGCTGTATTGATAATAAATATTTATGGAAGTAGAGGTTGTCATGAAAGTTAGCTTTGGATACACAGCTTCTTCCATGTTAATATTACATGAATTTGGTAAATATAAATTGTGCTCTTTCCTCCAAACATTTTTAGACTCTAATTTTATTTTGTCCTGAATGCTTATTCTGTTTATATTTGTAATTCTCCAAGGTATAACTAGTGTTTCATCTGCTATACAAATAGACAATTTACTTATTTCTGAGAAGGAAGCCTTTAAATATTTAACAAAATCATGTTATGATTGCAGAAATAGAACAGGGGGAAAAAATGAAATCAAGATGCTGACTAAATAAAATTTGTGATCTTAAGGAATGTGTGATTAATTAAAACTTTATGTATATGTGTTTTGAGTTTAATGGTCCTTTGGGCTTAGTTTGTGATACAGTCTGTAGGTAAAGCAAGTCACTATTATTTTAATTTTTCCCTTGCCTAACTACTCTTCCATGTTTGACATCCTTGCCATTAAAAAACTTGTATTTTAAAGCTATCCAGGGAATTATCTTTGACAAGTTTTAGAATAAAAAATACTTAGGAAAAGTTACCAAGATTTCATTATTTTAATTGATTGTAGTATTTAATGTTGGAAATTTGATTTGGACTGAAATGACCGCAGATGAAAGAACAGTTTGCTTCATCAAACAGATATAAACTGCCCTGTATATAGACATGTACAGTTTTACTGTGTCAGAAAAAGTTCAGCAGTTTTATTTCTGCAAACTTATTTCTCACCTGCTATATTACCTTATAGTACTAATAACCTTGTTCTGGTGGGAGATGCCAGTGGGTATCACAGTGTGGCTGCTGTCAGTCTCAGGGTGAACTCTGTGCTGCTGGGTATACAGCAGTTCTGCAGCAGAGCCCTTTAAACGTGCCACAGTATGGTCCTTGCCTCAACTAAGACAGCAGCAAGATCTTTTTAAGATAAACTAGATACTTGAAAACCTAAGGATTACCTTATTTTCTTCATTGGTAGCTGAATAACTTGCTATTGGACAGTAGCTCTATACATGGTCATCGTATAGGTAATTAACTGATAATTCATTTGATCCATGTTCTTTAGGAAAAGAGTTTTTATTTGTGTTTGATTTTTGTTGTTTTTTTTTAATTCTGACTGTTAGGAATAACAGGAGAACTCTTAAAATGTGATTCAAGTTCTGGGATCTTCAGCTTCAGTGATAAAAAATGCAAACCTGTAGATTAGGTATTTTAAGTAATTAAATTAGGAATTGTTGCATTATGTTATTCCATAGAAAACTTCTTCTCAGTAGTAAGTATTTAGAGATACTGACAATAAGGATATATAGGAAATATTTTGGTCTGTTGAGCACCTTGGCTCTAGTCTACTGAATCCTTTCATTCAGAATCCTGTGTTTTAAATTCATTAATATATCTCTCAACAGTGGCAGAAGATTGCCCTTCCAGATAGTAAAAACATAAGTCAGAAAAGGGAAATTTTTCACAGCTGTGCCCTTGAAACTTGATCTTTTAGCAGTTCACCTGTGGGTCTGTTGAATTTCTTGGCATGGATATTGTTAGGGGACTCCAGATGTTGTATCACTCATTACCATAGGAATCACAGTCACCCAAAGAGCTCCTCAAGTGCTCATGGAGTTGGGTGCATTAACAATCTGACTGAAAGCAAGCAATTACCTTATTCTGTATAAAAAAAACCAAAAACAAACAAACAAAAAACTCAGCATGTTTATAAATCTTCAGCTTAGAACATGGAACCTTATTCCGTAATTCCTGTGTTAAACTCCTGTGTGCTTCAATTAGGATAGTCACCCAAGTCACTGTTTCTCCAGCTGTGGGGTGCCATACCACTTCTGGAAGACTACAGACGCATGCTAAAGGAATGGAAAGTAGTAGGAAAAGCTTTAAAATGTTCAAATTATTCTACAAACTATCTCTGGCTTTGCAGATAGAAACAGAGCCAAAAGGGGGTTGTATTTTCAGTAAGTCTGAGAAACACTGATGGAAGGAATTCTTAAGCAGCTCCATTCCCCTTTATATTGAGGTGGTTAAACAACAGCATTTGAACTTCTTTCTGTGCTTTAAAAAAAAAAAAAAACAACCAAAAAAACACCACAGAGGGAGTCTGCTGGATATTTCTATCCTAATTTGAAGTATAGTATATTGGGGAATAAGTGGGAAAGCAACATAAAATGTGTAATATATTTTTAGCTAACCTTTAATGTACTGTAGTATGTGAAAATGAATGAAAAAGTAATATGAGCAGTCTCTGAATCACTTTAACATCAACACTGACTTGCATGCCTTGAAATTGCATATTCTGCCTCTGCCTCATCTACATTCTGCCTCTTTCCTTGTCTGTAGCAGTAATAAATGTCTGGATGATACCTATCGATGCAGGTGATGGTACTGCCACTTTACCTTTCATTTATGTTCTCCTTCAAGCTGTGTTTTATGCTGATCCTTTGCTTTGCCAAAATCCTTTCCTTTGGTGTATTTTACAGGCAAGATGCCAAATACTTGCCATTTTCACTTTGTCTGGGAAGCTTTGTATTTGGATTTCTTTCCTTTATTCATGCAACCTCTCTCACTGCCTTCTTGGCATGTCTCTGGAGCTCCTGGCTCTGTCAGTGATTGATTTCTACCTAGATTTCTTTGTTTCTGGTTCCTCTGACTCATTTGGTGTCTTTTGTATTGGGAATAGGAGTCAAAGAGTAGCAACTGGTTTGAGTGTGTAAGGAGACTGAAAACTGCAGTTGACTACAGTTAGCCTTTAAAAAAAAATACAGGGGGCAGAGGGAGCAAGAGAGAGGGATTACTCTGGGAAACCTTGCAGATTATACATCTGCCCCTGTAATTCAAACTGGGATTTAACACAAAAGCAGTGAAGTTGATTGAGTAATTTAACAGTGGCAGAATAATCTCCCATTTTTTCGTGTTGTGTCTTTGAAGCTCTCCCTCACTAACCACCCCCTCACCCTCAAATGTTTGTATGCTGCTTACTGTACTTGCCAAATATAAAATTAAACACCTGCATGGTTGTTATGCACAGCTGTACCCATCTGCTGAGCATACCACTTGTCATTTGCTTTGATTAAGAGCAGGTTAAGAGAGGCTTTAATTAAGGAAAGTCTGTAACATAGTTAAGCATCCACCTCTTCAGCCTCTTTCCTTGATTGTACATTTTTCTGTTTTTCTTCTTTCAAAAGACAAGGTATTAGCTTCAGAAGGGATAAAATTTAATAATAACAATAGATAATGATTTTCCAGCTTAAATATAGAGCATTTAGATAGCATGCTTAGACTGACACATCAGCTGTGATGTTTTTGAACAGTTATTCTTCCGCAAAGTGTGGTATGGGGCTAACACACTGCTCTTTGACAGGCAGACCCTGCTTTGCTGGTTGTAGTGCAGTCATATTGTGCTGGCCCTATGTATAAAGATAATTGTTTTCTTTAAACTGCAGTTATCTGTTATTAAGGATAGGAAATACATTAAGAAGTATTCTATAGAAAGGCACAAAAGCCAAGAAAATATTTCCTAGAACTGTGTCATAATGGGAACATGTTCCATTGCATGCAAGACAACCCAACAGTTACCCTCTCTTATTGGGACTAGAAGGCACTGAATTGTTCCAATTCCAAATAAACATCAGTTGGTATGTACTCTTGACTCACAAACTTTCTTCCTTCAAATTCCTATGACTCAGTAAATTAGCATCTTAGCTTTATTGAAGTAAACAGTGATAAAATGCATGCAATAATTACTATAATCAGTTAATACAGATATTCCTTCTGTAGCACCCTTAGCCTGATTGCAGTCACTACCCATAATCTGTAGTTTGCAGTAAGAGGAGTAATCAATGATAGATGTAAACAAAGACAAAACATATCTCATGTGCAGATGATTATGAAACTCAGTGTGGGATCTGGGTGCATATGAACTAGCTTGCTGTTAACATCCTGAATTTTTAAAAAATAAAGGAAAATATAATTATAAATACTTACTGATGTTTATTGTCAGGTGATTCTAATTGGATCTTGGCGGTCATTCTTCTCTTTGGAGTGAAACTCTGAAACTTATAAGCACTATGACTATTCTCTTTCTCTGGGATTTCCAAAAATGTATGATAAATGTATTTGGATTGCACCAGAAAATTGCTGATAAGTAGTTGTGGGTGATATTAATTCATATGTTATTTTGCTTGTTTTGAAAAGACTAGGGAAATTCTGCAGTTACAAGGTTTGTCCAGAGTAATTTGGTGGGTCAGTGCTCAGAAAAAGATACAGTGTATTAATATGTCAAACCCTACTAGGATGAGAAAGAAAAAACAGACTTGCTTTCCAGTGGAATGGCAGCCATTTTTTTTTTTTATTAATGTCGTGTTAAGAGGCTATGTGGCTTTACATTTCAAATGGATTGCTTTTTAGCGCTTTGTCTTTTGACATTTATTTTCCAACTTAGCTTGTGTGTCTGAATCTTTTTCTTTTCCTCACACACTTTCATATATAGATCTAGAAGACAAAAGCTAAGACTGAAAGTAGGAAAGAACAGTTTTTGAAAGAGTCTTTATGAAAAAAAACAGGTAATATGTTGAGAACTATTACAGTTTTATCCAGCCACTTCTGGTCCGGAAGTTTGAAACTTATTTTGGATGTATGAGAGAGCACTTGTTTCAAATCCTGCAATAAGCATTATATAGATTGTTAAAATTGTGTATATGCTTTATCTATCAAGGTTGTAGATGTCCCTTTCTTCAGTAAATCTTGATATCTTCCTATAATTTCACATTGGACCAATGCTGTAATAATTTTTGTCCTTTGGACCTTCTTGGCTTACTAAAATAGTGCTTTTTGAATGCATAATAATTTTATTAACATTTATTGGCTTGTAGGAGTGTTTGGCTTTGTAAAGACTCAAAAAAATTCCTGTTTTACATAAAAATGAAGTGGAGACTTTTTTTCTTGTTTATCTTTGTTTTGGGAACTTGCAAAAACAAGGGGATAGGCTCAGGTAATCATGCTGAACCCAAGAAAAGGTGGGGTGAGGGTGATGTTTAATTTCAGGTATTTAGTAAGCATGGGGAACTTGTGAGTATTGTAAGATCTCATTCTGGCCAAAAGTTTTACCTCAGACATGAATATTTCTATGTGAAAGGATCAAAATTGATGGTCTTATAAGGATTTGATTTTGATGAATCTGCCTTTTCCAACTAAAATAAACCATTTTGTCAAAAGCTGGTTTTGGAGGAGATTGAGCCATGCATGAGAGAAGCCAGATGAACTGGTGTGTTCCCACTGGCAGCTTCATGCCATGACATGTTGCTAAGCAGCAAATTTGGTGCTGCACTGGGTGTTCAGCAGGAGCACAGTGGATACACTTCCATTACCCGTGGTGCCCAGAGGGTTGTGTGACACAGCAGGAAGCCTGTGTGCATAGTTCCCTGGCTGGAAATATGAAACAGTTCCAAACTCCTGCAGAAGCATTTCACATTGCTATTTGCCAGTTTCTTGGTTGCCTTCCTGAAAAGAAAAGCTGACCTGTAAGTGGCAACTTGAGGTTAAGCCTGATGAAGAGACTTCTTAGAGCTACTCAGGCTGTGCACAGTTCCTTTCAGGAAGGACAGTAGATCTCCCTTCTTCAAGGCAAATGTTGGTAGTCCTCATCACTGTTTAACACTGTTGCAGACTTAAATATCTCAGTAATCTGAAGAAAAACACCTACTGCAAATGGCTACCATATATCAACAAAACAATGTATTAAAAAAATACTTTAGAATATCAATCAAGATGACAAGTTTTACAAAACTGACCTTTGTAAGCAAGAGAGATCAGAGTGAAAGTCATTTTGCATTCTAAGTAATACTGGTAAACTGCAGTGCAGATAGTTCAGCCACTTTGACATTGTGGGCACAAATGATATGTGGTGTGATGTAGATGAGAAGAGTAAAAGTGTGCTTGTTCTTTCTATCAGGCCTTAAAGCTCTATAGACTGACCTCAGAACTGAAGCTAAAAAAGAATCTCTAATGTTAGCATCTAATTATATTGCAATGTTACTGTGTTCTTTGAAATCACATGGCAAGTGTATAGCTCTTCGTAGTGATTTCAAATTGATTCAGCATCAGAGGTTATCAAAATAGAATTATAGCAAAAACCCAAAGGTTATGTCCTTTCAGCAAGCCAGGATCTGAATTTGCTTATTTATCTTACTCTCATCCACTAGCAAAATCCTGCCCTAGAGTTCTGCAGGTTTAAAAGCTTTCAGAAACAGTGTTGTGAAATTATCCCGATTAAGGAAGGAATTGGTCTAAAATTTATAGTAAGGTGGCAATAGGAAACTGCATAGCTAGCATCAGCAATATCAAGTTCATTAGACTGTGCCTAAAGCTGGTACAACTGATGAGGTGAAACTAGAGACTGCAGCTGAGTTTATGCAATTCATTGTCCGTTGACACAGTTGTTCTGTGCTGCAAATAACATCACTCAGTGGTCCAGAGCTAGGCCTGCCTGCCTGAATGAGGTTGGTGTGAACACATGGTTATCAGAAAGAGTAATTCAGGGAATATAAGCTCCAGAAAGAGAGTCTTTAGGGTTTAACCTAGTCCTTGTACATCCTATACTATGTTTCCCAATTGATCATTTCTACTGTTCCAAAATTAACTATATACAGCTCCCGTATCTGTTTCTCTGCAGTGAATTCCACTTCCTTGTCACTCCACTGCTGACAGTTCTGCTAGAGCCTGTGTTGTTGCTACACCTCATATTGTGAGACACTAAGTGAAGACTCACTTAGAACAAGCACAGATTCAGTTCATTGGCATTATGTCCCCGTTTTTTGCTGCCTGTATCTCGTTCAGTCAAGGTTTGCTTCAGAAAATATTTGGAGCTGACATGAATATTAGCAGCAGAATTTCAAACTCTGTTTTAATACGTTAAATGTGATGTTACACTGAGAAAAATACCATCAGTGTTTTCAGTAAATAATGCCTGTTCCCCTGTCCAGTGCAAAGACACAGTGTCAACAGAAACAATTACCTTGTTGTAATTTAATTTGAAAAACTACTTGCAGAGAAACAGGCAAGCAGTTTAGCAAGAGTGATGTAAGCGGTGGTTTATTCAGGATAAGTATGGATCCAATATAAAAGCAGGAGGCTTTTCCTATGCATCTGAGTCCTATGTATATGTTGATAAAGATGTGAATTAAGGAAAGTAAGGTTTGTTTTCATAAAACATCTTTCTTTATGAAGCCTGCAATTAAGGTGAAATAGGGCTTGGAACCAAAAAATAGTCACAGTGTTTTGTTTTTTTTTCCAAAACTGAATTAAAATGCTGAGTTTTTCTAATAATCAAGTTTTGCCCTTAACTTTGCTCTGGAAGGTCTGAAGTAGGATCTCTAACTTAATCATATATAAAAATTAATCAATTTTAACAACATTAGGACTTCTTGAAATCATGATAATCCAATTTTGCCATGAGATTATGTAATAGGATATACTCATATTCCAAAGATACACAATAAATTGCTTTAAATAACTTGCCTTAAGGCAAATATACGAAGGGGCAAATGTCTACAAATGCTGTAATGACTTTCCCAGTCATTACATTTATCAAATAAGGTCTGATTAATATGTAGTTACAGTACAGAATTTATTTGTGACCAGTTTTCTTTGAAGCAGTTTAATGAATATATGAGTCTTAAAGGGCAGTAAACTTCATGGCATCTCATGTAGCCGACCTGGAAACATTTTTTCTTCTTTCCAGAAACCTAGCTATAAACACAGTTATTTTAAAAATGAAGCAGTTATGCAGCTGCCCCAGGGGTAAATACAGAAGAACAGAGTGTGTGTGTTATACTTTACGAAACCTACAGGTTAGTGCCAGACATTGAGCACTTCATGTAGAGTGTGCTTGTGTGATTCCTAGCAATTAAGCATATGGGCATTAGTATGGCTTTTAATACTAATTTGATACAGATAATTTTAGGCAGACTGTGTTTAAGGCGACTGGGGGTCTTGAAAGCTTATTCTTGGGTGTGTTGAAGTCTGAGGAACTGGGACTAAGTCATGGAAATGCTTGCAAGTCTGCTTACTTATTAAGTCTTTGGCAGTTTGGATCCTTATTTTGTCTTTGGGGCATAGCTTAGGTTGCAGTATGAAGATACAGATGACCAGCACTGTTTCAAAGTGAATTTTTTCAGCAGTGTCTGTTTTCCTCTTAAAATGGACTATAAAGACTTTGTGAAGGAATTAGGGTCAAGTGAGATGTGCTGCAAATTGGTGACATGCCATCTTTTCTGCTCTTCCTACTCCTCCATGCAGCCTCCATGCTTGTGGTTAAAGACCTTCCCTTTCCCCCACCTCTCCTAAATGAAATAGTTATAAATAATGGAGAGATGTCAACTAAACCTGAAGTCAACTAAACCTGAAGGGAACCTGCTATGATAGTTTGGAAAGCTGCAAACTGCCTAATTTATCCTGGCACAATATTAATCAGCTGTCCAGTACAATCAGTTACCTGTCATTCTTGTTAACAATTTAATTATCTCTATGAAAAAGGGAGGGAGAGGCAGATATCTCTAGTTGACTCTGTGACTTCTCATTTTGTGCCACCCAGACAAGACTGTTTCTGCCTTCAGCATGAGCACTACCAGAGATGTCCAGGTGCAGTCCAGGATGTACATGCTGACTGGAGCAGGCTTATGGGAGCATGCAACTCACATGCAGTTTCTTTCAGCTGTCATCCTTTTCTTTATATACACCTACAGCTATAAAAATATCTGCATTTACCCCCATTCTCTACTTAAAGAGTGGCTTTAAGCTTCCTGCTTAAATTTGTGCAGTGGGAAACAATACTTTTAAGAAAACAATTGCCTTTCTGAACCACAACTGTAGGTTCAGTTGAACTCTAAGAAGCGATGATGTTGCAGGCCAGTTCTTAATTAAAAAAATTACACCTGCTCTTAATACAAATAATACTGTTTAGGTGGGCAGGGTAAAGGATTCCAACCAGGATGAGCTGAAGGGAAACATGAATTGATGAGTTCAAATAACTAGAAAAAAAACAGTAAAAAAAGAGGGCAAAATGAAAATACCCAGAGATTAGCAGAAAACATCAAGCAGTCATAAAAGGGCAGATTTGAAGGGACATGGAAAAAGAGATTGATGGCTGTTAATGGCAGGGGCTGTAATAGATGCCAAAACAGCAACAGCAGTAATATCTCTGCTCTCTGTGCACCTGAACCACTCATTTAAAAAACCAGGCCATTATGGTCTATTGTGCAAATATGTATTTGGATACATGTGCAGTGGTGTGGTGAAACAGAAGTTGCTGTGTGTCCTTAGAAGCCCGAGAACTCTTCTGTTGGTTACGAACGGCCCGTTCTGCCAACCTCCATTTTTTCCTTTCTGTAAGAGACAGTAATTAAACCACTTCACAATTTCTAGATACATTTTTAGTGTTTTAGTCATTTGTTGTTAGTTTAGTTTAGTAATTTAGATATTTTTTTTTAAGGGAAAATAATTGAGACACCAAATATGTCTTTCTTAAAGTATGAATATGTTCCATAATGTATTTCCTGGACTCCAGGGTGGCTTTCATAGCTTCTGTTGAAAACTAATGCCTTTCTCCTTTTAAAAGAACTTGCATCGGTCTCTTAGCTGTTGAAACTACACTCTTGATATCTAAGCATATTTACTTCTGTTTGGAAAAATGATACTTGAATTCTTTATCAAAAATTTGAAATTACAGTTATGTCAACTGGTGTTGCAGTGTGTTTGGTGTAGGAGTGTGCAAGTAGGTGTGCATATGCAGGATTATTAGATTTCTGATACTCTCCTGTAAGGATGTGTTCATACATCTTAGAATCTCAGTTCATTGACTGTCTTGGAGAAAATAAAATCAAAGCCCCTTGTTGCCTTTCAGCATAAAATTGACAGGAATAGTCTGAATACTCTGTCTGAAATATAACTTGCTGTAAAGGAAAATTCTTAGAGGAGTAGGACCTTGTTTCAGCAAATTCTAAGCAGTGCTTAGTCCTGAGCTTAGGAGTTGCCAGGCTGTGACAGCAAAGCACTTGCTTCAGTGTTGTGCATGACTAGTCTTAACAATTTAATTATCTGCTTAATCAAAATTGTTTATCTGTGCTGTGGGCATCTTCCAGCACTTGTTTCCATGGGCCAGACTCTGACCTTGAAGGCACATGTGCAGAGCTCCACTGCCCTTGTTTAGTGTGTCTACAAGTTTTTACCCACCAGTAAAAAAGTCATTTAATAGTAATAATAAAGAAATTTCTGATGGTGCCTTTAACCTTGCAGCTAAATTTTAGATCTAAATTCTTAATTTCTAGTAAATTCAGGATTAAAAGTGAGATGTTGACCCAGTAGAAATGCTGCCATAAAGACAGCAAATCACATACTTTATGGTAACAGCCCTGGATTGCCTAGCAAAGAAATGCATAATGAATAAACATTATTTTAAAAGGCTTGATAGCACAACTAATTTCTCAGTGGGAGGCAGAGAAGAGAAAGTATTTAAAAATATATGAGTTTCATATTTAAGTCAAGAAGCAGCAGAAACAAACCCAAAAAAATCCTGATAGCAATGGCAGCAGGCACCAAGCTTTCAGTCTTGAAGTAACGAGGTTATTCATTATAGGGAGGGAGTTACATAGTCATTAGTTAATTACTGTGCAGAAACATACAATTAATGCACAACTAGAATTAGTATACAATGAATTAGACTGTCACATAATGCAAGCAACAAAAATTTAGGAAACCTTGATTGCAGATTGAAGTTACTATTACAGTAAAAAAATCTATTGAAATCACAGTAGTTTAGCTATCAAACAACATGTTTAACTTGTGTGTTCTGATAGGACTGCTGTGGCCAAGAGTAGCCTGTGTATTAATTGCAAAGCTACATGCATAGAGAGGCAAGCAAGATTTAGCCCAAGAGGGTACAAAGGTATAGCAATAGGAAACCTGCATGCATTCTAACAGGAATCCTCTACAGCTTTCAACAAAACTACCAGATGTTTGGCCTGGCTAGCATACCAGCCGACCTGTCAGCAGCCCGGGGATGCTGCATCCCAGGCACTGGCTGGCAAGGACTGATCAGGCACAGGAGACAGCTCTTCTGCCCTCTTACACCAGCAGCCCTATTGCAGCTGCCCCACAGGGGTGGGATGGCTGGTTTACTCTGCCTTTAGGATCTTGTATGAGTGCAGTGGTAAGGACTGATTTTGCAGATGGGGTAGGGGTGTCTATTCTGTATAATCACGTACCATAAAGCACATGGGCAGCTGCCCAGGAGTGTATGGTGTTTATTGAGCCGGTCTCTTTCTTTTGAGAGAGTAGGGGTTAGTAAAGCTTCTACCCTCTGAGGGAAGGAAATACCTCAAGCTATGCCACATCATAACTTAAAGCTGATGTGAGTCTACTCTATGTCAGTGCAAAAAGCCTTTTTATCTTATTTTTGTGTGTATATATTTATCCTATGTATATAGTGATCTTGCATGCCACATACAAGCAACGAGCACTCTATAGGTTACATGGGAGCTGCAGGCACCGTGCAACAGCTCACAGCAGCTTGACAGAAGGCTGAAATCAGCCTTGGTCAGCAGCAAGGTGTTTTACTCTGTTGACAAACCGTTTCTGCAGTGATTCAGAGAAGAGTTTTCAAGTGCGCACGTTCACTTACATTGCAGAAAATTGATCTGATAGTATTGAAAAATCATGCTGCCCTCAAATTTATTTTCTCTCTTCCCATTTAGCAATGTAAATAATAGTGATATTTTAGATATAAAATAAGATCTGTTTTCTGTCCTAAGGAATTTAAAATCTGAAGTACAAAAGTAATTTATGATAGTGTACCTAAATATAGCTTAAGGGCATTAGGTGAAAGAGAAAAATTTTAATAGGAGCATTTTGCTTTATGCAAGGAAACTCTTAATTTATGATAATTGATTTATCTTATAACATTTGTTATGGTCTAGCGTGTATTGCATTGCTGATACTTTGTCAGCTCTATTTAAAAATGAGTGGTAGTGCATTTTCTAGGAACATAGTACTTTACCCTTTTACTTCACATGAATTATAAAGATCAATAGCAAAAACATTTTACAAAGAAAATATATAGTCAAGTATAATATAATAGCACTTATGTCAACACAAAAGTATTAGAAGATATTGTTGTAGGAATCTAAAATTGTAACAAATTCTGGACAGAAATAGGAAAATTATTAACTGATAATTTTAAGTCTGACTGAAAGGAAGCTTTAATCTTAAGAAATGGTTAAGAGTTAGCAAAAAATAGAAACCTAGCACTCTTCTTTCCTATTACAGGCCCCAGTTCAGCAAAATGCTCAAGCATTGCTGATTTAGTTGCTCATAAAGTCTCTACCAGACAAGTTCTCTGAAAGCCTTTCATTATGTCACCAGAAGCTGCCAGAAAGTCACTAATTTTTTCCAGGTAATTTCTGAAGGAGACCCTTTCTGGTAACACTGTGTAAGAAAGTCCACCTCTATTAAGTGGTTAAGTCTGGCCCTATGGAGTGCGAAAGTCCCTCTAAATTTAATTGCCTGGCATCAGTGACTCTGGGAGCAGCATGGCAGCAGTGAGGCTCCCAAGCTTTGTGTGACTGCTGCTGGAATGCTGAATCTTCCTTTCCTCATTCTACTTTTCCATAACATATCAAAAAGATTTCAATGAAAGAAAAATTTTAGAAATATCCCCTAGCATAAAGTAGCAAATTGCCAGCTTTGCCACATGTAAATTATTGTGAAAACAGACGTGGGCTTCTTCTCTTCATTCCTTTCAAAATAATTTTCATAATCAGATGTCTCTTCTTTACCAGGATCTGGTTAAATTCATACCATGTAAATCAATCTCACTTTACCAAATTAGAAGAAAATGGGGGTTTATTCAGCCTTATCTTGGATTTCTTTCTGTCTCCTATCCTGTCTCTTCTGCTGCTGTTCCACTGAGAAATTAAGTCAGCCCTTCAGTCAGTGTGGCAGCCAGTTTGGGAATAACAGGAAAACCTCAGTTACTAGGAAAGGTATTAGTTTACAATAAAGTGCTGATCCTTGAAATACCATTTTCCAGTATGAAGACGGTAAAATTCATAGCAATAGAAAATCAAGTACTCTGTTAATTTAAATAGTTGGCTTGATAATATTTACAGTATGCTAAGCAACAAAAATAAGTAACTCAGCTTGTAGAAGTTCATCCAACAGCATTTTCTAGAGCTCTTCCTATATATGTTCCTTTATGGAGCCTATGGAAACCAGTAATTCCATTGCATCTCTCTCTGCACTAACTAGTGTCTGCTCTAGGCAGCATTTGTTGACTTATATAGTGAGCAGATACGCACAAGGTAGCATTTGGGACAACAGTTATTTATGGTACAAAACATGTCTAGGAAAATAGAGGCTTGGCTCAAACCATGTTTGGAAGATTCACAATAGGAGTGAATGAGTGAAGGGCATAATACATGTAATGCTGCAGTTTGGTTTTGTTTATATTACTTTCTGCATTAGCTGGTACTTGTGGTGGGAAGAGCTGACTCTTCAAATTACTCATTTTGAAATACGTTGCTCTTGACTATTGGCTCCTAAGTACTGATGACTTTTTCCCATAAAGTAAAATACTAACATTAGCAGCAAATCTCCAAAGTTGGGATTTTTTATTTGGCTGGTTTAAATTATTTGCCATTTCCATGGTTTGGTTTCAGCTGAGATAAAAAAATTTTAAAAGGTTAAACCACGAAATTCCATCACCCTGCCTCAGCAACACCACTGCATCAAGGCTGGTGGCAAATGCTGCCAGAGCTTAATGAAAACTCCAGAAAACCAAGTATGTTGTTTCTTCTGTGGCTTGCCAGGTTTGTATTCAGTTCCCTGAGTTCTGGAATTAGAACAACATGTCATAAACAGATACTTGGAAATGTTCAGCTTTACTAGATAGAGTAACAGAACAGCACAACAAGGCTGTATGAAAAACTATCTACTGTTAAACAAAGGAAATGTAAAACTAAATAATCCTTGTGAATATGTGATTTAGAAAGTTTCATTTCTGCAACAAATTCTTACTGAAATAACATCTAGATGTAGGGAAGTCCTTAACAGAGGTTTATGTATTGAAATAAAGTTTTGTATTAAAAATACCGTTTCAGGGTTATGGAGCACAAGGATTTTTAAGTGGGTGTTTTGTGTATGTGACTCTGTCTCATACCAGGGGGGACTGAATACAACAGGAAGGAAATACACATCTCCTTGGAGGCTAATGATGAGGTACAGCAACAGTCCAGCTCTGCAGTGCCCCCTTACAACAACAGGGAATTTATTGAAAAATTACAAGTTTGTTTAATATAGAGGAAAAAGAAAGTAAGATGTTGAGAAGTACTAAATGACATTTACATAAGAGGCTTATCCTCCAGGCTCCTTGGACCATTTCTGAAAATGTGCTCAAGTGTATTTTTCTGTTTTCCTCCTCTCCGTTTCAAAATGCATCTATTGTATCAGTTGTTTTTAGAGCACCTGTAACCTTAACATTTGGGCGTAAGGTCTGACAGCAATCTGATGTCATACTCTGCCATTCACACTCGTACATGTTATATTTTATTTTACAATGTCAGAGGAATACAGAGCGAGTTTTCTGTTAGCTTTAATTTTTCTCCTTTCCTTGCTGTGTGATGGCAGTATACCTCTTCCACAATATTTTAAAATAACTCAAACATTTTTGTTCTGGGATATTCCATCTCTGAGTGCCTTCTCACATTCTCCCCACATGGCTCTCTTAACATCTCATTTTTCAAAGATTGGAAGGTAACATTGCACAGTAAAAACAGCTGACATTTTCTATTTCTCTCTCTCCATCTCTCAGTAGAGGCGGTAGCATTTGTCATCCCTGGGCAGAGCAGCTGTTACAAAGCTTTAGGGTGAATTGTCTGTGTTTACAGTACTTCAAAATGACAATTTTGTAAATCTTTTCCTTAAACTGTTTATTGCAGAATCTTAATTTTAAACTCTGTCTCTTTCTACACACTGAACCAAACAGAGGGGCAAATGCAGCACTTGCTACCTTGTAGTGAGTGGAGTCTGGTCAGAGCTCTGTTGCCAATAGTAGGGCTTTTTCCATTGATTTCAAAGGGCTGCTGATCAAACCTTTGAGTATCATGAACTGGAGCTCAGTTTCGCCCAGTGCATAGGGTACTGTATTTATGGTATTTGTGAGTGTGACTTTTAACTTAAGTAATTTCTTCTGCTCCAAAAATCTGTGTGAGACTTTTTCTAATGCCTTTCATTTTCCCATTGATGCCGGTCACTCAGATGCTTTGTATCTGCTTCTGGCATAGTTAAAGCTTTATCTCCTGCAGTCTCACTCAAGGTGTTTTGTTTGGGTTTTTTTGCTTTTATTTTGGGAGGAGTAAGGAGGTAAGGTTCTGTGCTTTTGACTCCAATATTCTTTTAATGTTCCTGGCCATATCAGCACTGAGACATGACTTTGTGTTAAGAACTCAATTACAATGCAAGGCTCTTTTATTGGTTTTAGTGTTTTTCCCTAGCTTTTTCCTTTGTTCCTGCCTTTTTCTGATTCCCAACCTACTAAGCTGTATTTCTTGTGCAGTGCCAAATTTTTCTGTTTCTTTCTCTCACCAATAGCACTTTAATTTCACTTTCAGTGAATTTAAATTTTAAAATAGATTATGCTTGAACATGATACCAGTACTACTGTCTGGTGGATATTATTTACCTGTGAACTTTAAAATTTAACAACATTACCTGAAATATTTTTCAGTTCTCTTGGGATTAAAACACTTCATTTTGCTAAACTAAGTCTGACACATGAGCAACTCTGTCTTCCTTAGTCTAATAAAAATGCATTATCATTATTAGGAAATTCCTAAACTGAGGGCACTCTCCTGCAAGTGAGCAGCATTGTGGTGGAGCCATATGATGTTTTATCTAAAGATTGCACTGAGTCGGTTTTCTTTAACTCATTCCAGTTTGGTTTTTTTTTGGGGTGGATCAGGACGAGCTATCAGATGAAATTCCCCTGTTTCTTCCTATAACGTATGTTTTCTTTCTTTATTTGCTCTTTAATTGTTCATCCTCTACTCGTTGCTGAGTTGCTGTATTCATAAGTGTGGCTAGTGTAGATGTACTGATTTTCATCTGTTCAGAGAGGAGAGGTGAAGGTGTGAAGGAGAGTTTCTGATGGACTTTGGCTTCTCCATAGCCCACAGGATGTCTGGGGTAGAGTGGAAGGAAAATAATTTTTTGTCTGCAAGGAATGGCCATTCATGACACACTGAATGCAGATAAGCAATAAAAGATCATGCTAAAAAGCCACAATGATGAAAGTCTTTGACTTTTGGCAATTTTCACAGAAAAAAAAAAGTATTGCAAATATATGCAGAAATGCCATCAGTTCAAACCTGTACTGTAGATATTAGATGATTCAACATTGAAAGGTTTCTGCTGGTTTGAGATAATTTGGTAGGAAGAATGTCTTCTGATCCCCAGGCTACACTCAGGATCCTTCCTCTGTTCATGAGCCATTCAAACAACCCCATGGATAGGATGATCAAAGGCTTGAAGGTCTCTCTCGGGTAGCAAATTTTCTTGTTGCAAGGTTGTCCTCTTCTGCAAGTTTTGCCACAGAATTTTCCTTCATCTTTGTGGTACATCTTTCTTTCTTCAAACTGCTCGGAACCAGAGTGAAAAAGTAAAAAGCTGCAGGTGGTGTTTTCAGTAGTTTCCAGAGACATACTTGTCCACCTGAGTGTGCATTCTCTGTCTCCCCTAAAACCCACTGAGCTCCACACTCAGAGTAGTGAAGAGAACGTATGGTCAAGCAAAGCAATCAGTGTTCTCTGAAGCCTACTGAGTCCTGCCCTTTATCCGAAACTATCACTGTACCATCAGCCTTAAACGACTGGTGACTGCTAAAATATCTATAATCTTTGCAAACTGGAGATACAGGGAAGTTTTCTGACTTCTGTGCAAAATCCAGCATCTCTGCAGTACATAAAAAGCCTCTGTCAATGCTCACAAAGGGCTAGTGCCTCAGCTGAGGCCTATTGACTTCACTGGAGCTTTGCCAGCCTATACCAGCCGAGAACCTTTTTTCTTGTATTTTCTAAAGATACTATTGGGAAAACACTTTTGAAATCTGATGAACAGAGTTCAGTCAATAAAAAGTGAGAAAAAAATATCATGTGCAGCAGTGGAACAAGTTAAATTGAATTCAGAGGTGACTGAGTGGTGCTGGTTGATGTTTGTTTTTTTTTCTTTGATATACTGATTTGGCAAGATTGGATTTTTTTACAAAAATGCACCAGGTTTTATCAGAATGCTATTGGAAATCACTGGTATCTTTTTTTGTCAAAATTAGAATGTAGCATCTTGTTTCAGCTATTATGCAGTGAAGTTTGAAAAATCCTTCTGAAAACAAAGTTGTTTGATCCTCCTGAAAGAAAGTATTTCTGAGATCTCATTTTGCTGTAAGTAATGACATTTCAGCTGGCAGGAAAACAAAGTTCCCCATAGAAAGGTGATGTAGCACAGCTTCAATATGAAGCTATTTTACTAGGAAGTAATACCTTGGAGAACTGTGAGTGAAAGATACCCTTGTTTTTAGCAGGGACACGTTACAAGTAAAATCCTCATCATCACTTCTTAGTAGAAAATTATATTAAATAGTAGCACAGCATTTCAACACAATGTGTCATTTTCCTCTGTGTTTAGCCACCACAGGTTTCACAAACTTCCAGTCTAACTGCAGAATATAGATATTTGCTGGACTCAGAGCATCAGCATAAGCATATCTGACTTTTTTAACAAATGTATAGTTGAAATCTAAGAATGTAATAGGCAATGTAGGGGCAGAGGCAAGAGGATGTGTAAGTCTGCCAGCTTTGCTAAGGGCTGGGACAGGAAAAGGGATTGTTCACTTGAGTACCCTCTACTGCTAGATTTGTGGGGATTGTTATTTTGAGTATTCAGCACTTGAATTCCTGGTATTTTCATGCTGTTTCCCCACATATTATTTTTCTGTTGGTAAACAGTTGTGGGAGGAGATAATGCATCACCTCTGTAAATGTATTGATGCTAGAAATTGGATCCATTCTCTTAGATGGGCTGTGCTGGCAAGGCAGGTATATTTAGAGGTCTTATACTGCTAGGATGATTTTTTTTTTCTTTGAATAATGTAAACCATTTATCTTTTTTTCTCACTCTGGAGAGAACATTTCCTGCAACTTAAAAAAGGCAATAAAAATACTTATCTGAGAACCACACTGGGCCTTGGAGGTATTTAAAGTTCTCCTTGTCCCAGAGCTCCTTTGAAGTGGTTTCGCTGTGAGATTTCCCTAAAAACTGCAGGAATGGACCCTCCATTAAGAATGAAGATATGTTCCAAGTGTACTCTCATGACCTTGTATTTTCAGAGCCTCTATTCACCCAATATTGGGATTTGCTCTTCTATTCTATATTGATGAAAGTGTCTTTTAGTCTAAATGAAATATATTTGTACTCATGGTACTGTTTCTGAGTTCTCAACTCATAAGGTTATTTGCATACTGAAGAGGTGATGATTTTGTTCTAATTCCACTCATTTTATTTGACGTATTTCTGATTTGTAAGAATAAAACATTTCTTTAGTTCAGAGGATCATTATGGAGAGAAAGGAGCTTAATATTCTCCTCCTGTTTCTTATGTGCGGTGTGGTGGAAAGATGAAAGTTAATCTCTAGCCACTCCACTTCCTTGCAAAGAGGAGTCAGTGAAGCCTCATTTGTGTTTGTGAGCCCCACCTGAAAAAGCAGGTGAAGCATCAGATTTCTTTATGTAGTCAATTTTTCCTAGTTAGGTTTGCACCTATTAATTCAGTAACATCAAAATGCACTTGGCTTGGTCTGCAAAGAGCATGGAGTTAAACATCAGTACAGCCAAATCTGCTGTGGTGCTGCTGATTCTGTGGTCATGTGCTATTCTGTACTGTTGGCATTTGTGCTAAGGGGGTATTGGAGAAACTGCAGCTTTCTTTGAGCAGCAAAAAGACCCCAGGAAACCTGTGGAGGCTTTTCTTCTGATAACCTCAAGATGATCACTGCTGTGGTGAAGACAGGGCAGACCTACAGGTGAAGCTGACTCACAGGTTCCTTGGTAAGACTATGCTCACTTGCAGTTTTCCGGCCCCTGGATGAAACCTGTGATTCTTGTGCAGGTTGTGCTTGGTGCTGCTGGGTTAATGACAATGTGCTGAGTGTGCTGCCAGCCTGGAGCTGCTCTGCAGGTCCCTGCCTTGAGGTGCACTGAGCACACCTTCAGGGAGAGGAGATGGCTCCTGTGTAGCTCCAGGAATAAACAGTCTAGAGATCATTTTATAGTGGCCATGAAGATTTGTTCCTAGTGCTCTAATGCTGTACTTGTGAAAGTGTCAGAGAATTGTTCAAGACTGCTGTTGGGTTTGGTGTGTCAAACTGCCTTCCAGAAAATATACAGTAAAAACCCAGATACCAGATGAGCACACCTGCACAGGAGAAGAAGCTCAGTGTCAGTAGCCTTTGATTATTACTGATTTTATAGTTTTATCTATCAATGTCATTTAGTTGTTTTAATTTGGGCTTAGATTTTTTTCCCCCTTGTCTTTACTGTCTCCTTATTGAATTTTCTGTCTTTTTTAATAATTGAGTACGTATGAGTTACCCTTGTCAATTAAGTGTAGTTGACAAGATTTGTGTAATACAAGAAGGTGGGGATAACAGGAAAAGGGCGGTGTGAGAATGGGTTTACCTGTTTGCTTTAAAGAAGTTCTCCCTGCTTCGTAAAATTATAGTGTAGACAGAGTAAATATTAGTTGTAGAGCTGATTGACATACAGAGTAGACTTTCCACAGTGCTTTGTCTCAGCTAGCAACAACAGCATGAAATTCCCCAGGCATTCAAGTGTTTTTGTCTACCCAGGGGCTTTAGAGAGAGCTCTCTGGAGAAAAGTGTGCCCTTTTACTAGGTCCTTTTTAACAGCAAATCTGAACCATTCAGTACAGTGAATGGCTTGGGGAGGGGGCCTGTGTGCTCCAGTAAGGAGTAGGACTTTGGCATCAAGCTGCTGAATACAGATTTCTGTGTTGCTTTATTTTGTAGGTCATTGTTCATGGGAAGCTGTTGAATAGTATTTTGTTTTGGCTTTTAAATATTTTTTAAACTATATTTTTTAAACTATATTTTATACTTTTTAAAAGTATATACTTTATATAAAGATGGTTATCTCAGTCTGCCTTCTTCTGGGAGTTGATTTTACTCCTCTTGTATCCTAGTTCTGTCTTTGACTCTTCCTTCAACTTGAGCTCTGTCACTGAAATTTGTGTAGAATTCATATTTTGTTTCCAGTAAGGCCAATCCATGTTTGCTTTATTTTCTACCTGCAAATGCCCTTCTCCTGATTGCTTTTATGACTAAGCAAAAATTGTTAACAGAGCAGTCTGATGTGAGCATAGATTTCTGTTAATCTTACAAACCTTAACGAGCATATGCTTAAAAGAGACATCTCAGCTTGTTTTTTTGAGACTAAGTATAGATAGTTCTTGCTACTTGGGTCAATCTTGAAGAAACACTCAGCAAAGATTTTTGGACATTGTAGCTTTATGATGATCTTTTATCCTGGGAGGCTGAATAGGAATATATATGTGGAAGTTGCTACAAATTATGTTTACAGTGTGCTGATACGGCCCCTGCTTGTTAGCTATGGGCCAGTCATTACAGTGGCAACTTTCAGTGTCCATCAGGGCTCTCCAAGGCTTATTGTAGGGGATTGTACTAGATGACCTTTAGAGGTCCCTTCCAACCCAAAACATTCTATGGTTCTACCATCATTAAGGGGTAGAGAAGGTCGTGCTGTTTCTTTGGGCAGAGTAGATCAATTCCCATTACTTTGGTAAGATAAAACCATTTGAATGTGGAACCTCCTTTGTGTTTAGCTTCCCATGCTCTTGGCAGCTTCAACCTATGTTAAATTGTTTCACTCCAGGTGAATTCAAGAGGTATGTGAATGTGCTTTGCCACTCTTCAGGAAATAACTTTTCTTTTTGTTCCTTGTGAAGCTGCTCATTGTGTGTCAAAAATAACAGTCTGGTGGTACAGAGCAGTGTTGCATGAAGTGGTTTCAAACTTCTTTGACTTAAGTGTTTTCCAGGGGAATTCAAGGGACTACAACCATTCTCAAAAAAAAGTCTTCATAAGCAAGCAAATGAAGTCAGGTAGTCAAATTAAAACAATTGCAATGTTTGTTCTGTTTATGAAAGAAATAAAATAGAATAAAAAGAAGGGGGAATTTTTGTTACTTTACAGGCAGGCTGCCTGATCTCTGGCTGGCATAAAAAGGTGCAGTTTCACTGCGAAATAACTTATTTGATTGAAAAGTGATTAAATGTCATTGCTGGAAAAATGCAAGAAAGATGGCTTAGGACAAATTCTGGATGGCTTGTGTAGGGCAGTTATCCCAGATGGTACTCTCCATGTTACATCACAGCAATGTTCATAGAGGGGAGCAGGAATCTTGACATCTGTGTCAGCTGCAGAGACAAGTGCATCTGGCAGACAGGCCATTCTCTGCAGTCTTGCAGTAAGTCATTGCTATTTTAAAATTCCTGGGGTGAGCTGGAATTGCTAAGCATTCTCTACTTGATAGGCTGGCTGGTTATCTACAGTTTAGCTGCAGACATGCTTTGATTGAAAGATGTCAGCACTGAGTTTTGAGCTGCCAGAGTTTGTGGTTGGGACAGACCATCTCACAATAATCAGGGTTTTTTGGAATTGTCCAAGGGACCAGCCCATTGGCCATAGCCTTCCCAACTGCTGTAAAATCCTCTGTCTGTTTTACAAGACTTTAGTCCTCCTAAACATTCGGGCTGTGGCCACTGCTTTCTCTTCCTAAGGACAGAAAAATGAAATGACTACTTCTATCATTTTGTACTTGTGTGGACAAGTGATCATAAACTCACTGGCTTTTCTGGGCTTGTTTTTGGGTATCATAACAGCTCTTGTTCTGCATAAGTGCAGTTGTTTCAGGAAACTGTTTCAAGAATGCTAGAACAAGCTGTTGTAGGTGGTACTCCAAGCTGCCTGTCTGTTACCTAGGCTCAATTTTTAATCTGGTTATTTGTGTCACAGCTGAATCTTTGCCTCTCATGCTTGGTTGTCCCAGTCTCCTCCCCAAGTGTGAAGTTAGGGTGCTTCAGACTTGGTTCTTGTGCCAAAATTTAAACAGAGAAGAGGAATAACAGGTTGAGCTTCCTTGCAAGTCCTAACTTGAATAGCTTTGCTTCCATGGCCATGCCTTGGGGTGCTGCTAGTGTGTGTTTCCTGCCAATGTTGATCAGAGGTAGAGGGAACCGTCTTCTCCCAGGTCGGTGTCTAGAAACTCATTTCCCTGTCCTGTAAGAGGATTTTACAAAGCAATTGCTCTGTCAAATTGTGTCATAGTGATTTCCAATAATTCATAGTGCATTGTACATGGAAACAAACTGCTTAACTTCAGGAAATTAAGGTTGAAAAAGAACTCTCACCCTTTTAGATGGCTTTGTTTTTCCTTCTTTCTCCCCCTTCTCCCCACTACCTCCTCTTGATCTATACTACCACATTTTGATGTACTTGCTACCTCTAGCAGATCTGTGCAGTTACCTTTTGTGTGGCTTTTCTGAAGCCTGTATGAACACTCAAAGGTCATATTGAGAATGTTTTCTCTAACACTTAGACTTAAATGTTTTCATTTTCCAGGGCATTCACTAGAACAGTTTTCCCTTGGAGGAGTCTCTTGTTATTTGTGCTTGAAGTGTGAGAAGTCTATTGACCCTTTAAGGCACTAATATTCAACTATTTGCTTGTGGTTCTTTACTAGATAAATTACTAATTTAGGGTGAAATCATACTCTTTAGTGGCTCCCTGTTCATAAATCACAATTTGACATCTTTTTCTCTGGGGGAAGATTGCTGTTTGCAGTATGCTCTGCCACCAGAACAGATGACAATATTAGTTTATCAGGAGAAACATATATTTTAAAAACAAATCCAAGTGCAATAAGTTCCCAGCTGTCTGTGTTGCTGCTTGAATGTGGGGTGTTGGGGTTTTTTTTGTTGGTTTGTTGGTTTTTTTTTGCCAGACTGTCTCTGTGATCTTGAGCTCAGAAGCTTTTGTATAGAAAGCAGAGTAATCCGAAATGGAATGTATGATCAAATGCACGTAACAGGGAAAGCAGTATTTCAATTTGACAATGCTTTGACAGCCTGTACAGGTATTAGACTAGATTATGCTGATGAGAAATGACACCACTTTCTATTAAGCAGCATTTAATCAAGAATAAGATTCTACTAAAGCTGGAATCCAGAATTTTCAGTAGTCTGTTAAGAGGTTATTGTTTTAAATTCTACCACAAAATCTGTGGCTAGATTTTTAAAGGTGTTTTAAGCCCCTGATTCTTGTAGAACTGGAACTTTTTGTTGTATGTTGATGTCTTGCCTTTCTAACTAGCATATGAGGCACATTGAACAAGTGTATGGTCCCTGCATATATGACTTGCAATCGCTTTTTGCAGGAGTGAGACAGAGGAACTATAGTGTTTGTCCTCCCTCTCCTAGATGGCAGAAATGGAAATCTGTATCTCAAGCCCTTGTGCTTAACAACAGGGCACCCCACCTACCTTGCTGCTGCCAAGACAAGCAGAGTAGCACCTCAATCCATCTTTTTTTGCTGGGCTGTTGATGGCCATATGCCTCTGTTTAGAATAGTGGGAGAAGCTTATTTCACTGCTCTCCCATGCAATATGTTTTCCCCATCTGTGGCTGTATGACCTTGTCTCTGCTCCCCTTGACTTGCACCTTGCCAAAGTGGCTGGGAGGTTGTGAGTGATGGCTCAGCCCACTCAGAGACCTGAGAAGGGAACATGTTCCTAGAAAGCTAAGCTACTTTTGGGTAGGCAGGTGTAATGCACTGAGTCTGCTCTTTGTTCCCTTGTGGGGCTCTGCTCTGTTGGGCCACCAAAGCTTTGAGCAAGCAGAGAGAGGCCTTGGAGTGAACCCATGAGTATTCTGTGGGACCTTGCCACCTGTTCCTTCTCTGCAAAATAGGAGCAGTGGGAACTCTTCATTCTGATCAAACTTGTGTTCTCTGTTCTCCTTTTCTCAAACACCGTTTTGGGGCAAGTTGAAGAAAAATTACCAAGAAACAGGAGGGAGGAAGGGAAAGGAGAAGATGCTCTAACTCAGTTCTGCTTCTGGCACCAGCAACTTCTACATCCATTCCTGCCCTTTTTGCCCCTTTCCCTATCTGATGACTGATGTCAGAGCTCTGTTGCTACACCTTCCTCTTCTACCATTATAAATGCTGCTGATGTTGTCTGCAAATGTGTTTTCCGTGTGTGCATCAGGTTAGGGAACACTTGAGTAAGGTGCTCTCCACATTCCCTGTCCCCTCATTCAGGGAGCGACAGGGACCTGGCAGCTGCAGCAGCCAGTCTTGCTAAATGCATTTTTAAAAAAGCAAAAGCCACGAGTTCTTTTTTATTCCAGTAGAGTATTGCTGGCATAAGAACACTTTTCCCACAGGTCTGGAAATGTCTTTACATCCTTAATGTGTCTTTACTTCAGAGAAAAAAGGCACGTGTGATTAATTCTTACATGTATGCTATTTGAGTCTATTTGAAATCATGCGTGTATATATGCAAGGTAATTAATTTCCATTCTTCAGAAGTAAGGGAGCGAGAGAAGATTTTTTTCCTTTTCTTTTCTGCGGTGACAGGGTAAGGATTCAAACTTAGTAACTTTTTTTCTCCCGGTTCTGTGCTGTAGCTTCCACATCAGACTTCTTGGGAAAGTAAAGTCCTTACGCAGAAGAGCTTCAAGCAATAAAAAAGTGAATTATCAAGAAAGATATATTTGAGAGATTATCAGCATGCAGCACAAATCAAGGAAAATCAAGCAGCAATTTCTGATAATTCACTTACTTTTGGAAGAGAAATCATCTTTCTGAAGGATGTTATCATGGTAAAAGCAATAAGAGGAATGGTTACCTGTTGGAACTAAGGCTCCAGTGTCAGTTGCCTCATGAAATTATTTGGCAGTGTAGTTCATGTACACTGGGTTTGGTTTTCTGTGGTTGCCTGTTTTAAAATGTCCCTCAGGATAAGAACTTAAGTGCATAGCTGTAGAGTTTTCAGATTTTATTCACCAGCTAGAATCCTCTTCAGTGTCCAGGTAGGCAGGGTTATGACCGCTACCAAAAGGAAATACAGGTAAAAAAGGTGAAGGAAGACCAAGTGACAGACTTTTTTTGTGCAATATCTTCTTTAGCTTTGCTCAGAAAAAAAATTATTTTAGCTCCTCAGAAACAAATTTAACACACCCAGCAAATTTGATACAATTGCTTGTCTTTTCCACTCATGATGTAACTCATAAAATTGTCTTGCACCATTTATGTGGAGTCTGTTGTACTTGACATAAAAAGATAGAAAGAAGTAGTTTCATGAAGACTGCAGCATGTTCCTCTGGGAGTTAAGAAACTCAATTTTCCCTAAACATAATTAATATCTTCCCCATTATGAACTCAGGGAAGGTCCATGTAGCCTGAAATGGCAGCAGACTAATCGTCAGAAGAGAGACAGGGCTGAGAGAATCATATGCTAGGTACACATTTAGAAAATTAACTTCAGGAAAAATCAGAGAGGCACTAACATCAGGCTTTGTGGCTGTGCTTTACCGCCTAGACAAACAAAAGATGTGACTTTCACTGACCTGCAGCAGTTGTTTTGCAGCACAGTGGATTGTTTCAGCAGCACCACTATCACATTCCAATTGCATATAAGGGGCTAAAGTCCTTCCTTGGTGCAATCCTCTTCACTTTGTTGAAGGAGCAACCTAGCTGAATTTGGCTTATGTTTTCTGTGAGTTGGAGCCTTTTACCAGAGATGTGGCTATTAAAAGGAGAGGTCAGGCAAGATCTATTCCCCTTCCACACACTCCCACCATCCCCCACCCCCTGCCCGAAATATTTTCCTCAATAATTATGGACCATGGCATTTATCACCAGGAATTGCACCTATCTTTTTGTCAGATGTAATGCAGGCTGGCCAAAGCCTTCAAGAGCATGGTGGTGTTGCTAACTGACTGAGGAGGAACATTGATAGACTGTGGCATCTCCATGTGGAGGAGGATACTAAACATTCATACCTCCCACGGAAGCCAGAGAGTTCAGCATGTTTTAATTCTGACTGGCTTCACATATTAGAACCAAGTCCTACATTTGCCTGTTATCTGTGCTTGTCTGGTGATGATCAAATCTGCTGGTGTTATCCTGTTTGAATAGGTCAACAGCATTAATTGGTTTTCATGCATCTTGTATATTGAGCATGCAAAACGTAGACTATCTTGCCAAGAATAGAAGCAGAAGCAAATTGAGGAGTGCTTATGTTGGGGTAATCGTAAGATGCTTCCAGGTAATTTTAAGAAATGAGTTGTTTAAGTCACTCAGGTAGCACTAAATTACTACATCTAGAGCAATGTGCTGTGTTTTCTATCAGTAATTTTTTCATTTTTTTTAATTAGATCCCTTGCTGTAGCTATTGCCTTCTAGCTGTGGAACTGTTATACTTTAGCTGCAGTAGGTACAAAGATTAGAATACAAACTGTGTTTAGCTCTCAGCAGGAGAATGAGTTTAAAAATGGTTCAGTGAGTGAGTGCACAGCAATTTTAAAAGTGGGGTGTACCACAGATCAAGGAGTAGTTCTGAGAATCTTTTTCAGCTAATGCATGAGGAACATATCCAGGGTAAAGACTATGCAGATGTACCAGAAAAGACAGCCCTGGATACAAAGTGGGCTATTTTTGTGTAGATAGTCAAGGCCAGTTGGCTTTTACTAAACATCAGAGATGAAATTTGTTTTATAAATTGGTTATTTTCAACGTAGTAGAGACTTTCATCTCTGCACAGTGGTATTATCAGAAGTCCTTGCAGCTAAAGAAGCCATGGGGAATGTCACTTGCATGTTCAAAGGACTCTCTTCCTATTTCCCTGCTGTTGATAGGTCAAGAGCAATTCTAGTGTAGTCTAAACAGTCAGACTGACAAAGACCCTGTCCTGATTGTCACTGCAAAATATAAGGCCCTGATCCTGCAAATCTGGCCTGTCTTCACAGGGGGTGAGAAGGGTGGTGAGACACTGGAACAGGCTGCCCAGAGATGTTGTGGGGGCTCCATCCCTGGAAGTGTTCAAGGGCAGGTTGAATGGGGCTCTGAGCAGCTCGTTCTAGTGGGAGGTGTCCCTGCCCATTCAGGGGAGTTGGAACTCAATGATCTTTAAGGTCCCTTCCAATTAAAAAAATTCTGTGATTCTGTGCAAGTAACCTGCTCTGTGCTCCTTATGGAATGGCCTTCTCCAGTAGCATCTCTTAAAAACTTTGTCTCAGCATGTTTAAGCACTGGAAGATAGGATTTCAGGCTCTTGAAACAGAATGTTCAGCAAAGACTGCTGAACCATATGGAATGTACTGACACAGCTTTATTAGCTCTTTCTTACTTCTGGAGACAATGACTTGGCAGGCCTTATGCAGAAAGATTTGGAAAAAAACCTGGGAATGCAATGCAGAAGCACTGGCTTACAGCCACAGCTCATCCAACACTGCAGTTGGAATACATTTTCTTTGGGTGTACTCCAAAGGGAGGGCAATGTCTGATGTACTTGGGGATGGGGGCGGGTAGATGTAAAAGCACAAAACTGCAAAATTGGCACAAATATACTGAAGATATGAGTGAGCAAATCACTTTTAACTGGCACCAATAAAATCTTAAAGATGGAATAGCTACATTTAATTTCTTCCTACTTTTCCCTGCTTTTTCTGGGCTTTCTTTCCCTTTTCTAAAGCTGAAATTTTACATGTTTTTAATTGATATTAATGTTAACACTAGGCTAGTGCATTCTTTAAAACAAGACCTACGTGTTAGCTGAGCTACAGCAAGTGTCCTTGTTTTTATTGTTTCTGCAAAATGTCAACTGCAGTGCTGCCTGAGTATTAACATCCAGCCCTACAGTCTGGAATAACTGTTTGCATTTGCTAATTCACCATGTATTTACTTATGTGCTGTTGGGTAGTAGATATCTAGCAGAATTGTCTTGCTGTTTGTATATTTAATAATCTGGCTAAAAGATAAGATGTATGATCAGACTGTAGCAGTCTCAGTTATTAAAAATAATCCTGTGTAACAGTGCTTCATTTGCATCTGTTTAATTCAAGTGTTATGTTTTCAGTCAGATTGCATGGTGGATGTTTAGGGGAAAGCCCAACCTGGTTTCAGCCAAAGAGCATCGTGAGTTTGAGTCTTCTTTGCTGTTTATTCTTCTCGCAATGTATTTTTTTCCCGTGTATCACTCTGAAATATGTATGAATACTTCCAATCATGATCCCTGGCAATCTGCACAGTCTAAGGGGGATTACATAGGCTATTTCTATTAAAATTTATTATTTCTTATACATTTTCTGGAGGACAGAATTTGTACAGGAGATATTGGAGCAATGTCCTTGTGCCTCCAAAGAGCTGAAAGAAGAGCAAATAGAGAACAATGCAACAACAACAAAGGCTTAAGTGCCAGTAGATTGTCCATAAATAGCTGATTAAGTTGAATATACCTTTCTGTAAAGCAAGGCAATGTGTGCCTTGTATTAAAATGAAGTAGATTATTAAAAACATAGAGGTTATCAAGACAAATATTTTCAAAGCAAGATCTGCTTTATTGGGAAAGCCTCTCAAGAGAAGGGGTTGAAGATTTTTCATACACAATTTTGTAGGATGAGATTGGTCAAAACTGATCAGTCTAGGCTCAGTGCTACAGTAAGTAATGGAAGACAGCCTCAGGATTTTTCTGTCTATTGTGCTTCCATGAATATTCTCCAAATTCAGGTCACTCAAATCATTAGGTACTGATCACAGATGAACGTTTCCTAGCCTGTTTGCATTTTTCAGTATGCGCTCAAAGGGTTAGCAATTGTGGATGCAAATTTAAGAAGACTTAAGGATGGAAGAGCTGAGCTAGTTCTGCATTTCATTGAAGTTCTAAGGCCAGCAATTGTGGAGTGTGCCTGAAGCTCTTAGAAACACAAATCCTAGTTTCCCGTAAGTTAATTGTAAATGTTTAAGTTTTAAACAATGGTTTCAATCTTCTAATATTAAGGGTTCTAAAATTTCTATTTTCAAGCTGTCTTTGTAGAATTTCTCATACTTGGCAAGAATAAACAGACTGTTCCTACAGTTATAGTATTTACAGCTCACCATAGTAGCTGTTTCATGAGTAGCAGTGAAACTAATACATCTGTTGTTTATCTGTCTGAACAGGAGACGTTTTCAAGGTGGAGTCAACAGACCTGCCATTGCAGTGTGAAGTTCCTAAGAACCCAAAGTTTAGTTTAGTATCGTACATGCTAGCATCTTATTTCAAGAAACACTTTGCTTTGCAAGGCTCGAGTTAGGCATTTGTGATACTTATCTTCTAGGACATCACTGTTAGTGTAAAATTCTTCTTTGAGTGCTCTGTGGCCTGTTACGGGTTGGGGATGGGCTCTGGTAATCCAATGGCAGATGATGAAATGCATATGTTTGGTTTCTGTTTCTCATTTCTGTACTTAGCATCCAAAAAAATGTGTGTACCCACTTGCTGTGGTAGTTGATTTCTAATTTCTTCCTTGATATTTTTTTGTTGCTGTTGTGAGAACAAATGCCACCACAAGAAAAAGCTGGTGTTGTGTGTTTCTGGTATAGCCAACCATCTTTCATTTCACTTCAGTGCTGCTAGCTCTTGAAGTTTACAGTGAGGCCCTTGTAGGAGGAGCATAAGAGCCGTTGATATCAATCAGGACATCTAGGGGACTTTGGGATCTTTTTTAAAGGATCTTGAAGTTTTAGTTTTGCTGTTGATCTCAGAAGTCTCTATTAATGAAGTGTGAATAAAAAGAAAGTTTGCTATAATAATCCATGGTAACATGGTCATGCACTAGAGTGAGAAGATATTCCAGAAAGAATATTTGCACTCTGGTCCTCTCTGAAGCCACATGGACACAGGAAAGCTGTGTAAAAAATACACATTTGAAGCTATAAACATTTATCAAAAGGTGACCTTTAGAGTTTTGGTGTTGAATGAGAAAGAGAGAGGTCATACAATCAGAAGAGGTTTTAAAAGGCACTTGGTTGCTAAGACTGTGACTGCAGCTGGCTAAAAGTCTTCTGAATGCCTGTTGCAATGTGCAACCCTTATCCTCTTCCTCAACACAAACACACCAGCCTGTATTTTCTGATTAGAATAATAATCCATAAAATGCCACAGGTAACCTTTCCAGCCGCTCTGCCAAGCTCAGCTATCTTTTCTGTGACCCTCACAGGGCATCATTCACTCCAATCATCCACAGCTTGCCAAAGCTTTTATTTCTGTTTCGTGACAGGGTTTATGGCTTCACTTCAGACAAATGAGATGTCCTCAGGACTGACTGACTCATCACTGAGTGGTCTGAAAAGCAACAGACAGGTCCCCCAGCTTTCTCAGCCAGAGCTCCAACATCTGACAATTATAAAATTTCATTATGCAACAATTCTGCAATTGCAGAGCCAGATGATGTCATGCACTGAGTTGCTGCCACAAACAGAGAGCATGCTTTACAAAATCAGAAGTGGGTACTGGTGATGCCTTGAGACTGCAAAAGCTCATACACCTCTTTCAGATCTAGCAGTGAGAAATGACACACTATCTTGAACGATTATCTGAGCTTTAAAAACTAATACAAAACTCATGCAGGATCCATTTATTAAAACTACTTGAAACATCATGTATCAACGTAACTGGAAGCTAAGCTGAGGAAAAGCCTTTTGTTTTTTGCTAAGCAAATTCATTGCAGCTTAACTGTGAAAAGTTCTCAGGGACATTTTTCAGTGTGAGACTGTTGCCTGAATTTGTCTCGTTTCTTGAATGTGCTGTCAGGATGAAAAATGTCACCAACAAATCAGCTACAGAAATTCAAGAACGTGGGAATTTGTTGGTTTTGGGTTTTGGGGTTGGTTTTTTTGTTTTGTTTTTAATTGGAGAAGGAGCCAGGGTTTTACAGCTTCTGAGGTTTGTGTCATCTTCATGTTTTGAATTTAGGAGTAGCAAGAACAGTCAAGTCAAGCCTGGAGTCGGGCAGCATAGGTAGTGTTCTGGCTCTGCTGGAATCAAAGGGGTTTATTTCAGAAGAACTAATGTGATTATGTAGAGGTTGGTGCTGGTCTCTTCTCACAGGTAATTAGTGATATAACAAGAGGGAATGGCTTCAAGCTGCAACAGCATAGGTTTAGACTGGACTTTAGGAAAAAAATTTCACAGAAAGAGTGATTAGACACTGGAATGGGCTGCCCAGGGAGATGGTTGAGTCACCATCCCTGGATGTGATTAAGGATCATTTGGATGTGGTATTGGTGGATATGGTTTAGGGGAGAACTTTGTAGAGTAGGGATGATGGTTGTACTTGGTGATCCCAAGGGTCTTTTCCAACCTGAATAGTTCTATGATGCTATTTAACAGTCTGTTTCCGTGTACCACCTAATAGGTTGTAAAGCTCATTGTACTCCAAATACTGTCTGGGTGGTAATGAAGGCTGGGTTTAAAGTTAGTGCTGTTCTTTGGTAGTTATTTGTGGTTAGTGTTTGTCTTTAGTTCTTTGGTGATTTCACCAGAAAAGAGCTGGGAAATTCACTCATTAAATCAAAGGAATTTCCATACTGGCCTTCAGTGAGTGCAGTGGCAGTCTGAGTCTGCTGCAAAATCCTTCAGAGAGAGGAAGCTGCTATAAACTGCAAAACCCCATAGGATACTCTGAATGGGAACTCTCAGCATTTTTTCCACCCCCAAAGCTACTATACAAACTTAAGCATCTTACAGCCTATGTGCATGTGTTCTTACATTGCCAAGACCCACTCTAAGAGAGAGGTTTATTTTAACTGGGTTAAAAATGAAAACTAGCATACACATTTTTGAAACTGCTGGTGACTGTAACAAATGAGAAAGGTACTCTGCAAAGCTTAGGTATGTGGGATCAGAAATTCTATTTATCTGTAACTATTTGGATTATTTGTATTTCTCCTGAAAGGCCATTTTCCCATGCAAACCTCTCCCATCACTAAGAGCCAGATTATATCAAGGCTGAGAGGGAGAGAGGACCCCTCAGTCTAGAAGCTGAAGAACAAATCCTGTCAGAAAGACAAATCTGGCCATTTTAACAGGGACTTTGATCTGACTGCAGACAGCTGCATTCTGTAAATTGACTCTGAAAAAACATCAGAAGAGTATTCTCCAGTTATCCACTGAGCAGAAACTTTTCTTATTTGCAGTAGCTATCATGTCTTTTACATAAAGCTGTGAGAGAATCATGTTATAAAGTTCAAGCATCCTATCCATATTAATTTTTTCAGATTTGTTTCCTCTAATTTCTGATTAAAATGTGTAGCCACTGTGATAGAGGTGCACTGCTGCAGCTTCTTCTTTCATGTGAAGGTGCAGATAATGTCAGGAAAACAAATGGAAGAGAAAAGCTGTCTGATTGAAAGTAAATACTTAGAGCAGTTTCAGCAGTCCTTTGGGTGGGAGCTAATATAAAGTTGCTTAGTAAATCAGTAAACAAGTTAAAATGTGCACAAAAAAGATAAAGAAGTAGAATACTGTCTGAAATGAAGGGCTCTTAGGAAATAAATCAAGCAATCAAATATGTGAAGAGCGGGACAGAATCTCAATCCCCTGCACTGCTGAAGGCAGACGCGACTTCCTTCTCACACTTCCACGTGTCTCGGGTTATTGGCCTTGATTTTAAATATTTTGTAGTTCTGTCAAGACTTACTTGACCATTATGGCCAGTGTGCCTTGATTACAGTCTTTTCACTGGAAGATTGAAGAGAATTCTCATCATTACCATTAACACTCTAACAGTAACTCCTCCAAAGCTTGTGCCTATGTTTGTGTATTTGTCTTCAATAGGTGGAGATAATTACTATTATTTTCAGGTTTTCAGAGCTAATCTTTACAAAATATACTTGTTTCCACTAAACAGGTAAAGCTGCAATAAAATTGTCTCTTAGACTTACAAAAGGCAAGAAATCTGTAGCTTAGTTTCTTTGGAAACTGAGCCCTCAGAAACCCACTGTGCACCTTTGAGAAATCTGTAATAATGCTTAAGCTGCTACTGCCCCATTTTTTTTGCATGCCTGGCAGAGTCTCACAGTTTGCATTGGGTTTATGTATATCTTCTGGGCTGTAGGAGGCATGTAGTTGAGTCTTATTTCAAGTTTTTGAAGGTAGATGCTCTTTCCCATATTTATCTTACTAGAATGTTCTCTCATTAATAGTCAAAGCGTTATGGTGGAGAAACATTTCAGACTCACGGGTTATGAAGTGGTTGCAGAGAGGATGATACTCACTTTGAGGAAACACATCTTCAGTACCACAGCACAGTTTTACTTGGCTCCTGTGAATCAAACCAGTACCATGAGAAAAGTAAGTTCAGGTTTTAAATAGATTACCTAGGTGTCCAGTTTGAAGACTTACATCCAGTGGTTTTGACCAACAGCTGTTCAAAACATAGGATTTTCATTTAGAAATTAAGACAGATCAGAAAAAAATTTGTAAAACAACAAACTCCATGGTCTTAACCAGTCTGATGCATCAGTACATTCTGAACAGGAAAGGCCTTCCTCTTAAATTTGAGAAAAGGTCTAGGCATATTTGCCATCTTCTGGGGCTCACCTGCTTACTAGTAAGAGTTGTGCTGGCCAGTGCTCCCAGCAGAAATATTGCTGCTTAGGAAGGCCAAATAGACACGGTTTTGCTGATAATGCTTGCCCTCACGGTATCTCATTAGACTAGCAAACAGTGTGTCATCCCTGTGTTCCCAAGTGACCATGACCAGATACCAGCTTTGAGGAAGCATTGGCAGTGTATAATCTTCCCTGCAGTCTCACTGCTTCCTGATCCTGAAGGCTCTGCTGCAGCATGAAAGTCCTGTATTTTGGATTTGACCCATTAACAATCCTTGGCTGTAAAATCAGTTTAGGTGTCCATTTCCTGTTTTGTCCCTTGTCAAAATCCAAGCATTGTTTTCTTTTTCTTTACTGTCAGCGTACTTCATACATCTTTCACCCTGCAAGCAAAAGTAAAAGTTGCTCGGCAGCTTGTCAAAAAATGTTTCACTTTGCTCTCTTGTATCCTGACCAAGCCAGAGGGGACAATGCCAGTCCCTGTGGCTGCTGTACTTGCGTCAGCTCTGGACCCAGGCTTAACAGTGCTTAGTGACCCCTGTGCCCATCATATGCATCAGAAACTTTTTATAAACCATAGAATTAAACTTCTGTCAAGCACTATGTGAAGCAATCAGTGTGGCTGAATAATTCTGCCTGGGTAGCCCCTAAGTATAGACAAGAATAAATAATTATTCAAGGCCTTTCAATCAGCCAGGACCACACTTCGTCAGGGAGTCAACAAGAATAGGGACTGTGGCCTAAGCCTTTAACCAGTAATCCAAACTAATTTCCTCTCTTTCTTAAATGTTCCATAATTTGAAAGCTTTTTAAACAAGGAATAAAAGTTTATAAAATACATCCTTTCTAAATGAGTTTAGCAAAACTCTCACAGAAGGTATAATTAGTGATATAGTTACATCTTCTAAGTCAGTATGGCTTTGTGCAAAAAATTTTATATGAAATTTTCATCTTCCCAATTTGCGCTGAACTTGAAAATGTTATCAATACAAACGCTCTTTTAGATCCAGAGATAGGGAAAGCCATTCCTTGCCACTTACAGTCTTTTTTTTTTTTTTTTGTCTTGTATTGCAATAAGGATTCAGTATCTAGATAATGTGTCAAAACTATGCATAGGGTCTATAGGTAAATGGTATGTTCAACACATCTTGCTTTCAGAGAAGCAAGAGTCATAGAATGTCTTAGGTTGGAAGGCACTTCCAAAGGTAATATAGTCCAACCCCTCTGGGATGCATCTCATCAAGTCCCATGGGCTTGTGTATGTTCAGGTTCCTCAGATGGTCAAGAACTTTGCTTACAGTGGGATGGACTTTGTCTCTTACAATTAATCATAGATCATGAAGTGGTGTGTCCAAGGCCTTGAAAACTTATTCTGAGATATATGGATCCTTTAATATTGAGCATACAGACTGGACTGTTGCAGTTTATTTTCTAGTTTTTCATGTTGCATTTATTTTTTGCTGCACATCACTGTCATTGAGCCACATCACTTTGTTTCCTTTTATTTCCTTTTTTCATTCATTAAAATAAAATTAATTTTAAAACACAATCAAATTAATATCTGTGCTTATCAAACAGGCCACATTTTGCCTCTTCATATTGTACAGTTCCCAGTTATGTTATGGCTTTTAGTGAACTGGAAGTATTAAAGATAAAAATCTGGTTCTGTGATTAAGGAGAGAATAATTTTGTCATAGAAGAGCTAATTGTAGATGATAGTGATAATTTTCACAAGTTTTTGTTTCCTTTGGGATTATTGAAATGTTTGTGAACCCGTTCCACAATTTCCTAATCTATTCTGCCTTCAGAAATATTTCATAAATATTACGAACAAGCAAAAAGCTGACAAGCTATGGGTTGTTCATGAAGCAAGTTTTGAAATTCAGTTTTGAGTCTCTGCATGTTTTTTCATGAAAAATAGTTCTTTGTTTTTTTAATTAGTCAATGAGATCAATCACATTCTACCTGTTAGGCATAACTTAATCAACATTTACATAATGAGAGAAAAATATGCTTGGTCAGAGAAATCTGCTTGTGCCTGCTGTTGCTTCTGTCTGAAGCTCTAGGCAAGTTTTATAGAACATCCTTGTTTTGATATCACCTGAACATTGAATTATTTACATTTTCAGCAGATGTTAGCCAAAACACTTCACAAAATCATAAATGGAAGAGGAAAAGAAATTTCTAGCTATGTATTGGTATGTTTAAATGGGCAACAGTTTTCTGGATGTCACATTTTTGAGAACAGAACTTAATCTTAAAATAGTAATTTGTTCCCATAACTGCATACTGTTTCATGAATTCTCATGAATTCCTGCTTTCTTTGCAGATAATTTTTGCTGGCATAAGGCATCAGTTTATTAACATGTCCATCCTGTAATGAGAAAAACAATTCCATTTGATAGTTACTTCTCTGTATTCATCCTATCTGTTTCAGAATTAATGTCATTTCTATAGGTCTGTACTATATTCTGACATGCAATGTCTGGATAATCAACATCCCTAGATAAACCTCTCTGCTTCAGGCCTTCCATTCAATAATATTCAGAATGACAGAGCTTGGTGGTTTTACCATTCTCACGTTTTTATCCCATCCTTTCTGATTACACACTTAACTCTCCTGTTATTTTACTGAGGTTTTAATTGTGTTTCCTGCCTCACCTCCCCTGACCTCTCTGTTCTGGGCTACAGTTCTGCTTGGCTTCTGGCCGCAGTGCAATAGAGGCTGGGTGGGCTTGGCCAGAAGTAGGGCAGCAATTGTCACCTTCTCATGGGCCAGGCACAATGAGAGCTGCTTTGCCTGTTGCACATTAGGCTTTTTGTTTGCATGTCACTATAGCTTAATTTCATGGTTTAGGTCTTTTGAAATGGTAGCGTGTTTAGTGCTGATCAGATTAACGTGACAAAATTAATAAAGTACTTTAATATACAGCGAGAAGAGACTGAAGGGATTTGAAATTAGGGAGACAGATGAACAAAGGCAGTTCTTAAATGAACATTTTTAGAAGTAGCTTAACATTATAAAGATTAATATGAATTAATTTACATATATAATACAATGTACAGAATACAATTCAAACTGATTACTAATTCTACAAACACTTTTCTTTTAAAAGAAGAGCTACATAAAATAGGTGTATCTGTTTTCTTCCCCTGGCCCAGTAAACATGCTTAAACAAAATTACAGCAGGAGCCAGTCATTCTCAGATGTCCTCATGTCACGTGCCTTTGTCTTGGACTGTACAGGCACAGCCATCCCACATGTTGATTCTAGCGTGAGTATTCTTATTTTACAGCTGATCAAAGCATAGATAGTCATAAATAATGGTAACACCAATAATCAACATTTATGATAATGTTGAGCCAAAACAAGTTGGTCAGTAATCTGCTGGTTGGTTGCTCAGGGAAGTAAGAATAAAAAAGCCTAAAGAACCAAGGAGTAATACATAAGAACAGAAGTAATTTTATGCAAGCTATCTTAAGTAAAAGTGTCTTCCAGCACACAAATGTGTAAGCTTCAGCCTAGAATATAGACATTGCATTGAGTATGTTCAGTCTCTGATTTCTCTGTTCTTCTGAGCATTCCCTGCTCATCTTTCCTTAATGTAGTTTGTTGTAGGGATATACCTGTTATCTGTCCAGTTGCAATGTTTACCTATATGTTTGGGAAGAACAGAGTATAAGTTCAGACTGAGAGCTCTCCTAAAACCCATCAGCTAGCACTAAGATTAGCAAAACTAATATGGGATTTCCTGTATTGTCTGACTGAATCTTATGTATTCAAAATCATAATAACAAATAGGATGGTATTTCCTGTACTTGCACAACATCTGCTATTTCCTTACATGCAGACAATAAGACAATACCACATTCTCAAGCTGCAAACCTCCCTGACACGTATACATAAGAAATGTCACTTTGTACCTCGAATATTGCAGATGATCACTGAGAAAGGGGAGAGAGATATGATTGAGCATCAAATACAGGAATAAAGATCTTTTAAAAAGGCACAGTTGCAACAGATGATGACACCTTCCCTGATCCCCATGCAAGCTGCATGTTATGGAACACGCATTGCTGTCTCAGCCCTCACTTGGAGTGGTGGCAGTTTCTCACTTTAATTTTAGTTTTAAATTTTTTTGCATTATTTATCACCTTATACAAAGTCTGTGGGTTGTGCAGGTAGCATGCTGCCCTAGCCATCTTCTACTCTGGAATAAGGTATCCCCCAAATCCAGTCAAATACAGAGTCAGTCGATTGATCCAAGGACCATTAAGGATATCAAAAAAAAAAAAAAAAGTTGGAGATTGGTTTGTTTGCTGCAGCTGGAAACTTCATTTCATTACGTAAATTATTTTCCTGAAAGCTGCTAAGAAGGATTGTGGTCTATAATTAGAATAATACCCCACAGGATTACGTTCACAAATGTAATTATATAATCATTTAAAACTAAATTGTGCCATGAAACTACAGAGTTTTTCAAAGCGTCTTACAGGAGTCACTCCTGGGACCCCTCCCCTGCTACAGAAACCATGCCAGAACCAAACCAGCACAAAGGGGGAGGCAATTCCTTGTGTCCTAGTACCGAGATGACTGTCCTGCCTTCCTTGGAGAAACGCTGCAGTATGTTCTTACCAAGTGGTACAGGGTGTGTCATCACTGCTCCTTGCAGCAGTGCTCAGGATACACAGCCCTGGCTTCACAGTGATATGAGTATGCTGAACCTCTTCCCATGCTTGAACCTGTGTGAAGGTTTCAGTGCAGTTTATGGAGGAACATTGATACAAAACTATTTTGCATTAAATTCATTTCACTGCTCTTCTGCCTGAAGTGATGGAACAGAAACCTGAAATAGAGCAGTATTAATGGGTGCTTTTCTTCTTCACGTTTGCAAAGCCCTTTTTAATATATTTACACAATTGATATGACATTGTCACATTCTTTTTTACATTGGTTTCCTCATGGTACCTTGTCTCTTGCACACATGAAACAGTATTATAAAGTTAGCTTAGTGTAGCACAGTGTACTGAAACTCCAGAAATAAAAAGAAGTATATTGCCCTGTTAGGATTTAATCCACTGTCCTTTCAGGTTGCAAACCCCTGGTTAGTGAGCCAGTGGGCAATAGCAGGGTAAACTAAAGAGAAACTGCAATATTTTTAACCTGAGGAAGGCAAATATTTCACTGAGCTCTCATATTATCTCTGGGAGCTTCATACAATTGTAATGAGCACAAAGTAATCAGCCCATCTCTTCCAGAGTATTAAGAGCCACTGAAAATGCTCCAGGATTCCTGTGGTGAACTGATACATGGGCCTAAATGGGTAAAGAAGTTGTGCAATTGCTACACCTAGGGCTATCATACTCTTCCCAGAGCTGGTTGTCTCTGCCAGTGGTGTGTTTTTGATGCCTTTATTGTATACAAACTAAAGAGACTGTAATTTTGGAACTGCAAGAACTTGGATTTGCTGCTTGAGCAGCAGTGTAATCTAGCTGCTGGGAGACTACAAAGTCATTCCCCTTCAAGAGAACATCTTCTAACAGGGACTCTTCTGTGTTCAGTTACTAGCTCACATCTCAAGCAGTGCAACTGGGCAAAAATAGGATGTCAGAAAATGCAAACCTGCAAACACCAGCAGTTACTAGCTGGGCTTTTACCATATCATCCCATGTCAGGAAGAATGAGGGTCTCAGGAAGCAGTGAGCATGGCAGGATGACCATCTGCTTTGGGAGGCAGAATCCTTTCCCTTAACCTTCCATGTGAAGAAGTCTGTGGCAGCCAGAACAAGACCTGGAGCTGTAGAAATAGGGAGCACAAGAAAGGTGTGTGGAGTGGTAGGAAGAGCTGGCAGTGTTCTATTTTACAATGTACCTTAACACCCCAGGGACTAAAGATGAAAAATACAAATAAAGAAGTGTTCCCTTCTGGGCAGCAATGGTAGCTGTATGTATTTGAGGGTTTTTAAAGCGAGTACAGTAGAAATTTTTACTCAAATGGATTTTGCCTGTGAGGTTAGAATGCATGCAGATTTGTTAATACTCAAAAGAAATTTGGAAAGGAAATAGAACTTGAGAACATTCTCCAATCCAAAAGTCTGCACCATCCTGAAATCCATTTACAAGAATATATTTATAGGAAAAAAATGTCAATAATTTAAAAAAATGTAAATTGACAGCCAGTATCCTTTCTGGTTTCCTAATCTGCAGCTGTACTGAATTCAAACGTGTACTTTTGGGTGCCCTGGAGACTGATACTGAGAGGTGTTCTCCCATTTTTAGTACCTCTTGGCCTTAAACCACCTGGTTGTATCTGCTTGCAACTCATATTACACAGTTTTGTAGCACAGATCAGTTTAGTATTCTTGCAATCACACTAACACTCTCAGCTTAACTGTAAGTTCAGTTGGGGGACAAAACACTGAGAGTCTATTGTTACTGTATGAGAATTAAAATTGCAGAGCTGAGATCTTAACTAGTCTTTGTCTTGTATGTAATTAGCATAGAGATAGCCTAAAACAATTGTTTTGAACCTGGAGACTGAACTGAAATGTCTTTCTGGTTTTGCTGTCGTTCAGTGACTGGTGTGAGGTTTAGGTGGCACTGCAGTTCTCAGTGGGCAAACACCTGCACAACAATACCAGCCAAGTCACCTCTCTGTCTCTGCTGGCTGACCAGAACTCTGGGAGTCTCAGTTCTCGTGAATTACTGAGAATGTGAAAATTTTATCTAATGTGCAGATGAAGAGCTTCATCCAGCAATGAAGCAGCTCCAGGATTTGCTGCTGAGAAAGTTCAATGCTCAGAAGCAGACAGAGTGAGCTGGGAGTGCCACAAGGTACCAGCTCAGAGGGCTGGTGTTTGAGCAAGCAAGGGCAGCAAAGTGGGGAAAGTAAGGAGAAAAATACATATGGATGGTGAGTGAAGCATTGTGCTTGTGTATAAAACCTTACTTGTAATTTTGGGATACTTGTTCTTTTGGTTTATGATGGCATTAGGCTCTCTAAAGGTTTATTATGTGCAGCTGGATGTACATTAGTCTATTTATTAGTCATCACAAGGTTGTTGACATTATTTCCACAGTGCTTTTACATTAAGAGCTTACTGAAATGATAGATTTATGTTAGCGTACTGAAGTAATTTCCTCATATCAAGACAGCTTAGAAATACAGGGACCTAAGCTGTTGCTGTAATGAATTTTCTGTCTCTCACAGGGATATTTATCCAATCTGTTCTGTAAACAGAAAAATTACTTCAGAGTCGTGCAAATGCTTTAATTACACTTAACTGGATTAATGGCTGAACTCTGAGGAAACTGTGTTTCTTCAGACAAAACGGTTTGACCAGGTCATCAAAGTACATTTTAAATTCAGCCTGGTGACTCTGGACAAAGAAGTATTAGCTGAGCTGCTGCTGAAGCAGTTGCTGGCACTGAGCAATTAGGTAGGGATGTGACGATCTGTGACATGAAGGGCTGTTTGGATTTAGACTTCATGCCATCTTCTCTCTTCAAGCTCACTCCTCCTGGGCAGGAGTCACTCTTTGGAAAATGATCCAAATTATGGCAGTTTTACGGTCTCTTTCTTCCTTCATGAGTGAATGATTGGCTTCAAAGGTTTTATAGAGACTATATGCTGATCAGTTACCTAAAGGTGGATGCAGCAAATCATGTTAAAGGCTTCAAGTCTGGTTTCCTTGACTGTATTGTGCTAGTCTGAGCAGATTGCTCAGAAATGTTATTATTTTGGAGAAATGCCAGATGCTTTGTTGCTTCTGTGGTATCTGCATGCTGTTCCCCTTAAAACAACCTCATCCATATCCTGAATAAAACACGCATCCTCCTGTGCATTGAGGATGGACTCCAGGCATCTCATCCCAGCCAACACTTCCTGCATCCTCCAAAAACACTCTTTGGCCCTGAGAAGGATTGGATTTCTAATTCCACCTTCTGCTAAGCTCCTGATTAAATTTCTATGTTCAGCATCCTGCTCAGTGTGCTCCTTTCAGAATGCTGTTGAGGCATTCCTATTTCATTTTTCACCTTATTGAAACCAAGTACATTTTAAGGGTTGTAGGTTCCACAGCCCAGCCAGGACCAAACAGTGACAGCTCTAATTCTCTTTCGTCCCCAAGAGCTCAGTGTCCTCCTGGCCCCCCTGTGTACCCCTCTGAGCAGCTGCCTGTGTTAGCCCTTGGCAGAATGTTGCTCACTGGTGTTGACAATAAGCCTCGAGTGTAAAGGAAATGCCTCCTTTCTTCTCAGACTCCAAAATGGGTATAAAATCTAAACTTCATTAGTATGGTTCAAGGGCTTCAAGGGACATAAAGAAAAATGACGCCTTGCACTTGCACCCTTTCTCACCTTTTCTGAGTTCTTTATAGAGGAGGTTTCTGTGCTTTCCAGAGATATGCAAAATGTCAGCACTGTCACCTCTCTTATTTCCATACACTCTAAAATTTACTTGTCAGGTGGTAATGCTCAGCTTTCTTCTCCAGTTCTGTGCCACTGCAGCTCCAATTCTTCCAGCCCTGTAGCCATTTAGAGGTAACAGCTTGGCTTGCACTTCTAATTGCCACTGTCTGAATCAGAAGTATTGCAGAGCTGTAGAGTTTCTCTTTGCTGGAATTCCTGAGACCAGAATTCCTTCTAAATGGCAACTGCAACATGAACTTCATGGCTGTTTCAGCACTGGCCTTGAAATTTATTCTGATTAACTCCTTCTCATAAAAACATGTGTGTTATAAATATTATATACACAGGTACCTTTCAAGCATAGGAACTGGAAGAATTAAAAAAGTGGTTGTTTGACAAAGGATGAAAATGTGCAGATACTCTGAACAGACCTCCTACTTAATGTAGTGTCTGAGAAGCTGTGTGCAATATTCACAGTTTTAGTACATCCACATACCAACTATCATGCAAAGATAAATGTTGGCTTTGATGATTGAGAAAAGGAGAACAAAAAATTGAACTTTTATTTTTCTCAATATTGGAAAGATACTGTTCCTACAAGGTCAGCTGTGAGCTCTGTTCTATTGAAGGTTTGAAGTTGCTGCATGCACAAAACAAGAGCAGGCCAGGATTGTCAGATCTATAATCGAAGTGTGGCACAGCATTACATACCTCACCTCACCCTGCAGACAGTGCAGGACTGAGCAGAATCTGTAAATTCAGCATGTGTCAATTCAATTTAATTTAAGAGTTCACTGCAAGTTAGCCCTGAGTCTCTTTTGATTTAAAATATTCCTGATTTGCACTGGTTCACCTGAGGAGAGGGAGTTTCCCCCAGCTTTTTAATATTAGCAGTGAGTGAAAATGCCATCAGCATTTATCATACAAACTTTCCTGAATACATTACACTGCAGATTTCATTGCTCTTTCCATAGAACGTGAGAGGAAGGGAATGGTGTTAAACACCCCACGGTTGTGCCAGGAGGCTTCTCCTACTGCTGGGAGATCTCCTGGAAGCAGAAGTCCTCTCCACTGTCCCTGCAGTGCCAGGCATGGCCAGACACTGCAACAGGCTCCCCAGGGAAGTGGTCACAGCACCAAGCCTGTCAAGGTTTAAGGAGATAGTTACATGATTTAGTTTTAGGTAGTCCTACAAGAAGCAGGGAGTTGTACTCAATGATCCTTTTGGGTCCTTTCCAACTTGAGATATTCTATGATTTATGATTCTGTGAACAACTGGATCTCTTCAGATCTTTTATTTTCTCTGGGCTGTGGCAGCCAAACAACAGAGTTTAATCTAGCACAGATAAAAGACCCAGTTTTCTTTGTGCTGTATAAAACCTATGCGGACACTACATTAGCAAGTTTCTTGGTGCTTCCCAGTTTTGGCAGGAAGTTTCTCTGGGAATAGCAGAGACGGCTAACCAGCATCTGTCATGTAACTGATTGAAAGGGGGTTTAATTCTCCTTTCTTTTATGTCAACAGGAATAGGAGCAGTTTAACACTGAGTCAAAGGAACTGCTGTGGCACTGACTGGTCAGAACAGAGAACTGTTTGATAGTCCTCTGCATTGCTTCTTGTCCTGGGGCTGGTGATGGAGGGGAAGGCTTATGAGTAATGGTTTGATTCAGACAAGTTGAGGATTTCTTAGCATTTGCCTCAGTTTAGAAAGTGTACTCACTTGTATTATTATCATGAAACAAATATCGAGAAGGTGTTGCCAGTTTTTAGTGGGCTACTGAAAGCTATACCAGAAAATGGTGTTCTTGAGAAATAATACCCCAAAAAGTAAGTCACGCTGTCTGTTTGCACAGAGACAATGACAGAAAGAGCTATCAGTTCTCATGGCAAAACTCCTATTTGTTAGTGAATCAGTTTTAAGTATATAAAGAGTGCTTAGGGATTTTGCTCCTGTACATGTTTATTTATGAATGGAAAGCAGGCAGAAATTTTGAGTGCTCCCATGGTATAACCCAGAACTGGAATGTGAAGATGCAGTGGAAAAAGCCAGTGATGGTAGTAATAGAAATGCAAGGTCTCTGAAAGTGAGCCTGATCAGTGGGAAATGCCAGTGCTATTGTAATCAGGAAAGAAAGGATTCTTCTGTTTCACTTCTTTTCCGAAGTTCAGGAGAGCTTTTTCTTTGTTTTAATCTTGTGCTTCACAAAAGCAGGCAGTCATGACCTGAAGGAGCATTGCAGAAACAAAACACAAACAGCAGTGCTGAATGTTTAGGGCCAGAGTGAGCAGCCAGTTTTTGGCTTCATGACACCTGGAAAATTTATTCCTTCTAGGTTGACTTTCATTGTGCCAACCTGTATGAAATGAAGGGGTAGCCCTCTGCTAACTCTGTGATAGAAAACTGACTTCCCCTAACAGATGACATGAACAGTGAACAAACTTACTGGCCCAAAGCATCCTGCAGCTCAGCAGCAAACTAGCACAAATGCAATGAAGCTCCCCTGCAAGGTGCATTGCACCTTCCCTCTTTCCTTCACTGTTGGGCTAAGATAATTTTGTCATTTATTTCAAATTCCAGTGTCTTGTGTGCATTCTTACATCATACAGTTTTGCCACTGGAGTTGCTTCTATGTTTGTTTGTCCCTCCAGCAGCATTTAATGCCTTTTCAAAGCTTAGCTTTCTCTCTTTTCCCCTCTGTTCATGTTAGTTCTTCAAAGAGTCTTCCATGCTCTTCTCCAAAAGTGGTATAAGCACCTCAGCACACTAAGCCTGCATGGATGGTTGCTTCTGCTTCACCGAGTGGAGGCAGAGATGATGGGGCTTCTCCTTCCAATCCTATTACCTCCTCCTGCTCTTCTTATAAAAAGTGGGCAATGGGGGTGAGTTGGTCACGAACAGTGTTGTGCAGGACATCAGTAGAGTCATGATTTAACACTTACCACCCAGCAGATATAAGCCACTAAAGCTTTCAGCAAAGCTGTAAGGCTTAACCCAAAGCACTCAGAAACAAGATAAAAGCTTAAGTATTTCCTGATCTCACCTTTTCACCTGAAGATATGTGTGTACTGACCTTTCATATTGGTGGAATCAGTGTGTAGTGAAAATCCCTCTGTAATTTAGTGCTTCAAGGAGTGCAGACTGACTCATCTCTGAAAGAACATTTTGTCTGCCACTCAGGGTCCAGAGTGGCTAAGTGTATTATTTGTCTATAACAAAAAAACCAAAAAGCCACCTAATGAAAATCACATTCTAGTCAGGGGAAGCAGGCATATTTGATCCACATGGTTATTTTTTCCACAAAACATAAACATGGAGGAACTGTGAAGCAGCTCTTTTTTTATCCAGGCCTGCTCTTCACCAACTCCTGCTGTTGCTTCAGTCACATTAAGGTGAGGCGGGTGCTGTGCATGTTCAGGAATATTTCACACCAATTATTTCACTTTTGTGGTAATCTCTGGAGGTTTCTGAAGCTAGCTTTACTGAGAGATGCTGGGCTGTTGCTCCACCACAGAATCATGGCTGTCCAAAGTTGTCCATCTCTCTCCTTGGTCCTTTTGCTAAGGTTGCAGCTGTATCTCTGTCCTGAGAGAAAATGAAAATCTCTTCATTCTTTACACAGGATGATATGTACTAAATAAGGGTTTTTAAATAATCCTGGGATGTTTTTTGTTCTCTTTCCCATATCCTCACTGAACAATATATTTTATGCCTAGTAGGGTATATACCTCTCTGTCCAAGCAAGACTAGCAAAGCAGTCTAAAACCCAGTCTAAACTGCAGGCTTATGGTGTTCCTGGTGTTAGTCTGCGAGGGGCTTCAGAACAGCAGGGCAGGTCATACAGAATGCTGGCCCATTCCATAGGCAGTGACAAGCTCAGCTCTAGTGTCAGTCACTCTTTATGGCCACAACTTCTATTAGCTCTCTAGGTTAAATAACTTCTAGTAGCAGCTTCCATGATAATCTCTTGCCTGCTAGTCCTTGGCTTTTCTAGTAGGGGAAATACATTGGACTAGTCAGGTTTTCTTCTGATAAACCTGTCAGTTTAAATTGCATGACCTTTTAGTGAGATCCAACCCTCACTTGTCTAAGTCAATTTAAACATGTGTCTTTGTAAGGCTTCACAATTTCAGAGTTCTTTCAGCTGAGAAAACTAATTGAAAAAAGTTGGGAAATACTTCACTTAAGAGTAAGTAAACTTGGAAGAGAAATGTATCTTCTTCTGCAAGGATTTTCCTGTAATGCTCCACTTAAATTCCTTTAGATGCCTTTTGCTGAAAATGGTTCATCCTTAAAGCAGCCCTTTATCTTTTCTATCTCTGCATTTGACTGGTTCTCAAAGACCAAGATCTGTGGGAAGTAATTAAATTCAATCTTTTTTCCTAATTGGATTGAGTTGGTGCAGTTGTTGTCCATTTCCTTCAGGCTTCACAATATAGAATCAACTATTGGTTCTTGGATTTCAAGACTCATTTTCAGTCGCAGCACCAATGTGCTATATTTCGCCTTCTCATTCCAGCAGCTCCTGTTTGCTTTTTCCAAATTGTGGGAGTATCCATATTTCTCATTCTGAGGAGAGATGGTCCATCCATTTGTTGCCTTTTGTATAGGAACTCCAAAAAGCTCTCCTGAGGTCCTGTTTTACTTGCTATAACCACTTATTCTTGTCTGGGACTTTTGGCTTGTTGTGAGCTGTAGTGGTGGCACAGAGGGGAGTGTCTGCCATCCCCTGCCTTTGCACAGCACCCAGCTGCTCTTACACTCTGCTGTTCCCACCAAGGGTGAAGTTTGGGTTCAGTTCCTCCATGGCCTATGCAACACCCAGCTCAACCTGGGGGTAGCAGAAGTGGGGAAAAGGAGTTTGCAGTGTCTTATGATCCGAGAGCACCTACTTGGCACAAATGCATAGCAGGGGAAACTCCTGTTACTCCCTTTCACCACTGCAGCTTTCCTAGAGAATCCTCCTGCCCTCTCTCCAGTCTGAATCGTCAGAGCCAGGTCACTTAGAGTGTTTCAGGGAACAGTGCACAGGAACACATCAGTGGAAGGCACTCCACCTGCTGAGGACCCCATCTCTAGATCTAGCAGGGAAAACAGGCTCCATGTACATAATGCAACCTGAATTTTTCAACTTCTCTGTGCATGGAAGAGAGGGCCCAAGAATTCAAATACACTCATAATGGGCTTTGAATCTTGGAGTCCTTGTTTCATAACTTGTGAGATCACATTTTGTCTTGTAGCAAGTATCCACATGGGTGAGACTGGGAGAGCTGTGGCTGTAACAGCATGCCAGCGCTTGGGATCTCGCTTCATCAGCAATCCCTCAGTAGCCACTTAGCAAAGTGAGTAAGAAAAGCTCTAGTGTAATTGACAGTAAAAGTCCTCTGAATTGAGTTACTACTGCTTTTCCTTTTAAAGACTGATTAGAGTGCAATTGCTACTCAGTAACAGTCTTCAACAAAATTTCCATTTTTCCGCATTCATGTGTTTTTGGTTTTCTGATGCCAGTGTCAGTCAGGAGCAGCCCAGTAGTTCCATCCTTTTTGACTCGATGCTGCATAGGCCCCCCCCTGTCTGTAATGAAGCTGTTACTTCACAATTCCTAGTGCTCATCTGGTTTGACTTTAGCAGAAAATATGGCTGTTGACTTAGAATTTGTTGATAGCAACACATAGGATGAGGTTATAATTTTTCAACGGTGTTCACTAGTGCACTAATGTGAATTTCTGACTAATCACAGGACAAGTTTCTTTCTCTACAGAGACATCCTAGTAGAATAAGAAGAGAACTTGTCTTTTAGGAGGATGGGTGGGTTTTCAATATACCTAACAAAAATTATGTCAAGCAGTAGTGGGGGGAAAAACAGTTCCTTTCTCTGAGATCTTTTCTTAAAGGATATGATTGATAATTAAGGTGCACAGAAAGCTTCACTTGTATATATGTGAAAGTTCTCCCTGCAAGGGTTCACTGTAAAACAAATGTGCTGCTTTAAGGACAATGGCATGGTATTATTTATGTAGACAGTTCCAGCAGTTCCCAAAGAGGAGTAAATGCTGTAATCATACCCATTAAGGCCTGCCTGCTTGCTTGCACATTATTTGTCATTAATTTTAGTACAGAATAATTATCAAAGGAACATTTGGATTTATTATCTGTAAAGACAATTTTAAATGAGGTATGAATTCAATACAGTAAGTGTTCTCTCAGCAGTGTGAATCCAAAATAGAGTAATTGTCTTTCACCCAATGAGTCAAGTTGTGCCTGGGAATATGGAGATTTCTGTAATCCATTCTATTCAAGAATTAGAAAGCTGAAAATATTTGTGAAAGTGATAATCAGCAACTACTGGTTTTAAGGTCTTTTTGGGTAGAGAATGGGGCAGGAGAGTGAAGTTTTAAGTGCTGGATACAGTTTTAAGATGAGAGCCTGAGTTAACCCTGATCAGTACAATGATCACCTGCAGTTCACCTAAAATTCCAGTGCTGCCATTTTTCAGCTTCTAAAAGTAAATAGCTTAGGAGATGGTACAAGCCATCTGTAGTGCTGCAGATCATAGGTTTTATTGGGCTATTTTTTTATCTCTCTGGACTAAACTCTGCTCCTGGTTTGCTAGATAGCAGTGAAAAGAAGTGTCCTTTTCCATCTGCACAAGCCAAGTAATTTATTTTGCTCTTCAGGATCGAAATGTGCTTTCTGCCCTCATCACCTCAAGGCTTGACAGTGCTGTAATGCACATTATACGGTGCTAGCCAGGAAAGCCACGTTCAATAATCAATTCCAGCCACCCCACTTTTTGATCAGAGTAAGTCAGCAGAAGTATAAGATACCTTTGCTTCATACACTAGTCTTTGCTGGCACTTGCACAGGAGCCCATATCACTAAGAAAATACAGCATTTCCAGGTGTCTTTCAGCTGAGCTTTCAGGAGTTGGTTCTCCTTTGGTGATCTTCTGGGGTCTGCAAAGAGCTCCTGGGGAGAGCCAGTGGAGCCTGCTCTGGTCTTTCTCCTGCCACTGTCTGTCAGGTTATAAATCTGGCTGGTTCTGAACCAGATGGGGTATTCTTCCATCTGTACAACTTCTTTATTTATTTACACACAGATATATATATATATTCATTCATTTATCTATATATTTATTCAGTACAAGTGATAGAGAGTCTGGCTGGCAAACATTGCCCCTTCAGGCTGAAAAGGGTCTGCAGACATGAAAAGTTAAATAGTGCTGAGCAAATCAAAACTGACAAGTGCTCAGGACTCAAACTCCATTTGGGACTTTTTCTATTAATAAAATTAACTTTAAACCCCTATGGGGCATTATAACTTTTTAAGTAGGAGGAGAACAGTGTAGAAGTTCCAAACAGTAATGAGCAGCACTGCCAGCCATGAACTGTACTTGGTGGAGGTTCTCCTGAATGTGGAAATATAAGCTGGAAAATACAGTGGCCTACCTAAATAAAATGTTTTGGTTTATATTTTGCAGTAATTGATTAGAGTACAAACCTTGAAAACAGAGTTACAGTGATCATAATTCTAAAAGTAGACATAGCAAAGTGGTTTTATCCCTAAATGATAAATGATCACAGAGGATTGTCATTAATTATCCCAGAGGAACATTTATCCCTTTTCCCTGTTCATTATTTACTTATAAGTGGTGAAGTGTTTTCCAAGTGGGTGATCCATGCATGTTTGTAGAGCTACAGGTCTGCTCAGCTGAACCTTTTTTTTGACAGTGGTAACCTCCAGAAGGCAAGAGTCTGCAGAAGTAGCTAAAACAAAAAAAAAAAAAGTAAGCAGACACCCTTCTGTAGATCATCCTGTCATAAGCAAGATCATAAGCAAGATCAGGGAGAGCCAAGAAGTGGATTTGATCAAGCCAGCACAGAATATAATGTGACCAGGGAAGGGCCTGGAGGCAATTTGCAGAGAGGATGGGGAAGACTGATAGATAGTTTGCTGGGATAGAAAGAGCAATAGGAAGGTTTAGGAGAGATGGAGCAAGCAGAGAAGAATGAGAACAATACTGCTTCAGTAAAGGGAACATGATTCATGGCACCATTAATAAAGAAAGCAGCACATCAGATTTTTATGTAGTGCAACATGGTGCTGTAACCATGCCAGTTTTCACCAGGTGGGGATGTCTTGCTCCTCGTAAAGGGACTGGAGGGTTTCTCTAGCTGAGAAGTGTCCTGCCCCTTAGTGAGTAGCAGTGGCCTTGTCACAAGAATTACAGGGGAGTGTCCAGTCACCAGCACTGTGCTGGAGGCCAGAATTAGATGATCAAAATTTTCCCTCTGGCTTTAAAATCTATTAACAGCTATTTTATTATGCTGATCATTTATCAGTGTGCTGCAGACTGCAAGATGAGGACCACCATGATATACTTCATAGTTAATTTCTTTTCATTAGTTGACAGCTAAACTTAATTTAAAAGAATTTCTAAAAAGTGGGTTGGAGAGAAGAAAATCTAGAGACTTTCCAGCATAGATGTATCTGGGGGAAAACAAAGGAATTTCTAGAGCTGTAGGGTGATGTGGAGTCTCAGATGCACGTTTGTGACACTGATACCAGCCTGTTCTGGGAATGCCCCATGTTTCCCAGCACCCGATATGGAAGATTAATGTGTGTGCCCAGACAGATGCATGCTCATGTCTCTCATAATGGCTGAAGCTTTGCTAATGAAACACCTTTTGCAGCAAGGACTGATACACACTTTAATTACTTTCTCCTTGTCCTTCTCGTGGGTAATACTAACTGTTCCTAAAAACAAAGCACATCCTTCCTCTTCTAGAAACCTGTCAGGGCTAGGACACACTCTGTCCCTCAATCCACATCATCCCTGGTGTGTGGAGACAGTAAAATGGGTTCTGGTGATGAAAATGAAAAAGCCAACTTGCTCTGTGACTGGTGTAGAGAGTGAGCAGGGATAGGCTTGGTGCAGAACGAAAGAAGTGACTGCACCATTTTTCCTCCCTGTTGTACAGAATTGCTCTCTTTCTTCTCATTTTATATTCTCTCTTGTCACAACCTTGCTGCAACATGGGCAAAAAGGGATCCTAGAGGAAGTGGCCTGATCACTTCTTTAGCATAGCTGTTCTTCAAAAAGTGCTACTTCAAGCACATATGCTTCCATGAACCAGGTGGTTTTAGCTCCAGGTTAAATCTCACTGCACACTCCATTACAAGATTGTCTCACAGAAGGATGGGAAAGTTATGATGATGACAGAGGAAAAAGTGGGGGTTTTTCCACATATGTTAGAGTAATTTATTTATTTTTTCCCCAATAACTTAATCTTCTATATTAAATTAAGTCAAATAATCCTCTTGTAGGTATAAAAATAATTACTGTATCTTTTTGGAAAGAACATAGGAAAGAAAAGACTTTTTTTAACCCCTTGAAACCCAGAGCTTTTCTTTCCAGCATTATTTTAATGAGCAAAAGACTGTTAGATTCGAAACTGCAATTAAGATGAGAGTACAGAAATTACCAGCTGTATTTTTTTACCATATCTGCTGTTGTTGATGCTGCTAATGGGTTCCACAGGCACAAGTACTAATTGGCCTAACAGCAGATAAAACTCAATTTTCTTTTAGGCAGATATTTTTTTAAAAAATAAGGGAATCAACTCCTCCAGATCTCATTTCAGTATTGAATGTTCTCCCCTAATTTGTCACTGGTCCATGCTCTGTATCCTCCAGCCCAGGCTGCTCTGCTGATGCTCCAAGCACAGATATAGTCCCAGTGGGAGAGGAAGCAATGACCCTTAACCAGCAATATTCCTTTGCATCTCGCAGATACTATTTTTAGTAGTTTTCCTTGTAAGATTTACTTATGTTCCTGTGCTCTTTGGCACAGATCCATTAACCAGGTGTACTTTAATGTCAGGTGTATGACCATTACAAAATACAAACTGAACTAACATGACAAGGTTACTGATTGCTAACACACACAAGGCCAGGGTTTTAATCCCTGCCAGAAGTTCCCTGCGCCCTGTGCTTAGGCATGTTCTGCAGTGGGACCATAAGCCCTTAATGGAGCTTCCCAGTGCAATTCCCAAAAGGGGACAGATAAAGCTGAATAGCTGTGACTGGCATCAGTGTGCTTGTCCTGGCTATAGACAGGGATACTCTTGAGATTAGCCAAGGTCCAAGTGTTTGCACGGATCAGGGCAGCAGGAATTGACCCAGTATTTGTAGAGTGCATTTTGAATTGTGAAGTTTATTTTTTCCTATAAACTCTCTTGTTTTTCACTGTTAAACTGCAAGGGGTTTATTGCACTTTTACTCATTTCATGACAGGCCTGAAAAGTATCCTAACTGACATCAGTTCTTTTTTCTTGTACAGTCCTTGCTGCCTTGCAAATGGCTGAACTGAACAGATTTTTGAAGAATGACTCAACATGTGTGTTGCTTTCCACTGTCAGGACATCTTGCTTGTTCCCCAGCCATGGCTAATGATGTGTCCAACATTGTCTGTGCAGCTCTGGGATTTGTTTCTTTGCTTGTTTATTTGCTTAAAGCAGCAGCTTCAGCAAGAGGGGGGAAGTGAAGCAGCACGCAGCTGATGTAAAGAGAGCAGGAGTCTTTTGTAATTCCTTGTAGCTCTTTCAAGTACATCCATTTGTTTGACACTGATGCTGTTGTATATTTTAACGAAACACACATAAAGAACCCGGTCCTGAAGTCTTAGCTTATTCAGTGCCTGAGAAGGGACTTGCAGATGTTCCTTATAGATATTTAAACTCTTTTAATCCAAGTTTCAATTTTGGATCTGAAAGCAGTGAGTGTAGCTCCCTACCAGAATTTGAAGCCTGATCTCGAGGAGAAAGTGTAATTAACATCTTGATGCCTGCTAGTACAATCTCCCGAGATATTTGCACATCCAGGAGAGGATGCCAGCTTTGTACACCAATTACTTTTAAGATATTCCTTAGTCTTGTCCTGCAGATTAATTGAAGTGAGGGATGAGTGATAATATTCACATTGCTTTTGAGGAAAAAAGTCTCTATGTGCAGAAGAGAATTTCCCTGTTTCTCATGCCACCATCAAGCATCTCCATGGTTTTCCATCTGTGGTATCACTAATTTACTGATTTGACATCCTTTTGTATGATTCAGATCCATCACAAACACTAAACATCATGCTTGTGTGTGTTACTCTTTTATTTTTTAACTAGATGTGCACAAATTCTGACTTCAAGTCTACTGCACGGTTTACAGAGATGCAAATGGATTATTATGCCTTTAATTTACAAGCATGGTGTACATCATGAAAAGCATTTTTTAGCCCCACAATTGCATATGGCTTTTAAAAAGAATTATCTTCCTGTAGGATTTTTCCTCACTAATGAATGTAGTGATTGAACATCAGGTAGAGCCACTCTGTAGGCAAGAGGGTGATATTCTTGTAAAATGAGGTGTCATATGGTTTGGTAGTTGCATGGACTGAATATAACCCTGTTACCCAACAGACCTGATTTTTGACAACCCTTCTGACATACAGTCCTTTCTTTTGGGCAATGGGAATGTACTGAAGGACAAATGTATAATAGTCCATAAATATAAAATTACTCATTTAAGTGATCTTTCAAAAATGTGAAAACTTTCCCAAAAATGCTTCAATGCCAGATCATTTATTCTACTTCCTGTGTAAAAGCAGAAACAGCTTAAAAATTTCAATAATTTTGTGTAAAATCTTCCTGAGCTAGTCATTTGTATGCTGGATTTCCACTTGATGCAATAAGAAGCCATGGAGATACCTTATCATACTCTGAAAGCTGACATTAGAAGGCACTGCTGAAAATAGCAAAGAACATTCAGCCAAGTTGCTGGTGAGCATCTTGTGTTTTTAAACACAGATACCTTTGCTGCTTCAATACTATTAGAAGTTTGGGAGGCAAGCATCTAGCCCATAATATTTATATCACTTTTAAGTGTCATAGGAAAAAATCCAAAAATGAAAGAAAAGAAGAAAAAAGAAAAAGAAAATGAAAAAGAAAAAAAGGGAGAAAAAGGAGTCTAGCTGGGAAAGCTTCAGGGGCTCAGTTCTTGTATATTGTCATTTGTACCATGGTCAAAGTCTCCTTTAGTGAAGGGCTGAGCCAACAGACAGGTGCCTGCACTTTGGAGAGGTGACAAGCTAACCAGATGTACCAGCTGTCTTCTCAGTACAGAAGAGCACTTGCACAGTGTGACAGCAAAGGTGGTGTCACCAGCACATTGGTGCCCGTGGAGCTGGGGCTGATCCAGCTGTGCCAGCAGGCTGCTCTGGAGCACAGCACTCTGCTGCACAGGGAACAACTCAGCTGCCAGAGGCACATGGGGGTCCCACCACAAGGGAGAGACAGTTGCTGTGGCAGTGCATGCCTGGTAGATACCAACTTGGCTATGAGAAAACATGAAGCATTAGGGGATGCATGGTCCTGTGCGCAGTGTGGTAGGCTGGGCAGAGCTGATCCCCTGCTTCTTGTGGTCTCCCATCGTGGGGATTAGATTGTAACTGGGTACCTCCCTCACAAATGCATTTATAACAATATAATGAATACTAGAAGTGCAACTTAGAGGTTAACCTAGAGGACTAACTTCTCACCACATCCACATCCACTGCTGGCACAAGGTCTGTCAAAACGTACAGTAATAAAAATGAGGGATGATCTTTAAAAACTGCTAGTTTTGATACACGATGGGGATTGGAGTTTTTATGTTTCTGCTTGAAGTAAAACTAAATATTTAAATTGTGACTTCATTAGGGAAGGCATACTTTCAGATACCTCTTGTTTTCAAACAAGAGCTCAAGCTTTCCTGCCTGGTTTTCCTTAAGCCTTTGCAATTGGATCTCAGTTTCACATGTTTTCACAGGTTTTAAAACATCTCCCAGTGGCTAAATCCTTTGCTTGCTGATGATAAGGAAACACTTTATTTGCTGGTGGTTTACTCCTGTTTTCATGGTTTTGTAAATTTAAGCTTTAATTTTTCTTCCCGTTTGTGTTTATGTCCAAAGGTGTTAAAGCTAAACTGTTGTAAAATTAATTGCTTCAGGAAACACAGCATTATTTTTCTCCTGTCTCTGATGTTGAGATTGCTTGTAAGAGAGGGAGAGAGATGGAAGGGGAGATTTCTGAATGTTGTAATAGACAAGCTGCTTGTTTTCTTCACTGACAAAGACAGTGATTCCTTCAGAGTGGAGCAGAAAGGTGGCTTGGGACTTGGGCTGCAAACAACATCATGTGGTGGCGCGAGGAGTGGAGTTGGTATCATTCTTTGTGGGCCACCGAGTGCATGGGAATTAATGCTTTATGATCACATTTAGGGGAGGCTGAACCAAATCCAAACAAGCAAAAGTGTTATATTCTGAAAACTCAGACCTTTGGAGAATGTCTTATGCATTCTGTGCTAATAAGAAATGTGGTTAAAAAATTACTTTGAAGATTTCCAGAGACATATAAACACATATATACGCAAATTTGTATAAAACATGATGGAAGAGGGGAGGTAGATTTAGATGAGACTACAAGAAGGAAAAACTAAACATAGTTGGACTGTTGGAGCCAGAAAATGAATTAGTACTGCATTTTTTTTGCCGAACACAGAATATGCATCTCATTTTTAATTGTCTCCTGAGCCATGGATATACAGCTAAATAGATGTGATGAAAGGTCAAGGGTTTTAAACTCTGCACTGGAACAATAAAAAATACAGAAATAATTGTCCTGAGACCTTCTGCATCTCATAAGAAGGACAAATAAGGCAACTTCAGTGTAATAATTTAAACTTGAACCTCTCTCATGAAGTTCAAGGATGTACTGCCCTTTCCCTGTCCCATAGAGGACCTGATTTCTTCTTCATCTAAACGTTTACAAACCCCTTGCTCAAACATTTCTGAGGCAGGGCAGGAGGTTAGAACACACCAGAGCTGACAACAATGCTGATGAACTTCAAACAATTTACAAATCTATCCATCTTAATTATTAGAGTCTCCAAACTTATTTATCTCTGGAGGTCTCCTGTTTTCTCAACATCTGAATCTAATAAATCCCAATTCTCTGCTAATAATGACAAAACAACTTGGAAAAAATCAGTGCTGCGAAAAAAGTAAATTACCAAAGTCCACACGAGCATCTCTGACTATAACAATTGATTCTCTCTGCAGACAGATTTACTCCAGTCTGCAGAGGCTCCAGAGGTGATCTGTGAAAACCACTGTCTGATTCTTCCAGTTCCTTGTTGGGGGCTCCAGATCCCCTTTTCTTGATTACCATCTCCGAGGTCAAGTCTCATGGCAAAATGCCTCATGCTAGCCTGTGCAGTGGCCTTCTCGCTTCTCCACGACCTTCCTCCCTGACATTAAGCTTTCCCTTTCTACTGCCTCCTCAAGAGGACTTTCTGGCCTCCCCCTTTGTCCTCTAACTTGTGCCCATCCTTCTCTAGCCACAAGTGATTAGTGTTTTCATCGTTGGCAGTAGCAGTGACAGCAAATCTCCTTCTCTGTTTCACCTTCCTGGCACTGGAGGTAGCTCACTGCTGTTGTGCTGGGCTGTAACTCATTTCGGTGTTCTGCCAATGGAGAGTAAGTTTTGGTAGACTCCATTTCAGCTACATGGCAGCACTCAAGCCTTGTTCTGCTCCAAACTACTCCCACTAAAGATTATTTATGAGGGGCATCTTTTCCCAAGATGGTTTTGAATAACCCTGATATCTCTGGTTTTATGGACACACACATATAAAAAGCTATTAGACATCATTGTGCAAAGAATACACTTTTTTTTTTATAAGTGTGAACAGATTCCCTGGATTAAATTCCAGCATTACTGTACAGCATTTCAGTTATACTGTTTGGTGTTGGAGTGGTGTAATACTGAGATGAAGTTAGAGAAATCTGAAATCAAGTAGTTTTTTATCCATTTTAAGAGCTGCTCAGAGTCATCCAAAAGTTAGGAATCATGCAGAAGGTATATAACCCAGAAAAGAGCAGATATTTCACTGCAGTCTGTTTTTTCCTCTTTGTTTGCAAAATAGTCCTCCTTTCACCTTAATAAATAGAAGAATTAATGAAAGCTTTTTTTGGCACCCTGGCTATTACTTTTATATAGCCATCAAAACAAAATGTGAACAGGATTGGCAATTTCATTTATCTTTGTGATAGAAATGCAAAGTAAAGAATTTGTAGCAAGTTGTGTGCACATCATAATAAAAGGGCAACAAGGAGCCCTTTTCCAGCCAGTACAATTTATTTACCTCTTTTAAAAATCAGCTTCTCATTGTGTGCCTACAAATCTGGTTCTGCATATGCATTCAAAGCGAAAGAAAACAGGACAACTTTGAAAGGATATTACATAGGAAATTGCAAAAAGTACTTTATAATTACTTGGAAGTTTTGTCAAATTGGGCAGTGTATTTCAGTGCATTTCAATAGGGTATAGAAATGCATTCAGCTGGCAGCCATGGGAAAGGGAAGCTAGCATGGTGCACAGGTTGACCCTTGCTTGTAGCAGTATCAGTGAGTATGTGTGTGTCCCCAGTGAAGGTGTGACTGCCTGCCAAGGTTCTCATCTACAGAGGGTCAAACAACAGAGAAAATTATGACCCTGAGACAGAGCTGATTTATATATGCTGTAATTAGATACTGTTACATGGAAAGGAGTGTAAGGTGAAGGGGCTGAAATTAAGACTTGGAAGAGCTAGTTCTCCTTTTCCATCATGCCCATAGGGTGGAGGTTATTAGCTGTCTAATGGGAGTGACTCCATAGATTCTAAACCATTGTCTTAAAATACTCCATTTTTGTGTAACAGTTTGGAAGAAATGACCCAAATCTATCTGCCCCAACCCTCTCTGTCCCACCCACTCTGATTCACTAGGTATGTTTGCCCTCACTGCCTCAGCCAGGGGCTACAGCTTCACTCATGCATCTGTGCAGCATTCCTGGCTCATCCCAAATTGGAATAAGGCCCCAGTGGAGTTTGCCAATAGCAAATGACCTGAAAGCCTCGTCCTGCTAAGATGGCTGGGTAAAGGAACCACTCAATTCCATTGGCCTTGCGCCCTCCACACTTACTAATCACAGCAAATGTAAATAAAATGTATATAAAAAGTAGAATGGAAGGAAGGGATGGAAGAGAAATGTACTGCTTGAGTTGAGGGGAGAAGAATCATCAAAGGTCTAGAGAGAATTAGTTATAGGCATGAGCAAGGCAGGTTTTTTAAATATGAATGCTATAGTGTCCCCCAGGCACCTGCCAAAAGATTTCAAATAATCAGCCAGGAGAGGTCAATCATGACAATGAGCTGCTGGGTGAAAAAAAAACAGGCTTCCCATGCCACTCCAAGCATGTATTTCCATAATGTCCTACTCAAGGAGCAGATCCCCACCATTACTGTTTACCTAAACCAAAAGCTTATGCTGTTCTTTGTCCTGGAAATAAGATACAGTCTCTGCACAGAAAACTGTTCAACTAAAGACTCGCAAAACCTCTAGTGCAAAGGCAGAGATAAAACATAAACCATTGTTTTATCTAAGATAAAGAGGATTTTTGGCATTCAGTTTGGCAGCCTTACCATGTGGTATCAGGAATACCTTCTTCCTTCCCTCAACACCAGCACAAGTGAAATGTGGAAATAAAAAAAATTCTTCAGGTAGAAATGATGCTGAATTTCATGTGCTTTCTCTGGCTGGCATTTCATTGAATTTGCAAAAATCTGACAAATCTAACCAACCATTAAAACGTGTAATAATGATGACAACAAAACATGCTTTGAGGGAGCATACACATAAATGCAGATGATGAAGAAATATAAATAGAATTTCTGACTCATGATGAAGAAATTGAATAATCTGGTCAGACAGTTTTAGTAATTTGTCATTTATTCATTAACTTGTAGTGTAGCATACTCCTATTTATTTGGAGTGCAATGGCAAAGTACAGCTGCACAGAATGCAGGCAGAGAGCTAGCTAGAGGAGTTTTAGGACAGATGGTATCCTAGATTTGTAAGAAGGCCTTTCTATAATTAACAGTGGATTCACCACATCCAAAACATTTGCTCATGTAATGTGCCTTCATGTATTACCAGGGTTATAACAAATCAAATCAATTACTTTGCAGAATTCATAAAAATGTAGACATCATTTTAGATAATATATCAGGAGATTAAAAGTTGAGTCATTATCTGCATTTTTATTTAATAGATTTTAATTTATAAATAAGATTTTATTCCCCAGGCTATCATTTCTAATTATGCACCTATAAAAATTCATGCTATGGTGTGAACATTTCATAAACTACAAAGGTGGGTTTCAGTCTGTGGAATATTACGGAAAAATTTGTGTGATACAACTTAATAGCATACAAAGTTATAGCCCAAACACTTGTTCAATGTTTTTAGAAGCAGCTCTATGTCAAAAGTGAAGCTTTCTTTTAACCTGAATAAGCCACAAGTTCAAGTGCAACTAGGTGAACATTTTAGTCTTAGCTTAACCTCTACCATTAGACAGAGAGTCTGGAAAGCTATCAGCTATTGCTCAAAAAAAGGTCAACAATAACTGCCAAAAAGACTGAATTCTTTGTTGTTTGATATAGAGGTTGATCCAAGTACAGCCCAAACAACAATGAAAAATATATTGCTAGAAAAGCTAAATAGAGGTGACAGTATATTAAAAACTAATTATTACAGCAGTTACATTTGAGGGAGAAATATACTGGCTTTTTTACTAATCTCTGTTATTAAACTTACCCCTGAAAAGGGGAGACCTTTTGGAGACTTCACGAGAGCAGTGCCTGTGGGTTGCAGCTACTCAGCACTCAGGAGGCCACCACAGCCTCACTGCCTGCTCCCTCATGTCCCCATGTCCCATCCATCCCTCCCCCACAGCTGGCACAACAGAGGATTTCCCAGGGAGTTAATAATCTCCTGTGCTTCTGCCCTCCAGAGCCTCATTCTTCTCCCAGTGAGCCCTGGTGATTCTCTGGGGGAAAAAAGAGCTTTTATTTTTTTTCTGCTTCTGAACGAGTTTTCTTGCCCATACCTCCCCTGGGTTGCTTTAGGTGCTAGGAGCTGTCCACACACACAGAAAGCTACAGATTGTTCCAGCAGATCCCTGTTCTTCCCACCTCTCCCCTTTCCGTAGGACCATGCTATAACATACCATTTAAAACATGACTTAATGTTTCATTTTAGCCATGACTACCACCACCAACTTGAGGCCTCAGGTTTCTAAAAATCTGTTTTTGACTTTATGGCATCACATTGACAGGGAAAATATAGACAATAGAAGAGCTTCCTAAAGCAAAAAAAATTTTGCTTGTTATTACCAGGATTTTCAATATCATTAGCTAATCTCTGATTCACTGTGATTCATTTAATCAGAGTCTCATTAGTCAACCAATCCTGTGTATTTGACTTGGCATTCTCTTCCACAAAAAAAGTTCATTAAGTGGGACTTTGAAAGAAGCCTTCCCTGACAGCAGAAAGTATTTTGTATACCCTCATAAGCAGCAACGAGGAATCCTCACCCATAACATAAAATGATACTCTATCAATCAGATAGTGTAATGCTGATAATCAGTGTAAGAAGCAGCGTTGCAAGACTATTTTGAAAGGCAACTGGGAGTTTCCCATTCAAAGCTGTATTTTAGATTTTCGGGGTAGTTTTAATAGCAAAAGCCAACTGTGCCATCCAGGAGGGAAACAGAAAATATTCAGTGAGGTTTTGGCTTTCAGGAGCAGATCTCAGAGACACAGACAGGTAGTTTAGGCAGTGAAAAGTAGCCTCTCTCCAGTGTGGTGATCATCCCCAGAGGGGTGGTCTTTGTCCCTGTGCCCATTGCCTTGGTGCCAAGAAAGCAAGGGCTGCTCAGCCCTAGCGCTGTCAGCGAGGAGCAGGACTGGTGTGCCTCACTGCCCAGGTGTGCAAAAGTGCTCCTGACATTTCTCCCCATTTGTTAGAGCAACCATCTGGCCAACGGACTTGTTCTGAGGTCTGAAGCACAGCTCAGAGGGGCTTTATTGCTAACCAAGATGCAATAAAAACAGATAAGCAGAAAACATCATATGTAGAGCTTTCCTATGCAGAATAATAATGCTGGGAAAACAGACTGAACTTCCACATATGGTGGCTTATGTTGGAAGCACTTGACTAGACTGCGAGTGCACACATAGCTGTAAGAAAAATGCTGATTTTGCTGGGATAGAAAACTCTAATTAGTGCTTGGAGTTTTTCTCACAGTGTTGATCTGCTAACACTATCGTGGCTGAATTCATTCTGGTTATCACTGCAGTTAACATCTTCATAACTGCTTCCTGGTTTCCTCCTGAAAACCTAAACTCCACACTAACAGAAACTAGTGAGTGGTAGCAGGATCAGTGCTGTATGCAAAGAGCTCTAAGGGAGAATACGTATTATAGTCAATTTTACACAGGATTATGAGGATAATCTCCTGAAAAAAAAGATCAAAATAAAGCAGAGGTTCTGAACAATGGGAACTGCTATCTCTGACTAGCAGCGTAGTTAATGTATTTAAACAAATATATAGTTTTACATTTTAGATTAATCTCAGATTAGTGGAGTAAAAGCCTTAATATTTTTAAGTAGCTGTAAATATTTTACTTCTGGCATTTTTATAGAGTTGCCACTGATTAATTTCAAATATTCTGTTAAGTTGGGTGCTGATCTGAGCAGATTATAGGTCCCTGGGGTTGGGACAGATTGTGCCTTGGCACAGCCAGCCTAGAGCTGCAGTCCCCCAGCACCATGACCACTGCCTGCCAGTTGCCACCCTGCCCACGAGCTGAGAAAACTCACAAATGTCATCCATACAGCCTGAGACCCAGAAACATAAATCAATTCCCAGCATGCTATGAAGCCTGTCCTTTCCAATTCACCTGGATACCTGCCTCTGCAATTGAATGACTGCCTGCAGTGTACTGGACATGGCTGAATTACAGCTTGAAAAATTATCATTCTGGTCAAGAACTTTCACGATGTAGAAGGTTTAAATCAGAGCAGTCTCATCTGAGAATCAGGACTCTTACCCACATAACAGACAAGGAAGGAAGAAACATGTTTATGCATCCAAGTTTTGCCATCTATGTGTTATGGCCTAAATTAGCCTCCTGACAGACAGTAGAGCTTTCAGAGGGAAGCATCTGCAGTCAGACACATGCTTATCCCTAACAGGAGCCACTTTGAACAAATGTGTATTGCAATTTTTTTCTAAAACTCTGAAAATAGAACAATTTTGTTCCTTAAACACTTTGTTAGAATTATTTGCTCACATCTGAGGACTCACTTCATAAAGAACTTTTGTCTCAGACTCTTTTCTAGGATGCTTTTGCAGATTAGTTGCTGGAACTTGTGCATTTCTACAGTGGTAATTGTAATTATTTTAAACCAGCAAAACTGTATTACATTTTTGTAAAAGTCAGCTTTCCTGAGGATTTCCTTTAATCCATCCTCCTGCGTGTTCAATAGCTCATCTGAGTACTGGGCTTTGTCTATACCCAGTATTTTCTGCTCATCCTCTTTCCACCTGACAAACTCCTGTCTGCTGAAAATTGATTGAGTTACCACTCTGTAATGCACAACTTCTAATCCACATGTACCAAATGTGCTGCTGAGCTTAGGTTGTGCTGTTTCCTGTTAGAATCTGTATAAAGGGCTGACACAGAAAACCCCTTCTTGAAAGAAGGGCAGTGAAGAAGGATTACTTTTTCCGTGAGAACACTGAGATAAACATCAGAGTCCACATATGAAGGATGACCCAGAATAATCTGCCTTTCAGTTTCCATCTTCTTTCCTTTGCTTGTGGCAGCTTCTCCCTAGGTCTTCTGGTGCCACAACCTCTTTGGGGAATGGGGAGGGCTCCTATTCCTATGCCATTTGTGACCAAGCAAGAGAAATGTTGTGGATCCTTTGGGGTTGTGCAACCCTTTCTCCTTGTGGAAAAATTGCTTTAGTCTTGTGGACTGCATGAAAATTGCCCAAGAGAAAAATCATCCTAGCCAGGAGCAGGCTCCAACCTTCCTAGTCACAAGTCAAGCAGCAGAGAAAGGCATCGCTCATGTCTCTTGGCTTCTCAGGTCCCTTGCTGGAGCAGTCCCTGTTCCCTAGCTCTGAACATAGCCCTTCACAAGAGACTGGCAGCATCTGCCTGATACACCTGCTGACTGATTTCTGCCATGTTTTGGGGTTAAGCAGTTCAATTTTCTGGGTGGATTTTTCTCCAGTCTGAGTCCCTCCTGCCATGGCCATAAAATGTTAATGTATCAACAGGCCGTGGCCTAACTTCCAGTGTCACCTCCCAGATCAGCACTAGTTCCTCCACGCGTGCCAGCCCTTGTGGCTCTCTAACTACAGTGAGCATGAGGAAACACTAGCAAGTAATTGATCCTGCTTGAAAAAAACCAGTCATTTCAATTCTCATTTAGGAGCCATAGTCTCTAACAGTCTTTCTGAAACAGTGGGTAGCAGGTTGATTCACCAACAGACTGAAGAGATTAATTGCTGATGAAAGGGTTATCAGCTCACCAAAAAACACACGTCCTTTCACATTCCCTTCTCTGCTCCACAAGCCCATGCTGTGATGGGAGGGGTGCAGAGGTGACCCTCTCTCAAGCAGGCTGCTGAGATGCTCTGCTGGCACCTCTATCCAGGCTTCCTTCTCCCAGTGCCAGCGCTGCTAGGAGGAATATGAATAGAATAGGGAATCTGTCCCAAAGTTTATTGTTATTTCATATAAAGAAAAGTAATATAAATTAGTAAGTCAGAGCAGCTAATTCATCTGTACAGCATAAGGTCAGGTGTTTCAGCTGATAAATTAAGACATCAACTTATTAGCCTAGTTTTGGCAGAATTATTCAGAGCATGTTTACATTCTAGCTCATTAAGGGAGACATCTAAACCAGAAGCATCCAAAATTAATGGATGCTTTTTGAAACTGTTGGCTTCAGTAAGTTGTGTTGCATTCTTTTATTAAGTGGATAGGGTTTTGTGGTTTAGGCAGAAAGCAGCTGTAGATAGCTCCTTAAAAAAATAAAAATAGTCTTGAGCTGTAAAGGAAAATGAATTGAATACTTAGAAGCCTTTCTGTGTCAGCCTAGATATGGTGTGTTTAATACAAGATGTTTGTGCTGATAAGATTTTCCATGTTATGTGTGCTTTATATGTAGCATAACATTCTTGTTCTACTGGAACTTTTTTTCTTGCACTGTTCTTTTATGTTCTAGAATTAATTGGAAATATAGGGTTTCTGTACATTTCTTGATTGCACTGATTTAACAAAGGTCATGATTTTGACCTTATCAAGCAGCCAGGTTCACAATGTCAACACCTTTTCTTTTGGTGTCTCACCCACCCATGATTCAAAGCTGCACTCCCTTGGCATGCTGGGTGCTTTAATCCCTAATTAACAGTTGCAGTAACTCACGTCCTTTTGGAGCATTCCCCAATATTCTCACAGCTTAAGTGGCATTTATAAAGGTATTTAATATAGAAAACCTTTTTAATCATATAGAGCATAACAACTCTGAATACTGAGTATCCGCATATATAATACACATATAGAAATATATATGTTTATAAAATAAAACATACTTTATATTAAACTTATTAAGACAATTGGTCCTGGCAAAAGGCCCACAGGAAGGTTACCCACTGTACCCAGATAATCATTGAGGTGAGGCCAGGAAACAGAGGCCATTGTGCTGCAGAGGATGCTGCAAGTCCTGCTGGCTCAGCTTTCTTCCTCATTTCTTCTGCAAGAGCCACATCCTCTCTGCCAGAGGCTTCTTTCTGTGAGCTACCTAGCGGCCAGATCAGCAAACCTCCTGCAACAGTGTTCAACCAACAAATGTTTATACTGCCTTTAGCTTCATCTCTTGACCAGAGGAATGCAAGAGATGACATTTTAACAGCAACATTTTTTCTTCCAATAGTTTATCAAGTATTTACTATTTAAAAACAAACAAAAACCCCAAATCCTCATTTCCCCACCTCTAGTTAATCAAGCCTTATCTGCTTAGTATCTGTGATGCTGCAGTAATTATACTAATTCTCCAGTTATCCACTGAGTCTCTTGTGAAAAACTGGATACACATGACTTGAATTTCTCATTGTTTTGGTTTTTTTTAGCTTTGTACTAGTGGACAGCCTAGCATGATGTCATCCTAACAATGCAAATAATAAAAAGGAAAGGGTGAACAATCTCAGGCATTTTTTTTAGGTAAAGCAGAATCTCCAGTTTTACATGTGGAAAATGTGTCCTTTAAAATCTTGCACAGTAGGTTCATACATTGGGAGCTGACAGATTGCTTAGGCACTTATGTTGCAGTGCACACAGAAACAGTTGCAGAACTGAGGTCTGTGCATTTAAAAGGTTGCTGCAGTTCTTGTCTGATCTGTTGGTTTCTCAATATGGATTATTTTTTTTCCATATAAAGCGCCAAGAGTTCTTTGTGGTCAAATCTGTGTGGGAGATGTTACTAGTTTCTGTAGCCCAGTGGGAATTAGAAGGTGTTGCCTAAGTCAGTGGTGTTCTTTCTTGGACTTAAATTTACCTTTTGTAGCTAAATTTTTATTAGTGTTCCCTTTTTCAGTCTCTTTTAATAATATTTTGGCTTCAATTCACCATTAATTATACAGCTTTAAGAATGTGTTGAATCAGGATGTTGGTAAAATTAGTTTAAATTCTTTTGTAGAGCCAAATGTGAAGTATTTTGAGTTTTGTCAACATGTTTATCTCTTCAGAGGATGATTATATTACATTTTCCCCAGAAGAGGGACAAATGTTAATTTATAATCTATAAAAGACAATTTTATAATAATTATCTTTAAGATAGAAGATAATACAGGACGATGGTCTCTTATGACTTACAAAGACGCTGGTGTAAGTGAAACACAAACATGTTACTACAAAGTACGTAGGTAGAAACACTTCCAAAGCAAGCAATACCAGTCAGGGACTGCCGGGACATCTTGGAGTCAGAGCTTCTCCAGGTCATGCTGAAGTGTGGCTGCTTCCCTGTATTTAGTACATTTCTGCACAGCAGAGGATTTTTTGTAATTTCCAAGACTGAGCTGAGTTGCCTTTTACTCTGCTACTCTGCCTCTAGGTGATCCATCTCATTCAAGCTCATCACAACAAATTTTCTAGATCCCTTTTCATATACAGGGGCCATATACACACACACACATATATATACACTGCATATATATATATATATACACACTGCACATGTACGTATAGTGCATCAAGCAGTGGAGGTGCAGCAGCTCCAATCTGCTGTGGGATGAGCTGTTGAATGCCAACCCCATGTGCTGAAGGACCTGACAGATTACAATTTTTATATGTTGTCATCTTGTGCCATTTTATACTGCTAAGTGTTAGGCAGCTGGCATGATGTATTTTATTAAAACAGGCTATACACCTTAAATTTCAGATTAATGTTAGAGTGTGGAATCTGATTTTCTGACTGCTTTTGATTTTATTGTAAGCAGGGTGTACTAGAAGATGAGCTATTGTTCCATTCTTATGAATATATGTTGCCCTCTCTTTCCATGAAAATGTTCTTGCAGGAGTGTCTGTTGCTTCTAGATCTTTTAACAAATAAGAGATTTGTTAAATATCTTTCAGATAAGAAAGCTAAATAAAGTAGAAACTAAAGGCAATTAAAAATACATTTGCTGTGAGAGCTGTGCCTAGCCAGAATGCAGAAGTGTGCTTTCTACCTTAATCAGTTTCATGAAAATGAAGCTTGGTGGAAATGTCACTTGTCCAGAGTAAGGATGAATAAACTGAAGAGATAGTAAGTCTGATAGTTTTAACCCTGAATGTCCTAATGTAAGACAAAGCAGTTCTTTCTCAAACGCTGTGTGAGATTTCTGCCTATCACCTGGATCTTGGAATAACTTAAAGCCAGTGCAGCCCCACTGCTTGCAGATAGGAAATAGAGAAGTCATCCTGTATATTGACAACAGTCCAGACATTTGAACTTGCAGCTTTTATGACCTTTTACAGACTTCTTACGGGAACACAAGTATATTGTCAGTTTGTTTTGGGCCTGACCAGGTCTGGAACTTGGGAGGTGGGGAGAAGGAAGGAAGGAAAAATCCAATTATAGCTCTTGATTTGATCTTAAACCAGTGATATTTTAAAGGCAACTGGGCTGGCAGTTTTGCTAGCTTGTTAGGAGCTACTCTGAAGCAGAAGCTCCACAGTGAAGGTCACTGCACTGGAAGCAGAGATGTGAACGTTTTAGCATCTCTCTCCATTGCTTTTTTTCTTTCCTTACATCCAAGATTGCCTTCTGCCCCTTACCTATTTTCTCAAGATAATGCAGCTTTCAGAAGCCAGTCAGCATGCTCTCAGCATTTTCAGCTTCATGGGGAGGGATCCTGAGCCCCAGAGTTTGCTTGAGTGCTGCCTGCAAGCAGCAGCACTGCCTGCTCCACTGTGGGAGTGGAGAGCCAGGACTGCCCTCCACCTTCATAGAAGTCTTTGCAAAAGCATTTCTTTTCTATCAGTAGGGGCAAAACTTGCCTCTGTGACTGTGAAAACATGCCAGTCTAATGAGAAAAGCAAGGGAAAAAAAACAACCCTGACAAAAATCTAAGAATAGTGTGCTGAACAGAACTGACTTCTGCCAGAGGATTTGGGGCAGAGATGAAGGTTGCTTAAATATGACAGGAATACCACATGAGATCGAGTAGATCACAGCACTTGAACACCAACTTCTCATCACATGTGCTTTGTGTGTGTAAAACTGGCTATTTTTGCAGCTTTCTCATTTTGAAAGGTGACTTGCACTGCTGTAACTTCTGAATGGAGTAACTCCAAACAGCAGGGTATAAATTAAAGGCTCCTCGAGCAGCCATTAGAAAGTTTTTTTGGTTATTCAAATAATGGAGTTGCTAGTAATTTTAAAAAATTACAGGGAGAAATGTTCTTAAATGTCGTCAGCTACACAGTGCTGGGCTCACTTATGGGATTTCATGAGCTGCCATAAAACATGATCCAGCAACAGCCAAAGCAGTCTCCCATGGCCAGTCCTGTAGGTCTCAATGTCTGCTTAAAGTGCAAGATACTCATCCACTGTTAATTGCCATCACCTCCTGAGGTCAGTGATGCTCCATATCAAAGGAGGATTTGGGCAAACAGTGGTGTGTGAGAATGCGACTAAGAGATTACGATGATAATGGCCCCTTCAGGAGGAATTCTACTGGTTTCATGCAATGATCCTCCTAGACTCTATCTGGCTTCCCAGGAAAGGTGCTCAAGAGCCGGGGACTTCAGAGTTTGTCCCTGCCACCACCTACTCAAGAATGGCTTAGGGGTGAAGGCATGTGGACAAGTGACAAAGAGTCCTGTTGTCAGAACAAAGCTGCTGTGTCTTGAGTTATCCTATGGCAGAATCTTCTCTACTGAAATCTGCTTTGGAAGTGGAAAGCTATGGAAATGCCAAAGGATTCCTCCATAAAACCCACCAATTTCAGTTTTCCTAGGTGTAAAATAGTTTCCTATCTGCCATGCATCTTAATGTAAAATCTGAGTGACAGTTACAGTAAATAAATACAGTCATCAACAAAACACAGCCTTTACTTTAGGTACTTGGATAGTTTCCTTGATTTCACTGAGAATTGCTGGTGTGCTTGATGCTGCAGGTTCAGCAACTGCAAAGGGAACTTCTCCCTGTGATATTCCTGCCACTCATCACCTGTTTGGGGTATGAGTGCAGGCAGGTGACAGCTTCTGTGCTGTAAGAAGCCCCTTTTGCTGGCAGGAGTGAATAAATAAACAGCTGCTAATGTAGTTATGACCCTATTTGCACAGATTACTTGCTAGTCAGTGTAGAGCACAATTGTCCCCCATTGTAATTTTAGTAGAAAAGCAGAACACAGAGTCTTGATATTACTCTAACTTAAGACTGTAAAAACATGTTTGTGTTCTTAATTCCTTATTTTAATTGAATACAAAGACATCAGTTCTGGAGTGTTCAAGTGCTACGTATAAAATCAAATTTGGTGGGTAGTAAATACAGTAGAACTGAAGGTTTAATGTTATAAATCAGGGACACATTTAAGCTAAGACTGTCTTAAGTTCAGCAACACTATTACTACAATTACAACCATAGATTTACTAAAATAGAACTAAGTTTAAATGCATCTGCCTTTCCTTTTCATTTGTTATTTTTTGTATCTAAGAAAACAAAACTCATCATGAATTGGGTATTTTTACGTTCCAAACCCTTATAAATTTTCACAACACTGCAATTTCAGAAGAAATCTTAAACATCAATTTTAATAAAAATTTAAGTAAAAGTTTTTCAAATATTATTTGTCACTAGCAGTTTGATTTTAAAATTACTATATTTGGATTTTGTTTATCCATTAGGAGTTTTCTACTCAGTCCTGCCGCGGAGAGCACAAAGTAGTGGAACTACTAGCAGAGGACTCAGACAACACCTGCTGGGAATGGCACTGAAATGCTTCTGCTGCTGACCAGAGTGGCTGCTGGATTTACTTCCTCAGGTATGTCTGTCATGATTGCCTTTCCCTGCCTTCATGTGGCCTGCTAGGTGAAGCACGACATGAGGGCTCTGGCAAGGTGGTGCTAAATCTCACTGCAGAATCACGTGGCTTAAAGCCATATGTGCAAAGAAATAATGATGCTTAAATTCTGTGTGAAGCACATTGAGCTTTTGGGTGGAAAAGCAAAGCATGATTATTAGACTATTTGATTAAATGGTGTTTAATAGTTATTACAAGAAAAGCTTTTATGATTGGTGGGTATGACTCTACCTGCCTGGAGAGTGGGCTCTGCCTGCTGGCTAGAATTGAGGCTGGCAGGATTTAGGCTCACAGTGAGGACTATGGAGAAAGGCAAGGAGCTGCTCTTCAGCCAAGTTGTTATAGACCAACCAGAGGAGTGCTGCAGGATTTAAATCACTATGTTGATTGGTAGAAATGGCTGAAAATGCTCTAGAGGAAAGAAAAAAAAAAAAATCCAACAGGAAATACTGATTTGATGCAGTTTCAGTATTCTTCAGATCACATGAATTTTACTGAAACTTCCTGGTGGAAACCATGAGGGTGAGTTTTCCTAGCAGGGAGCTGGCACCTGGTGAGGCCCAACCACTTCAGCCTGCAGCAATCTGGCTGGCTGGACAGGTGGGTTAGCTGGGAAGCCAGATACTAGCACCCATTTAAAAATTGGTCTGATTTAGCTATTGAGAAAGTGAATGTTTCTAAATAATTTGTTCCATAGTAATCTTCATGTATCCAGCTTTGCATTCTGGTACAGAATGAAACCATTAAAAATACAACAGAAATTCTCTGTGGATCATAAAGCACACTTCCCGTGCCATCCCAGTGATTAATGAAGTTGTGGTTGAATATAAAGGAGACTTTTAATGTAATTTCAGAGGAAAAAAAAAAAAAGGCTGATTTTGGAAAGGCACCTCACCTTTGTTCAAATACAGCTCCCTCACATTACTTACTGCAAAAATCAAACTCTGTGATTGTAACTCCCTGTAATGACTTTACTGTCTTGAGTGCTTCTATTTTTAAATTGGGATATTTGCCTGAGAAAGAGCTGATCCACAGAAACATTTTCTGCTTATGATACTCTATTCTAAATAGAGTTTTGTTGTTTGTTGTGTTGGGCTTTTTCCTTAATATTTTTAAAACGTAATAAACATAGTGAGCTTGGAAGCCTGACAGCAACAGAGCAACCAGCTCTGGGCACGCACCCCAAGGGTGCCAGCGAACAGCAGCCCCTTGGGCGCTCTTCCTTCAGCTGCTCCGCAGTTACACCTGGAGCGGCTCTGGGGAGCAGCGGCACGGCCGGGCGCGCTGTGCTACCCACACACTCCGCACCCGCGGAGGGCAGGACGGAGGCGTGGGGCGGTGTCACGCGGGGCCCTCCCGCTGTGGGCGGAGCGGTGCGCGGAGGCGGGGGCCGGGCCCGCGGGGGCAGCTGCGGCCGGGGCCGCTCGTCGCCCGGGCAGGGGGGTCGGGCTTGGACGTGTGGCCGCTGCGGGGGCAGAGCCCGGGCCGCGACGGGGAGACGGTGGGTGCTCCCCAGGCTCGGGGAGGGGAGTCTAGTCCCTGCTGCCCGGCTGGACCTTCCTGCGAGCTCCGAGAGCAGAGTTGTCACTGTGATGGGTCTCGGAGGGGAGCCCAGTGTCTCGTCCTGGCTGGCGGGGAGCAGGAGCCCCCATTCAGCGCAGGGCAGTTGAATTCCCGTTCGCGGCGGAGCAAAGAACCAGGACGAGATTTATTGCTTCATTCCCAGGAACGTCGTTTCCACCTGCGAGCGAGTTTGAGCAGCTGGCTGTGGATTTTATATTTGTTTCTCCACAAATCAAGGTTGGTCGAGTGGCTTTGGCTTTTTGGAAAGGAGCTCTGCCCGCGGCGCCGTGTGTGCGATGGATTGAGGCGTGCCCGGCTGCGCCCCAGCCCGGCCCCCGCCCGCAGCCTACATAGATGAGATGGGAAATTGGGGGCTCTTCTGCACCTTCTGTTACCTGATGTTCAACGCACCTCTGCTGTTCATCGTCACCGGTGAGTAGGAAACTTCTGCCTGACCCGCCCCTCCGGACACAACTTGCTGGCGGAGGCAGCGGGGCTCGGCCGCGGGGTCTCGCCGCCCTGCCCGCAGCGGAGCTCCGGCCGCTTCGCTCCTGCCGGCAATGGCTCCAAAGCCGCCTCATTTCCCTGTGGCAGTGCGATGGCTGGGGGCAGGGAGCGCTGCCCGGGGAGGGCTGTTGGCAGAACAAGGTGGCACTGTTGCGGCGCAGCTGCCGGCAGTGCGGGCTCGGCGCCTCGCAGCCAGCGGCGCGGAGCGGGGCGCAGCGGGCGCGCAGCCCGGGACAGCCCCCGCGCCGGGCCTGGGGGAGGGGGCAGTGGGACACTGTGGTGCCCCTGTATCCAGCCGAGGGCATTTTGGGGTTGGAACGATGGCGTTCTCAAGACCCTCTTCAAACTTCCCCTTTAGCTGGAGCCGCGGATCCCGGCTGCAGGGTGGCGGGGACCGGCCCGGCCTCGCCCCGGGGGAGCAGTCCTGGCTGCTCCGCATATCCTGCGGTCACCGGGCTACAGGAAATCCCTGTCTTGCTCAGCATATAGTCCTCGAACTAAAACAACTCACACTAAAATAAGACTGATCTTGTCTTCTAATTTCTCTGGTTAACCAGCCCTTCTAACTGTATCTTCCCCTCCCAGCTACCTTTACTGAAGTTCCCAAAGATGTGACTGTTAGGGAGGGAGATGATATTGAGATGCCTTGTGCTTTCCGAGCCAGCGGATCCACCTCCTACTCCTTGGAAATCCAGTGGTGGTACCTTAAAGAACCCACCAGAGAACCTGCACATGAATTAGCCATCAGTGTCCCCGGCAGCAGGAGCAAGGTAATACAGTGCTATGGAGATATATCAATTCATTAAATGCAACATGCTCTGAGGGTAATCAGAATAAACCCAGCAGGCCCAAGAGGATGCTTCTTCTACCCAGTGCTGGTGAGCTGTTGGAAGCAGCAGAGTCCCTGGGCCTTCCTGGGGTGGAGGAGGACAGGGCATGCACCATGGGGGACTTCACTAGAAAATTACAGATGTCCTGCTACAAAATCAGCAATGAGGACTCAAAAGAGGCAGTCAGAAATAGCTGTGGTATGAGGTGGGGACAAGCAAAAACCAGTGCTTCTGTGGGCTGAGCTAGGGATTGTTGTAAAAGGTGGGAGAGCCTTGGTTTGCTCACTGATAGAGCAGAGAAAGGCACGAGGGATACACCTTTTTCTGTTGGTATGTTAAGTACATATCTGCATACACAAATGCACACAGTTTCTTGGGGTTCATATACACACCTATGTGTGTACCTGCAGCTCAGCAAGACATTTTCAGACAGATGTAGTTATTAAAATGCATAAAGCAGAGTTAAATCCTGCATGTCCATTCCCCTTCCCCTAGCAAACCGTCTGGCCTGGAGAGAGGCTGTAGTTTAAATTTTTCAGCTGTGTTTCCCCAGCATAAGCCAGTTCATTCTGCAGGCCTCCTCCCAGGGCAAGGCACCTTGCTGGTGCCAAATGAGGCTGTACAAGGAGTGGAGTAAAGCAGGATTTCCAAACTGTGTTGCCATACTGTGCATAGGGCACATCCTCCTTTCCAGCCCCAGGTCCGTGTGCCAGCAGGGTGCCCTGCAGCAGCCTCGGTGCCAGCTCCCAGCTCTGTGGCACACTTGTTTTCCTGCAGAGCTCAAATAGAGATGCAGAGCGTATAGACACTGAGCTAATGCGATGCCGCCTAGCTGGGGAAAGTCTAAGTCAGTTGTCAGACAGGGAAATAAATCGCTTGGATTTAAATGTCTTCTTTAACCTTATATAAAAACCGTGAGTTGCTTTTACAGTAAATGATGGCAGGGCAAGGCTGCAGAATGATGGCCGTCTCCCTGGGAGGCACATCAGTAACATCTGAGGCATCACTTAGGTTTACAGGAGTTGGCTGGAGACAAAAAAATAGCCACGTATGAAACCAGCTGAGCGATACCAGCTCCCAGGATGTTTCGGGACTGAAGCTCTGCCCTGAGCAGCGTGGGATCCAGCCTGGCCAACCACTTCACTGCTGTGCTAATGCTGCTGGTAAAGCATCTTGCCTGGTGTATATTAGTGACTATGAGCAGCACAGCCTGCAACAAGCAGTTATTTGGCTGCTGCTCACAGCCTTGGTGAAGGCAGCACCTACCTGAGCACCAAAGGAGCTTTACCAGAACAGTCTCCCTAAGCTGAGCGCTGATTTACTGCCTTCCCCATCACCTGGGGAACTAACTCCTCCCAGCCAAACACAGCCTGTGTGAATGGCAAGTGCAAAAAGTTGTATCTGTCCATGTGCTGTCCTTGCCCTGGGGTGGGAATATGGGCATTTTGTTGATATGCTAGCAGAGCTGAGCCTAATCTCCTTTTTTCTATTCTTTTAGGTGACAATGAAGGATGCAACCAAAATCAGTGTAAGTACAGCTTGAGCTGGGTGGCACCCACCTCTCGTACACGTGGGATTTATTGTGTGACCCCCTCCTTTCCCAACGCACAAATGCTACTGGTCTCGCTGGCAGTCCCGCCGGGAGTGTGGCAGGTTTCACCTCCTGGGTGTGTCGTGGCTGGGTCAAAACTTTACCCTTTGTTGCTAGTTCAGCAGTCACGTCTCATCCCTCACAAATCAAGAGGAGGTGATGTTTGCCTTACAGCCCTTCCTTAGCCACTTTGAAAAGGACTGTGGGCCAGATTAAGAAAGAAGTTTGATTTATTTTTTTTTTTCCTTGCTCTGTGCAAACCCCAGTCGCCTGCGGCGACCCCTTCCCTCCCTGCAGGAAACAAGCCCCTTTCCCATTGATGTGGGCCCGTGACTGGCTCCGCGCCGGCGGGGCGGCCGCTCTCCGCGGTGCTGGGTCGCGGTGAAGCCGTTCCCTCCCGCCGCGGCAGCGGAGCCTGGTCTGAACCGGGACTCTGGCTCGGCTGGGGGGCAATGCATCCAGCGGGGCTTGGCCCTTTGCAGCAGCTGCGGGGCGGAGGCCCCCGGCGTGCTGAGCTTTCCCCACGCATGGGGTTTGGGGCGGTTCTTGCGGGCCAGGGGGCTGCCCGACAGCTGCGGGGCTCCGTGCGGGACTGGGCAGGAGGAGAGGGGCTACCCCAGGCAAGGGGTGGGCACGCAGGGGGGATCTGGCAGAGCGCTAGACGTGCGGGGTGCATGGCCATGATGAGGAGCAGGAACTGGTTCCGGATGGCACCTTGGGATCCTGAAGTGGGGCTTTAACAGCGAGGAGCACGTTAAGCACGGCTTAAAAGTCCGGTGCACTCGCTTGGGGTAGCCCAGGTTCGGTGTTCTTGACAGCGAAGGACACGTACCAGGGGCAAGGCGAGCTCTGCCGGGGCTGCACGCAGGAGCGCACGGTCGTTGGTGGGGAAGGAGGGTCCGGCGGCCGCTGCTGAGGCGGCTCCCCTTGGTGCGCTCTCTTGCAGACGGTCCGTGTCCAGGGCAACGACATCTCGCACCGGCTGCGGCTCTCGGGCGTGCGGCGGCAGGACGAGGGAGTCTACGAGTGCCGCGTGGCGGACTTCAGCGACGACGAGACGCAGGAGCACAAGGCCCAGGCGCTGCTGCGCGTCCTCTCCCGCTTCGCACCCCCCGACGTGCAGGCAGCCGAGGCGGTCTCGCACATCCAGAGCGGGGTGGCCCCGCGCCGCCACGGCCCCGCCGCCCGGCCCACGCCGCCGCCCGGCCCCGGCAAGCGCCCGCCGCCTCCGGCCGAGGAGGGGATCCCAGCTACCGCCACCGCCTCGGCGGCCGCCGCTGCCTCCTCGGCCTCGCCGCCGCCCGGACAGGCCGCCATCCTCCGCCAGCAGCACGGGTCAGGTAGGGTGCGGGGACGGGAAGGGACAGCCCTCTGCCCTGCCGGCTGCGGCTGAGTCCTGCTGTTCGGAGTCGGGTACTGCGACCCCCCTCTGTCATGGGTGGGACTGTCGCTGAGGTGCTAGAGGTCAGTAATGACATCCCAAGTTTGCAAGTAAATGTACTTAAATTATCCTGAAAGCTAGAAGTTAGCACAGAGGTGTGGGCCTGTGTCTTGAGAGCAAGGCTGGGACCCGTGGGAGGCGCCACTTCCACAGAGCCCCTTGCAGCTTTTCCGTCATGGTGTTTTAAACAGTAGCTGCAGCTCTAAGTGAAACGCTGTGCCTGTTGCGCAGCAGGTTTAAATCCGCAGTAGTTACAGGGGGTGGTCATCCTGAGAGGCGTGGGGCCTGTGTGGAGCAGGGTCCAGGGCTGGCACAGAAATGTAAGTTGCAGTGTAATGAGCTTCATGTTTGAATTACTGGTAGGATAAGAATTGGAGATGCAGTGCTCTATAGTGGTTTGCAAAGGTAAACGTTCTGCTAGCACTGATTGTATATCAGTTAATACTGTGTTATTAATGCCACATTACTGTATTATGGCTGGTTGGAGAAGGATCTTGCAGGAGAAGGAACAGTGAGTGAGTCTTAAATCTGCATAGCAAAGGTATTTCAAGTTGTGTGGTGCTGCTCTGGCTGGGCTTGAGCTCCCCGCTCAGCCACTGTCACTTGGCTGATGTTGAACAAATGTCTCTGCCGAGTTATCTGTGGAAGAAGAGAAACAATTATACGCCACTGACTGTGACGCCCTGAGCTTCCTCTGTCCCAAGTCTCTTCTGACGCAAATTCATCATCCTCGTAAGGAATGTTTGCACTTCTTCCTGATGCCTCTTCACACTCTCAGGGCAAATGGTTGCAGGTTTTAGCTGACAGTAATGAAAATCAGTTGTATGTGGGTCACTGTGACCTGCTAGTGCTTTTCAGGTGCTGTGTTTTCTCTGGTTACTATTTTTCACTGTTTTCTGAATAATTTCTCATGCAGAAATATGTGTGAAAATTAGGTTTTGCTCTTTATGTTTCCTAAGACTAAGCTGGCTGTTCCCTGGTGTCTAGCTGAAGACAAAGTGATAATTCCTGAAGTCTAACTACAGGGGCCTGTGGGAGTATAAAAAACTTCAGTTTATTTTTGCTGAATTCACCAACCATAAGAAATTAAACCAACCAACTTAAAGTTCATGATCTGTTGTTTTAGTTTTGGAAAGATCTGCTTTCCTCCTAGGAGAACAGGGCTGGTGGCTGGTTTTATGTTTCCTCTTTTTCACTCCCCCACAGTGACAATTCTTGCAATGTTTTTCCATGTAGGTAATAGAAGTTAGGTTTAGGATTTTCAGCCCTGTGCACCCTGCCTACTGAACCCAGAGCTTACATGGTGCATATGACCTAAAAACAGGACAATGGAAGTGCAGTGGGCTCAGTTCCATCTCAACAGATGGATGTGAGTCTGTGCTGCCAAGAGAGCATGTCACATACGCCTGTTAGGGCAAGACCCCCTGCCCAGATCACCTAAACTGCTGTCTGTCCTGATTTTTTACATGTCTGTGGGTTGGAGATGTGGCACTGCTGCATCATTCCTAGGCCAGATTAAATTCTGCAAATAAAATATAAGCATTGTGGCCAGCAGTGGAGATAATCAAATTATTTAAATCAGTGACAAAGGTAGTGGAATGCAGAAAAACATTTTTGGGGATCTCCAGATGGAGCCTGATGCTAAGAGGGCTATAAAATAGGCTAAACCAAAATTCCCTGCTGTGAGGTCCCTGCTGTGCCCACTGGTGTCTGTGAACAGTGCCACTCGGTGGCAGCTTCTGTTCTAGGAGAAAGCTGAAGTCAGTGCAGAGTGCCCAGGACTCCAGTTCTTGTTCATGGGACTGACTTTAAGGTATAAACCAGCACCTTTGTCTCCATATGAGGGAGGGAACTAATTTTGTATTTTGGCATGGTCCTCTAAAAATGTCTTTTTACTCTGCTTCAACCACAACCCCCTGAATAAGAGGCTTCTACTTGGTTTACTGTAATTTCCATACCTGTGGCATTTTGGACCTGACAGTTTTATTGGTATTTACTTACCAATAAAACATCAGCCACAGCATGGCTTGGGAGATGAGCAGCTGGAAGACTTTTAACCCTCTAAGTTCCTGATTCAGGTGCCTTTTGAACCCAAACTGTTTGAGACTTGTTACCATGAGATTTCTCTTTTGTGTTTTTGAGGAGCAGAGTGTTGGTCGCTTTCCTAGTCCCCATCACTGGTGTATTTTAGAAAGACTCTCTGGGCCAGGAGCTTAGTTAGAAGCAGAGACAGACAGCTTGGCGTAGAGGCAAGAAATGGATTAATTTCCCCTAAACGTGAAGCATTGCTTCTTATCCCAAATAGAGGCATGTGGATAAAATAAGTGGAAGTCAATGTGATGAGGGCTTGCAGAGATATCGGCTGCTTTGGTGAGGAAATCAAAGACTCTGGTTTCTAAGTGCTGTCACTCAGGTTGGGTAAGCACTAAACTTTCTTCAAAATGTCTTAAAAAAAAATATATCCTTGAGCTTCAGACTTTCCCATTTGTATGTTAAAGTGGTTTTCTCTAGAGCTATTTTAGGTACGGTAATTATTTTTCTCTATCAAGAATCTGGTCTCTTTGTAGGAAATGCTGGTTTTCTCCTTTTTTCACCTCTGTAAGCTGGAAGCCCTGTTCAAGTCTAGCCCCTCTAGGCAGTGCTGTACAGTAGGGCCAGCAAGACACACTGAATCTTTGTTCACATGGGGTGTGTAACACTGCAGGTCCCGACACTGTTGCTGTGTGAATTATATATATGCATAGTAGCATAATATACTTGATTACTTTACTCCAAGCTTTGTAACACACATATAGGTAAGAACTTGCACCAAATCTGTGTGTAATAATGAAATAATCTCCAAAGTCTTTAGTATTTCTAAGTCTTTTCCTTGCACACAGGCATATTTCCTCTGTATAAAAGCAGAAATGTGCTCAAGCAAGCATTTGCCATCAGTGATTAAGAAACACCCTCATTTAATACTCTAGAGAGCTCTTGCTAACAGCTGATGGCATGGCACCAGACACAGTGTCCTGCATGAATTGGGTTTTAATCCTATTTTCCTTGCAATAGCAATCTTCCCATTACGTTAAGTGTAGTAAGACAGGGCTTCTATGTGCTTGTATTCCAAAAAACATGATTATAGATCAAATGCTACTTTCAGATGTGCCTGCAGGGCTCTTGTTGACTTCAGCTGGAGTCCCAGTCATGCACCGTGGAAAAATGTGATTCTTTTACATCTCCTAGTTGAACTGAAACATGAACTTATTAAAATAAATGTGCTTGTTACTGAGATTCTCTGAAGAGCATGGAATCTCATCTGACACACCAAGTATAAATAGAAAATCCATAGTTTTGGACATGTAATCTGAAATTGTATTTGGTAGAAGTTTGTGATCAGCATTATGGTGTATAAGGGAATAGATCCAACATAACAGAAGAAATGCCCAATATGCTAAAAGTATTAGCTACTCAAACAGAATTTTGTATGTAGTGTTTAAACTGCCATATAAAAACTTAGTCTCATGAAAGTCAAAGAGTACTGCTTCTCTGCCAGTAAGGTAGAACAAGGTGGAACTGAGAAGGACACAGAGATCTGCTGGTAACATCATTTGGTTTAGTGCTATCAGAGAAGGAGTTGTCCTTACAGTTTGAAGTGAAAATAATGCTTAAGTTTCATTTTAAATACTTATATGCAAATAGAATCTTTTGCTGTAGGAAGAAAAATAAATCAGAGTGAGCAAGTGAATGAGTGCATAGAGTGATAATGTGTTTGGAAGTATTCATAGTTTTACTGGGTAAGTAGGGAGGATACAGGAAAGCATCAGAGAGCAAGAACTGTCTCTGTTCCAGAAAGTTTGTAGTCCAAACGGATGAGATGGACAAATGGCAGGAGGAGGAGTGACTGACTTGTTTGAGTGTGTGGCAGCTGTGAAATTTAATATGAAAACTTAATTTCAGATCTTTAAATGTAAGTCCTGTACCTTAGTCATGAGACTAATTTTGTCATCTGATAGGTGAAGTAATAAATAAGGATCTTCATATTGATCTTCTGGGAGGCAAATTGGCTGTATTACAGCCTACCAAATGGCCTCCAAAATGAGTACCTGTGTATTGGCTTGGGGGCAATTTTTAGTTTAACTTCTGACCAGAATGTAGATCAGACTCTGCAGCTTACAAATTCCCTTTTATTTGTTTGATCTCTAGTCTCAAAGCTCTGAAGTGAAAGCTTTAAATAAAATAAACAACGATGGGAGTGTGAAACAGGAAACTCTGCTTCAGTTTGCTTAGAGTGCTCTAGAAGGGGCACAGAGAGACTCGTGTTATGCAGAGATGAAATGTTCACAGCCAGGAAGAAAGGAAGTCTTCACACCTATCCCTCTGTCTCCCCCACAAAGCCTTTTAAGTCTGAGGCAGAGGGAGGTCTGCTTGTGGGCTATGTGGCCTGAGGTAATAAAGCGCCAGGTCCATAAGAGCAGTACATGCACAAAGTCAAGCTGTGGCAACCTGCCTTGAGGCAGAAAGAAGACTCTGTGGGAGAGTGTTTGATCTCCATTGTAACCTGGGAAGCAAAAGGTGTTTTTTTTCTGCAGCTGGTTAGAGGGCCTGTATTTGGAGGAGCTGTGGTTGAGTTTGGCTTAACTTTGGGTCTAGGGTTCTCCTGCCTTTGTCAGAATTTGAATGACTGCATGCTAGTTTGAGACAGCGCATGCAGCTTGTTTGTCTTTTGAGAGATGAGCATTACACAAAACAGCAGGAGAGGAACATCTCTCTATGTTGCTGTTCAGCTTAGCCTCCCTGCCTTTCCAGCTCAGTAATGTTTGGATCTACTTCATTCCCCCTGTGCTTTTTCTGAGACCATATATGAGCTCATGTTCTGTTGTTATTTGTAGTTAAATGCAACCTGGGTCACATCACATTTTTCCTTTTACATTAAATAAAGTAGGAAGACAGAGACCATAACTGAATTATCAGGCTGACCTCCTAAATGTCACTGGAAAATAAACATGCAAAAAGAATTCTCATTAAATACACATCACTAGCACTTCAATACTGAGGCAAATTAGACTGCTTTGGGGACAAGTGAGGTCAAATATCTTCTTGTGTGTGTGTGTAATATGGATTAATTCTCAAACTGGACAAAACCACGAGCTGCAGTACTGTGCCACCTCATTACCTAGGCCGGAAAAAAGCTGTGCCAGGGTGTTTTTGTACTGTGGAAATGCAACTTATTTGAGTAACCTCCTTTCAGCAGTTCTTGCTTGTTCCCTGGAGGACTGATAAAATGGTACTAACCTATTCTAAAGCCTGTGCAGTGTCCTTGAAGAAATCTGAGTATTATTTTAACTTGTTTCTTATCTTCAAGTTATAGATTACAAAATGTTATAAAAACTTGATGAACACAATGATAGCGGTATGTAAATGTGGAATTTTTACCTAATGTCTAGATTTCTATATAAGATTGATTCATTAGTGAGTGAAAATTAGAAATGTGTATGAGGGAAGGCTGAGTGCATCCACATGTCCTCGTGCCTGAATAAACAGCATTTTAGGCAGGAATACACATACACGGCTAGTCCTGTGTGTACGGTTTCAGTAGATACAAAATGGAGTCTTAGTTTGCAGTACCAGCTAACTTAGGCTGCATATTTTACAAGAGGCAGATACATATTCTCCACCTCTGCTGCACTGATGCAGCTTTAATGCTGTGTAAAGTAACACTTGAACCGTGTTTGGGGTTATGTAGTTCCCTGACACTTTAGGCAGTATACTTAGCAGTCATAGTAGAAAGAAATGTCGAGACAGTCCTAGTTTTGAGATGGACAGTAACAGTGGTGGCCTGTAGTTGGAAAGCAAGCATAAAGTAGGATCTGCAGGGAAATGGATCTTGCAGTAGTCCTGTGAAGAAGGCATTTCTTCTTTACATAACAGAGCCTGACAGGACTGTGCTGGTAATGAGAGGTTTGTTTTCAGTTTTGATTTAGCTTTGCTAAAGCAGTGAGAACGCTGGCAGGTTCACTGTTGCTTTTTACTATGTTTGTTTATTTTAAATTAGATAATAGAGCAGTCCCATATGTCAATAGCAAACTGTTCAAGTAGGTTTGTATTGGAAAAAATGGGGTTGTCAGCAGAATGGTATTATTTGTCATAACAGCGGTTAACAACAGAGTATTTTGTATTGCTGGGCTGTTATCAGTTGGGAAGCAATTTTATTAGCTGAAAAGAAGAGCAGTTTGGCAGAGTAGCAACTGTGCTCTGTGGAGAAGTCAGTGTGATCACAGTGTGCAGATCGTTGTGCCACGGCTGGAGAAGGGAGCTGTGCTAATGAAGCTTCGTAGGATGTCAAGTAGTTGCTGTAACATCTGGTCTTACCCTGCATTTGCATGGCTGTGGCTGGGAATCAGAGCAGTGCTGGGAGCAGCTGCTTACTTCAAAATGGGGCAAAGCACAGTTACTAAGTCCTCTAATGGACATAGTCATCTATGTCTGTCATTGTATTGGTTGTGTAGAAGTCACTGAACTGGTACAATTAGAATTACTTTATTATTTTATACATGTTAAAATTTGTGTTCTAGTCTGAATCCCTCTCTGCCAGGGAGCTGGAGATTCCACATGTTGTAGCAGGACACATGTAAAGAGGGCACTGAGGAATATCCCGTGTCCACAGTTTTTCCAAGTAACAGTTTTCTGGCTTATTCTGTACAGTTTAGCCTCCCCTAGATCTAGGGCATGGGGATGTCTTTACCTAATACCTAGCAAATGTTGGTCACTGGAAAGGTTTGGACAGTCTGTGTATTTGTGGGTCACTCCCAAAATGTTGCTGTTTGTTTAAAGCAAAAAAAGTGATCCTTTCCTTATGTGAATCACAGACTTTCTTTTCCAGGCACATGCTCTCAATACAGCCGTTTTCCTTGTGTCATCATGTGTCCTGCTAATGCACTTAGCTCTGTTCTCCAAGTATGGACAGGGTAGGGTTACTTTTTAAAAAAAGTCATTAGATAATCTGCACTCGGATCTACTTAACTTCAGTAATTCTGATTGGAGCGATAATTACAACTACATTGGCAGCTTGCTCCTAATCCTGATCAAGTAAAAAATACTCTAAAAGACAGCGAAGCGAGAACAGTGTCATGTTCTTTACTTCTGGGTTGCAAATATTTACAACTTGTATCAATTACAGAATGTGAAACCTGTGATTCGATCTAGTGTGACTTCTTTTGCAAGTCTTTTCCTAAAGTGTTGACTTACGGAATTGTGTGACCATATCTAGGCTTGCCTGCTTTTTTTCAACGTGGATTTTTAGTCCTTCTGTTTATAATAAAAGAGCATGAGAGTATGTCCTGGACTCCCTTCAGAGCTCTGTAACTGAAACCCCACTTCCTGTATGCTTCATTGCCTCATGGTTTGGTTAGTGTGTGTTGTGCTTTTTGCTGTTTATGTCTATCAATATGCTGTGGACTCGCTCACGTATTAGTACTGAGGAAGGACGTCTTGGTTTTGTTGTTAGTCTTGGATCATGGAACTGCAGAAAATTCTGGAAATTAAACAAATCAATAGTTGCATGTTTTGAGTCTCTCTAATAAGCTACTTGGTGAGATCATCTCACAGATACCAAAGCACGTATCTCTTCATGGGAATGTACTGCAAAGTAGGAACCAGCTGCAGGTCTCAAAAGAGGAAAGTTACTGGCTTATTTAAATGCAGACCAATGTAAAGTATTTAAGTTGTATAATCTATATAGAATGAATTATTCTTCTCAAGTATTCAGGATATGTTCCTGTTCCATCTTGACTCTTGTCTATAGCAGTGTTCCCTTTTGGAGGTTGTTACAAATTAGTACTGGTGTTTTCGTGAAGCACGTGCTGGTGTTTTCTTGAAGTTTTTCCTTAATTTCTCCAGCAGTGGATATTTGGAGTTGTTGGTTGATTTGTTTGGCTGTCTCCAATTGAGGAAAGATCCCAAGAGCAGCACCTCAGGGGCCTAGGTCCATGTGAATCAGCTCAGCTGCTGCTCTGCTGGGGTTTCTGGGGTCACCACCTTCTCGCAGTACAGTGATTTTCATGCTCAAATGAGGGTAGTAAGGTGCTGGAGTAGGTTGCCCAGGGAGGTTGTGGAAGCCCCCTCTCTGGAGCTGTTTAAGGCTAGGTTGGATGAGGCTTTGTGCAGTCTGGTCTAGTGGGAGGTGTCCCTGCTCATAGCAGGGAGGTTGGAACCTGATGATCTTTAAGGTCCCTTCCAACCTTAACCAAGAAGTGGAGTGAGGCTTTAATTAAGGCTCTCAATGCTCCATACACATTTGGCTGTCAAGAAGCTAAGTGGGTATACTGGGAGAAAATGTCCCCATATTGTGTGTACTCCTTACTTCTTGTAACTTTAGTGGGAGAAGAGTTTTTGCTAGTCCATTGACAATGAAACTGCGTATTTTTCTGGTAACCTAAAAAGTAAGAATACTACGATAAAGACAGAAGTATTTCTTGCCCTCTACCTGAGTTGCACTTCCATACATTCATTAAGTCCAGTAGTTTAACTGCCCCTCTTTCTCTCTGTTAGTAAGCTGTGTTTAACACAAAAATGTCTTGCCACACAGACCTGCAGCAACTTTTGAACTGGATCAGATCGAATGTCCATCTAATCCTGTACCTTATCTAATAATGTCCTTATGATCCAGGAGAAGATGGAAGCCAGGAGGAGCTTCCATAGAGTGTAACTGAACACTTGACTGATCCATGTATCATAGGCATGTTGGGAACGGATTTAGTCCTAATATTTTGAGAACAATTTGGCCTTAATGAGTCTCAGTTGAAACAAGCTCTAATGTGATCAGAAATCCACTTCAATAATTGCAAGTGCCTCATGAGGCACTTGACATGAGAAAACTGTTCCAAAATTCAGCAAATCATAAATAAAAAATGTCTGTTGGGTAGAAAACAAATTTTGTCATCATGCTTTCAAGGCAAGTTCAGTGGTGAGCAGACCCCATGCAGTTGCTTGTAAAATATGTGGGAAGACACCATTGCCAAACTTAGCAACACCAGGAGCTGTCTGTATCTGTGCCAAGGCATGTTAAGCCACAGCCAGCTGAAAGCAGCGGGAGCAGTGGGGACCCTGTAGTTCAGTGCTTTTGCAAACATGTCCACAGTAACACAGACTTCTTTTAACAAGAGCACTTTACCTTACATATAGTGCCCTGCATGCTACAGTTAGCTGGCTCTGGATACACTCTTGCACACCATCCTGGAGAAAAAGCACTTGGCAAGAAATAGGAAGTTTAAAGCATCAGCTACAAGCCTTTAAAAAAATAGCAAAAATGCAGTGTGTGGATTGTGCTGTAAGTATTTCAGAGTGGAAGGAGGATAGATGCAGCTTATAAGATCATGTTTCAGACTGTGGAGCAATTCTAATGTAGTGTAGCTTATTATTTCTTCAATTCAGTTAGTGTACAGTGACTTTAGTAATGGTGTCATCTTAATTGAAAACTTCTGAGCTCTCAGATCGGATGTTTGGTGAATTCCCTTCAATTCAATGGAAGTGCTCCAGATGTGTGTCAGTGAGAGAGGATTTATCTAGGAGGTTATTGCCTGTAATGATCCTTGACCAACAACCCATATAAAACCCTATTTTTTCCATAGATAAAAGATAGTAGGAGCAGTTCCTCCAAGAATATGTCTCAAGCACAGTTTAAAGTTTCTGGAATGAGAGAATAAATCAATATATATGGTCAGTTTGATCCTTCACCTCTTAATGAAATGCCAGGTTTGAGAGTTTTAATGGGACATGGTTCTGTAAGGAAACAGACTAACAGGTCACTGCATAAAAGCCAGTCTAGATAAGTGTCTCATGGTACTGCCAGCCAGAGTCCCAGCTCCATCATGGATAGGCAGTCAGATTTTAGGTGTCATCTTTCAAGGAAAACAGGCTTCTGATGTCTTTCAGCTTTTTACTATATGGACCACTGCATTTTAGCAGCTCAGAGAAATCAAGGGACTTTTTTGGTTCTTTCTAGAAAGAAAAATAAGAAACTGCTGTAAACTCTGTTTCTTGGCCATCAGTTAAATATAGCTTGTAAAAGAATCTTCCCATTTTTCCATGTGTCACAAGTCACTTGGTTAATTAAAGTTTGTTTTCAGGTGGATGAACTGTTTTAAGTCAAACTTTGATGAATGCTGGCACAAAACAAATTATTAAATAGAAAACTACAGTAAAGCATTATTATGTTGTAAATCAAAAAGAAGGATAAGTGATGCCAGAGAGCAATTCACCATCTGTGAGCAGAACAATTTGTTACTGTTCTGCTTAGTGGTAGACTTTCCCTTTAAGTCATGTGCATGTAAACAATTTAAAAGCAAAATTGTAAATCTATGTAGTGATGAAGAAGCTTTCAGTAACAAACCATCAAATGAATATTCAAAATAGAAATTAAGTATTTCTCTGTAAGTGTCTGTAGTTTGGAAGTAACTGTGTACTCTTCATTTAGTCTCTGGATAGAAACTCTGTTCTGAAATCTGGGTTGATTACATGTTCAGATCCTAGTGGTCAATACCACATTCTGTTTGTTTGCATCTACAAATGTAGCATTTTATTAAGTAAAAGTCAAGGCTTCCACTACTGCCGTAAAAGCAGAATCGAGGACACTAATTACAGCTTGTTTATAAACAATACCTGGGTAATGGTTTTAAACTGAAAGAAGAGAGATGGTTACAGGGGAGTTGGAACTCAATGATCTTTAAGGTCCCTTCCAACTCTAACGATTCTATGATTCTAAGTCTGGCATGGCTGGCATCAGCACAGGCAAGGCTCCTGCTGCCCTCACCGTCTCAGCACTGGAAAAGGGATCTCTTACCCTGCCTGCATGTCTCCAGGGCAGACCTGCCTTGCACGTGGCTCTGCAGGGCAGGTTCCTGGGGCAGGAAGGCAAGTCTGAGCTTGTGAGCTCCTGTGCAGTGGTTGCCTCATAGCAGCAAGACATTTGGGGCTGGTGGTTGTCCATGTGCTGGCAGGAAACCTGAGCTTAGCAGCTCTTGTGCACTTTTCTGCACACACTTCTAGTGTCTTTTTGCAAGAGTTTTAACAAGTTACTACTTTAGTTACCTGAGTTGTGTTTGTTAATAATTTTCAGCTTTTAAAAGAAAAACCCTGTATTCATCTTAATGCCTTGCTGTTGCTCCCCAGGCAGTCCTTGGCCATCTGTTTTTGCATGCAAGGATTTAATTAAAACCATAATAACTGAATAAATTTCACACAGTCTAGGCACCTATGATACAGTACTAGGGGGACGTCTCTTGAGTTCCTCAATTGCACACCACATTACTATGAACTATTTTTTGATATTGGATAATAATACTCCACCTTTGCTAGTGAGGTATATATAGATGACAAGGCAGCCTGAACAGTGAGCCCAAGCACAGTGGTTTACTCAGGAGCTGTTTGAGGTCTTGCCTTTGATCATGCCACAGCTGAAAGACTCACAGGTCCTAGAGACCAGGAGTAAAGTATTTGCATTAGGGTGCCTGAAGTGAGTTGCCTAAATAGAAGTGGCCTGATTGCTTTTTCAGAAACACTGAACATGAAAACCTTTCTTTTAAACCTTTTATCTGGCTTTTCAGTGGCTCTGACAGTCACTTTTCTGGGTGGCTCTGTGTTTTAGGCATAGATTACCTCTGTATCTAGGATGTTCAGCACTGATGAAGCCTTCTCCCTGGGTGCCTCTGTGTGCCTGGGCTGCAGGGCAAAGCTCCAACTGGGCTCCTGCTTTTGCATTCACCCCTGTGGAAATGTCCCATCGCCATGTGAGACATCAGTCATGAGTGTGCAGTCCTGTATTGTCATGTTACGGTGTTGGTGACAACTGCACATGTGAGTCCATGTCATGGCTTTGGAAAGGTGTCACCCATTGGCACTTGGGACCCTAAAAGCTGCTACTGCTGACCTGTCCAGCCTTGTCAGTGTGGGCTCAGAAGGGGTGTGGGGAGTGACAGGCAGTAATCAAAAAACTGAACAAGTATCTTAAGTGTCAGTAGATACAAGGCAGGCACAGCCTTGTTAGCTGCAGCATGGACATGGATGCCAGTGCTCACTGTGAGCAAAGGCAGCAGAGCTGTTCCTGCCCAGAGAGAGCTGTCCCCTCCTGCCTCAGCTGTAAGGCCACAGGCACCAGCTGCCCCACAGTGGCCTGTAGGTAACAACCCCTGCAGCTCTGTGTAGGAGCAGGAAGGTCTTGCCCTCTCTGGGTTTGGATGAAATGACTGTAACAGATGGGTTCCACATCCAACCTCTGCTTTTCTATAGCTTCTGTGCACATTTTTAATTTAAAATTCTGCTCTTTCCTATAAAAGGTAAAGAGGATGTCAAGGTCTTGCTGTTCCCATTCCAAATGAAATGGGTTCATGTCCTGTTAATCAAGGAGTACAGCAGCAGCGTTTGTCATTTTCCTTTAAAGTAATGGGTGGTTGATACCTGTCATTTCTCAAGAAACTACATACCAGATTAAGGTGTATTTATAGAAATCTCAACTGCTGGTAACTTGGCTGAAGCCAAGTTTAGGCAGACCATTAGTAATGCATAATGAAATTACCTAAGTGGAGTTAGATTTGGGAGGGAGAAGAAAAGATATTGGATGAGCTGGATAGCTTGAGGATGCTGTTTTACTATTAAAATTAAGCTTCTGACCCCTGGCTCTGAAGTGATCAAAATTACATCTTCCTGTATTTCTCTTCTGCATTTCATTTTCTATATTGTAAAAGATAAAGAGTAAAATCCCCTTCTCTGCCTTGTCTCTTCTTTTCTAGGTACAGGACCTGTTTATGCTACAGACCCACTCCTGTATATGTCCCTGTTAATACTGCATAAGCTTGTACATTTATTAGTAAACCACTGACAGACTAGACTGCTTTCTCCACTGCTCCTCAGCCAAACAAAAAAGGAACCTCTTCAAAACCAGAACAAACCCCTGACAAAAGAAGAAGTACAGTTCTAAAGATGGAAAGAGATTGAAAGAAGCATGGTAAATTCTAAATGGGGGGAAAACCATATTTTTTTGGGTTGCCACAGAAAGTAAACCACATAGAATAATCCATCTAGTTTCCAGACTATGGCATAAAGCCCTGCTCTGTGCATGGCACTTACGGTTTCTCTATTTTAATGTAATATTTTTTCTTTTGTAAACCTTTCCTCTGACTCTTCATTTTGCACGAACTGTTGAGCAGTTACCTTTATGACAATATGTAAAGATGTTGGGTCAAAGCCCTTCCTAAGAAAGGAAATATTTTTAGTAGATTATTGTGTTGAGGTTTTTTGGATTTCCTTTTTTTCTTTTTTAATTAAATTATTTCTTTTGGAGACATTTTAAATAAAAAGGTACATCTTACCATAATTACTATTCACTGTCAATAATATTTATTTTTAAATGAAGATTGGAAACAAGGTAAGACATTTGTTTATAAGCTGTATTGTATATTGCTGAATAACGGTTGAATAAAAAGATTTTGAAATAAAGTTTTTACAGATGATTGTGCCTTTCCCTGTGTCCTGAAGCTCCCCAGGAAGGCTTTGTGGCTGTGGCTGTTCCCTGCCTTGTCACAGCATGGAGAGTTGAGGAAAGGTGTGTCACAAACAAAAGAATGTTGGAATCAGCTATTTAATACTCCATGTATCTGCGAACCTGTGCATTTGCAATTCCCCAGAGGAATGCATGGCCAGGCAGTCACAAGCTACAGCTGCATTTCCTGTGGTGACACCAGTTATCTCTGGGCAGGTAATGCAAGATCTGGTCAGATGGACTGTGTGGCAGTGCGGAGAATTCAAGGTAAGTTGCTTTGGTTTTCTACAGGCCTCTCTGAAAAAAGATTAATCAACTAGTGGAAAATGAAAATAAAAATCAACCTGGAATGTTGTATTCCCTAGACCCATTCCAGTATTTTTAAAAAGTATATTCAAATTTTTAAAATTACATAATTGTATAACGTGTCTTACCAACTGAGCTTTCTTCTAATGAAGCAAAAGGCTTTTTTATAGTAAATACAGCAAGTATTTTTACGTTATAAAATGCTTGGGTTTTAAGTGAGACAACAGGATGACTTGGTAAAGAAACACAAACTTCTTTAGCTGAATTTAGTTAAGTACTTTGACATTTCCTATGTCTGACTGTGATTTTTATCTTTTATTTGCAAAGCATTTTAGAAAGAAATGGTAAGGTGACAGCAGCCTATCAGTGGCAGAAGCTGTGGAGCAAAAGCAGAATATGCCATTGCCTCTCCTCATACCCGAATCTCCTTCTAGAAGGAGGGTAGGAAGGGATTTTCAATTTATGAGATGGTCAGAATTTGCTTTTTCTAGGACTGTCAGTAATAATGAGGGATTTGTGCCACTCACATCTCACTAGCTGTGAGACAGAAACACATCTGTGTTTCATACCTGCTACTACATTTTGGTAATAAAAGCCTCTTGCCCCTCTTGGGGCAAACTCACCAGGGGGACCCAAAGGTAATAAAATCTTTGTAAGAATGTTCATCCCCTTAATGCTAGCTGTGGTATCTCATGGATTGGGGAATAATCTGTAATTATCCCACAAAAAGGAGAACTGCTGTTGGAAAGAACTATGGGGGAGGGAAGGTGGATGTTGCAAGCCTGGAAGTGCATCAGAGCGTGAGACACTGAAGAGCACAGTCCTTGGCTTCCATATGCACACAGGAGGGAGAGTCTTATAAGCTGAAAGGAAAAGACAGATAGGAAAAAATATTTGAATATTGGACTGTGCCTAAATTAATACCAGGATTCATGTCTGGGAATTTGTTCATGGACAATTACTCAACACAGATCTATGTGTGGAGTCTATAATGTCGTGAGCGCTAATGCTTTGAGTAATGGCTGGTCATGAAAGTGAAACCTGCCTGGGTTTGAACTGTGGGTCCTCAAAGCTGCATGTCCTCCAGGCACTGAATATTTCTCAGTGACTTGCCTTCATTTTAAAGGAGACAACCAAAGCAGATTTTTCTACAAGAGGAAGAAGAAAATCAGCCTAAGTTTATCTAAATAAACAGCTGCTGCTTGAAGCAGTGGAGCATGTCTGTCTAGGAGTAGTTACACTTTATTTCAACTTCAGCCATACCTCAGCTGGTCTTTTAGTAAACAGATCATCTGTTTTGTTCTGATACTTTAGTTTCATCACTTATAAGGTAACATTGTGTCTTGAATTGCATACTTTGTGGTTTGCAGAAAACATGGGAGGAAATGCATCATCTTGTGTTTGTCTTCCACCTGCACAGGGATGTGGCAGCAACTGCAAGTTTTGTGTGCAGTGACAGGAGTAGAATTATCAAGGTCTTTCAGACTTTGATCACATTAAAGGTGAAAAGGTATTAAATCTGCAACTAAAAATAGCTTCGTTTTATCCTTTCTGAGAGCAGAATTAAGTGTGCTGCAGTAGGAATAACAATTCTTATATTCCAGTTCACCATAAAACCTCAGAACTACTAAACAATAACCTCAGGATTTGATGAAAAATCTCTTAAAGAAGAGCAATAGGCATCTCTTCTTTCCAGTGAAGACCTGCACACATGCAGAGGTAAGTCATTCCCATCACACAGGGTAACTTCAACAAGGGAGCGGATTGCCAAGATAACCTGGCTCCTGGCTCTACCTTTAACTTTGCTATATTTCTTCCTTAAAAAAAAAAAAAAAAAAAAAAGGGAATGACCCTCCCAGGCTTTGGGGGCTCAGTTTCCATATTTGAGCCAGCTTTTTTGCAAAACACACTGCCTATGTTTGGCCCAGTATTTGCTTAGTGCACGGGAAATAGCTGGCTAAAGAGGAGGCTGCAGCTCTTGGTACAGCATTTAGGCTTTATAAAGCACTTAAAGGAATGAGAAACATTTTGATGGAAAAATGTAAAGAATTTGGAGCTTTATTGCTTGTGAGTGTGTTAAGGACTTCTGCTAAAACTGTCCTTTGAGAGTGTTCTTTCTTCTGAAAAGGGCAACTGCCTCACTTCTGTTGATTGTATTTACAAAGGGCACAGGGAGGTTTGCTGTACCCTTAATGGACAGAGGCTAGTGGCAAATCTTGCTCTTTCATAAATCTCAGCATTCCTTGTGGTGTCTGCTGTCAGAATCAATTAGGAATGAGTGCTTGGACTGCAGAGCCGTGGAAAGGTGGCATGTCTCCTGCAGTGCCATGTGGAGCTGGGCAGAAAGTCCTCCAGTGCCCGTGGTGGGGTGGGTGCATCCCTGGGCACAAAGGAGACAGCGCAGTGAGCAGCTCTGCCTTGCAAAGCCAGCAAGCAGTGAGCTGGGAAGCATGAGTGATGGCTCATAGGGGCCAGAGCCGAGTCATCTATAATATAATCATAAGGAAACACACATTTTTCCTGAGAGAAAATCAATAGAACTTTGCACTTTTCCTTGTAATATTTCCAGTCTGTGCAATCAGCCATAGTTTGCTCACAGTTATACTGCTATAAATTCACTGTGAGTTAATGGATTTCTACAAAAATGATTAGATTTACAACAGTGTAACAGAGCTGATGCTAGAGCTGTGCATATGTAAAAATACATGGAACACAAGGAGTTTTATAGCACACAGGTGACCTTCAAAGTGCCAAGACCTAGTAAGTAAAAAGCAAAATTACCTAGTTCCTGGTATGCTACTTTTCTGGCGAAACTCCCAAGGAGAATAAAGTGTGCAGGCCTGAAAACATTGCTGTGTGTGGCCAACGGGCCAGAGACCCACCAAAGGGGAGACAGGCAAGCAAGCAGCTTCATCCTGTGATGGAGAATGCAGCAGACTGGCTGAACATGTCATTTGTCATTTCCTGCATAAAACATTTTGGAGCCTCGTCCTACTTAGAATTAGTAAGTAAATAATTTGCTCCCAAACTCGTGTGTCAAAACTAGGTTGGTTAATGTATGAGCTGCCTCTGTTGCATTTGTTACTACACAGTAAATTTCATGCTTAGCCAGAGGCTGGCAAAGTTCATTTATTCATTATTATTCAAACTCCCCTAGTACATCTATTTAATAAGAAAAGAACAGAAAATTGATGGGATCAAAAATGTTAAAGGCTTAATTAATGCTTTTAGCAAAGACTGATTGTGGGGGGGTTGTTGTGAGAATATTAATTTGTAAGGAGTGAGTGTGCTGCCTGGTTTTGCTGGCACCAGGAGGGCTCTCCCAGCCCTGCACCCTGGTGAGCTGCCAGCCCCCTGGGACACCACCTGCCTCATCCCCGGGCTCTGTGCCACCAGGTAAGGAAAACCAGTGCTACAAGCCACAGGAGAGTGATAAAATAACCAACCTATGCAAATTATTGCTGATAGTAGCTGGAAAAACATTCACTTATGGCAGAGAAAAGACATGGGATTTTTTCTCCTTCACTGCTGTGGTCTTTTTGTCCCCTGGCTGCTGATCACAGAGCTGTGCTGTGCGGGCTGCTGAGAGCTTCACTCTGGAGAGATGCCCTGAGGCAGAGCCCAGGGCTGTCTGCCTGCATGGGACAGGTTTGGGTTTTGTTCACACAGGAGCAGTTACAGCTATTCCACGGGAAAAATGAACTGGCACTAAAACAACAGGAACAAGACAAAGGCTGAAAGAAACCCAGCAAGACAGGAGGGCAGCCATGAGAGCATCATCACCCTGTCCTGCCCCAGAGCAGCAGCAGCGCCTGTTCTCTGTCACCGGCATGGGGTTTGACAGGGGATGGGGAAGAGGAAGGGAGGGGTTTGTTGTTGGGTTTAGACTGTGTTTCTTAATCCCATCAATCTCTGGAGCCAGCCAGAGAAAATACGTCGTTCGGCTCTCCCTCAGTGACAATCCAAAATACAGCACTGAACAAGATGGCTTTTTTTTTTTTTTTTTTTTTTTTAAGGAGCTGTGCTAGTGTCAATTAATGGATTGAAGACTCCTATTTTTCCTCTGGTGACTGCCAGCCTTTTAATTATAGCAATTATGGACATCCCATGCAAATCACAGTTACATTACAAACCGAATCAGAGACGACTGTGCTGTAGTTAGTTAATAGATTTTTGTATTTGCTGCCTATAGATTTGGCTTCCTGTTACTGTTAAAACATTTCTTAAATCTCATATAGAAAAAAAATGAGCTGTAGTTTAATACTAATTAAATTACCAAGGCCTTGATAAATAACTCAAAAATGCTAACAGTTCAATTGAGGATTATATTTTTCCAATAGGACTTTTTGTGGAATTTACTCTGGGGATGATGAGAAAGGGGGTTTTAAGCTGTATTTTTCTACTCCATTACAAGATTCAGTCCAAAATTTTAATTAATCTCTCTGTTCATACCCACGACATAGGAAGCAACAGGTAAGACTTTGGTAGTGTTACGCAGGATGAAAGAAAAAAAACAACAAACCAAACCAAAAACCAGATTACCATATAAAATGGGCTCTTGTAATTTTCTTGTAATTTTCCTTGAAAAATCTGAAGTTTTTTTAACAAACTAGAATAGGAATTCTTCATTACTAAATATTTTTCAGGCTCCTAAGTTGCTCTGACAATCATGGCTTGTTTTGGGTTTTAGGGTGATCCACATAGTATCTAGGCAGGTGCTGATAGTTAGGCTGTCAGTCAAAGTCAGCTATTCTGGCAAATTAGTAGCATACTTATGATTTCCAAGTGCTGTTTTTTTAGAATAGTTTTTAATGTTTTTTAAGAGTGCTTCTGTCTGCAGTCTACGGTAAACATGAGATTTAGCTCTAAATTCCCATGGCAGAGACTCTCTTTAATGTATATGCTGCAATTTATTTGCTTACTGTTCTGGACAGCTCTATTTTGGTGCTTTCAGAGTTGATCCAAGTGACTGATACTTGACAGTACGTCATTAATCACCTGTCTTGTCAGTTTTAGAAATGTGTCATCAGCCCCACAGGGAGTGCTTCTGCACTGCTAGGATGGGTATGCGTAAGGTTAGTGTTGGGATGTAGACAGCCCCCCTCCTTGATTTGCCTTATCCTTCCACAAAGAGCAACATGGTGACTTCGGTATTAGCAGCCTGACCAAACATTAGCGATGGGTCTGATAACTGAATTACCCCTTGGGACACATTCCCCCCACATCATTGCGCAGCCCTGGACTGCCCTGGGGGGTAGTCTGTGCTCCAAGACTGTCTTTTTTTCTCTGCTCTCTGTGATCCCCTCAAAAGCACTGAAACAGGAGAGCAGGGGTTGTATTGCCAAGCTCCCAGAGTTCCAGAGCTGCGGCTGGTGCAGCTCAGGAAACCTCTTGCCAAGTGTCCCAGTGCACAGCTCAACCTCTTGCACTTTGCTCCAGCAGGACAGTCACCGCCTCTTCCCCAGCTTTGAGCCAGCAAGGACAGTGGAAGCACAAGAAAAAGCCACCCATCAATTCCTAAAGGGACCTTCAAGTGCCTCAGAATTTACAAGCCTGCTCTCCCTAGTCCTGTGGCTCCAACAGGACTTTGGGTGTTGTTGAAACACCTTACTTTGTTATACTGAACATGCATTGCTCTGAGCTCTGCAAAGCTGTAAGTACCCAGTCAGAGTGCTTTGCCACAACTAAGCCAAGCACTGTGTGAGCTTGGGAGCTGTGTTTGCCTGGCAACATGGATAAATCTTTGGACAAGAACATGGTGTACACATCTAAATCTGAGTTGGGTCAAGGAACAGCTGTACTGAGTGATGATCCAGACTGAACCATGTCTGTCCGTGATACGTGTTCCCCAGAGGGGAATGCAGCACTCAAGAAAGTGCACAAGAGAAGCTAAAGGCAACAAAATCATATGAGACAATGACAATATACAGTTTGATTAAGACGACATCAGTTACTTTGTGATCTTTGCCAAATACACCCATGTTTGTGATTCATTTATGTTAATTCAGTGTGAGAGAGTAAAAATAGAATCATTCAGTGCTACAAATATTGATAATAGTGTAATCCATTTAGAGAGTGCTTGGATGTAATTTCAACTTTTATAGTATAGTGGTATGGAAGTCTCAAGTTATTTAAATGCACAGCAAGATGCTAATTCTGATCCTGGTTAAAATGAACCTCAGTTTATGGTTAAGTTGCTGGTTGAGCTAATGACTTTGTACCTGAGCTAGCTGAGTGCCACCAAAGTCAGCAGCCAGACTCCTTATATAGTAAAATCTTTTAATAATAACACTGGCATTTCAGTCTCCAGAGAAGTAAGCAGGGTTTGACAGCTCAGGAAAACTAAGCCTGAGTACCTACTGGTGCATTGATCCTGTTGCGGGTTTGCTGATATTGCCACCTAGTAGTTTTTTCAGCATGTAGGGAGACACAGAAGAAAGGCTCTTGCTGCCACCAGAACTGGGGGAAGCTCAAACCCAAGCAAACAGTAGTTAGTAACATAAAGTAGGCAGCTGTCAAAATCTGAACTGTAACATGATTTAATATCAAGACTGAGTTAATGGAATTAAATCCAGCTTGTTGCAGTGTCAAATGTGAGAACCTGAACTTTTTGCAATATTTTTCAAGAACCTAAAATGTCTTTATTAACTCAAGAGTTATTAAGACCAGAGAGTCTTAGCTACTTAGACTAGACTAAAGCATTTCACTAAAGCAAACCATCTCAAAAGCAAACCATCTCAAAAGCAAATGTGTGAAGCTTTGTTGGGGTGAGAAAAGTATTTGTCAGCCTAGTCATAAATGTGCATGAAAAAGTCAACCATGGTTAGGCTTATTACCTAATTAACTAAAACCTTGCCACTGCAGGGTTTTGGAGCGGAGTAGCACTAGAGAAAACACTGCTCGTGTTCAATGCCATGAAAGCACCATGTGTTCACACAGTGCGTTTTCCCTTCATTCAGTGCTCACCTGTTCTGCTGGCATTTACAAGGCTTGGGAAAAACAGCTGTGCGGTTGTTGGTCTGGCCGGAGCGTGACTGCAGAATAGCGAGGAGGGGGGAAGGCTGTGTGGGAAGCTGTGGGGGTCTTTCACCTGGGGACACTGTAAAACTCACCTGCTCTGGGGTCTCGGGAGTAGGAGACAGCCATGCTGCACAGCCCATGCAGGGGATGTGCTCTGTCAGTTCTGTGGTCAGGCTAAAGGCATTTACTTTTATTTGGGCAACACTTAATATTCCCAAAACAACTGGATGGGGCTGAAGGAGACAGGTGAATAAACAGGAGCAGCACAATTTGCCACAGCTCAAAGTTTCACCCCGCTCTACAACAGGCTTTGCTCAGTGGAGAAAAAAGGTGTATGGCTTTTCTTTATATGCTGAACCAACTAGCAAAATAAGGTGTTCTCCCAAATAAACTCACTGATAATGACTTTCATCATGCATCCTTAGCTAATTGGCATGCAATGAAGTGCATAATTCAAATGCTATCTAGCCCGAGGGCTTAAAGACAAGCTTAAAGCTGCCTGCAGCCAGGAGTGGAGATAATGGAGATAGCTGCTGTGACAGGTGACTATCAGTAGGCTGCAGGCTTCCAAACCAGCAGGGGACATAGGTGTGCTATCTGATTGCAGCTTAAATTCTGCCCCCCAGTTGTGTCTACTTGGTTCAGTGAGGTTACCTGCTGACCAGTAAGACACTAAATACAATGCACAGCTTACTTCAGGAGAAAATATTTTACCAGCATGGGTGACTATCATGCATGCATTAAGAAAACCAGGACACAGCATACCAAATTTAGTGTAGCTACAGTAAAATAACTGTAATAGAGCGATGCTGACCCCAGCTATTGAATAGTGACACCTGGGTTTTGCTGCACAGGATAAATTAGGTTTTTCTGGTTTGTTTTTCTCGCTCTCTTTATATATATATATATATATATATATATTTCATGTATATGACATATATTTAGCATTCGGATGTTTGAGACAGAACTCCAACACTTTAGCGAGAGAAGTGCCCTTCAAACCCAGCAGCACAAACCACAGTCTCATGGAAATAGTAATTTCAAGTGAAAAATAGCCTCTGCTGTACAACACCTCCACTTTGTTATATTGCAATATATTTTCTTATTTTTCATCCAAGTGGTCCGTGTGATCCTGTCAGTATGCAAAAATGGTTGTTGACAGTTTCTTTGGTTTTGTTTTATTATAATGTAATTTATGGGATGCTGAAAGTCTGCAAGTTACTCGTACTTGACTGACATTTCTCTGAGAGTAAAACAATTGCTATGTATACTTGACTGAGATCAAAATGGGTAGACTGTACAGCTGTATCCTGCTTTCAAAGTGCAGGATTGGAAGACTTCCATTAAATTGTTATTTTCAGTTATTATTAGCTCCTAAATTAGTTAATGTAATTTCTTTCCCATAATGAATGCACAGCATTGTATGCCTAAATGCCATATTTTCTATTGATCTATTTCCACAACCTGTTTAGTGAAATAATTAACATGATTTACAAGGCTGACCCAATATCTTACCGGTTTAGTAAATCATGTTGCCACGTGGGAGGATCAGCTAGTTCTAACTCCCAGATCTTGGCAGCACCAGGACCTTGGCATGGAGCTGCAGCGAGTGCTGTGTCTGACAGCGTGCTCAGAGCCAGTCTGCAGAAATGTGTCCTCTGATGCTCAGGGGGGAAACAACTGGCATGCCCCTAAGTCTCTTAAAATCATAGAATCATCGAATCATCCTGGTTGGAAGGGACCTTGAAGATCATCAAGTCCAACCATAACCTAAATCCCCCTATCATAACCTAATTTACCCATTCAGTGCTTAAATCATGTCGCTACGCACTTTATCTACATTTCTTTTAAATACTTCCAGGGATGGTGATTCCACCACCTCCCTGGGCAGCCTGTTCCATAGTCCAACTCTTTTGGTAAATAAATTCTTTCTAATATCCAGTCTAAATCTCCCCTGGCACAGTTTCAGGCCATTTCTTCTCATCCTGTCATTATTAATCTCCGGAAGTCCCTTTGGAAATCTCAAAAGTAACTCCTCAGGTGACAGGGAGGGCTTCAATAAGATGACCTCCTAGGCACAGGAGCCCCTCCTGTAATGGCACGGGCTCTCCTCACTTCTCCATGTCTCTCACAACTTACAGGCAAACACACAGTGCTGATCATACAGGTAGGACTTACTGTTTCTGCATTTGTTTCTAGCTCATCTCCTGCTGTTCCAGTCATGCTGACAGGGAGCCCTCAGAGCAGGGGCAGAAGGACACTACAGCAGTGCCTGTGAGGAGAGACAGAAGCCAGTCTCTTTAGAAAGAGTGGCAAGAGCAAACTACATTTAAAGTACTATTATGAAAAGCTGGTAGCAACCCTCTTTCCCATGAAAAATGTGCAGTTTGACAGCTCCAGTCCACAACAAAAGGGATTGATGTGACTTCTGTGGGATCAGGGCAATGGCTGCAAAACAAGGACGGTGCAGCCAGGGCCAGCCCTCATGGGGATTGCCCCTCGCAGGGTCCTGCCCTGGCTGCCTGCACAGGGAGCACATTCCCTGGGGACACGTGTGCAGGCAGGAAGGTCACAGACCTCCATCCTAATCCATGACAAGAAGGATAGAGCCCATAGCTCTGCAAATCGGGCAGCATTTCAGACACCATTTATGTCTCCACTTGCAATTCCTGAGCAGCCTTTAGCTTGCTTTCAGCATCTAGTACACTTTTTTTTAAGTTATATTATTCTGCATACTTACATAAAAAACCTAAAAATGTCTATAATTTTTTTTTAAAAAATGGAAGATGGTTGTTGGATGCACTTTGCAGTAGATGTCATCATCTTCTTTTCCTGACCCTAAGCTGCCACCACTTCTGGTTTGCTTTAAATGGCCCTGTGATTTCACAGTGTGAATACAGCTGAACTATTATTTTTTATTAAAGAAACCTTACCTTTGCACTGACTGCTCCAGGCTCTGAAGAGAAACACTTCTTGCTTGTGACTCTTCCAAAATGAAGGTCTGAAATTCAAAAAGAAGTGTTGCTAAATGGGCCGTAATCATACCAAAGGGCAAGTCAGTATTCCTCCTTTAAGGCAGAAGAAAATAAAGGAAAATCTGCTTTGCCTTCTACTGCCTCAATGCTTACAATTTCACAGATTGGAGGCTTTTTTTTTTTAGAAAGAAGCCTGCTGTGCTGCAGTGTACGTTTCAGAGCCAAAATACTTATAGTGCCCTTAACACCACACATGGAAGTGTAAACCAGGGCCTCAATTCAACAAGCACCGTGCACCCAGCAGAACCTGGCAGATTGATCCTGGGAAGCATGCACAATGTTCGTCATAGTTGTCCTCTAACACAGGCAGCTGCATGTGTGAGAGCTGCAGGGATGTTATACCAAAGTCTTACAGCCATGACAAATATGATTAAACTGGAGACATCGGTCAAAAATTACCTCAGAGAAGCCCTGTAACACACAAACACACCCTGCCTTTGCACACACTGGTGATGCAGTCCCCTCACTGCCTTCCACATCAGGTGAACATCTCCCCCATTTCAATGTCTGTCTGGCCCCAGCACTAGTTTTCTTCCAGAACAGGACAACCACAGACCAGGAGCTGGGCAGCACTATCAGCTAAAGTGCTGCATTGGTAAAGCGAGTGTGGGTCTGGGTAGAAAACTACACACTTCCCTGAGCCCAGACAGCACTTGTGGGTCTGCTGGTGAGTACCAGCGCACTGTTACATTCAAGTCAGTCCTTTCCTGCACCTCCTCTGCACCCCTGTCCAAGCCTCCTTGAGCTTACTGCAGTCTCCACTAACTGCTGTTCTTCCCATAGGTGCAATCTGCCACTGCCACGCACCTCATTTCACACTCTCGTAACTCTTAGAAATCCTTTTAAGCCACACCAACACCGAGCGACTCACGCACAAGCTATTTGCCAACTGGGGCTCTGTACTTGCTGGGCTGTGGTGAAGTAAATGATCCCCCAACAGCTGTCTGCAAATGTGGTTTGGGTCAGTTATAAGCCTGTGATTGGTTAATTTTGTTCAGAGGAACTGCATAAAGTAAACATTTTTTTCTACCCTTCTTACCCACTTTTCTGTTTTTAAGACATTTAGGATGCTTACTAATCTCTAACACCTGAAACAATCACTGTCAGGATGAAAGCTCTCCCCCTCCTACCACCACCATTTTGTCCCACTGCAAAATACATAAATTGAGCTCATGCTAAAATTAACATATATTGCTGAGGCAAATGAATTGGCATCTCCAAGTACATCTATTAGCTTCCAGCATTTCCTGAGAGGGGCTTTTATTTAATTACCAGCCTGACAAGCTAGCTCACTCCAGAACTGCAGCCACATTTATTACTTTTACCTCCTTGGATGCCTGCCTCTCTCTCTCTCTGGTTTATCAGATTTCTACTGAAGAGTCACACAAAATATTTTGTATTGCACCAGGTTATTGTATCTTTAAAAGGCACTTACTAGAGCACTGACCTCAAACAAGATTTTGGTTTGTTTTTTTTTTGTTGGCTTTGGATGGACCTTTTTTTTTTTCCAGTTGTCAAAGCAATCCAGCTGCATTAAACCCCTCACTGCCCCACCACATACCAGCAGTTTAGAAGAAGAGTATAGATAGGGAGATGAAAGCCTTCCCCATGAGGTCTGTGCAAGCCATTGACCACTGCTAATAAATACCTTGCTCACCATGAGAGTCAAAACCCTCGGATACTGTGACTACTTTTCATCCTCCCTATGTATGAAAACTTCAAGTGGAAATGCTGAGAAACTCCCGAGCATATGGCTCAGTGTCCTCCATTGCAGTCCAGTGAGAGGGATCTGCCTGAATGATGTGGGTCACACTTTATATTATCACCACTGCCTCTATAAACGTCTTATCTGGTTGATAAGAAGTTAATGTAGCTGAAAGGAATGTTCTAAAAATACAATGCTGCCTACATGCATTACCAGCATAGTTACAGCCAGTAACACAGTTTACACACCACCTACACACCACTCTGGAACAGCTGGTAAAGCAGCTATTATCTGTTACTGCCTCAGGCAGCAGCTCAGGACACTGCTAGTTCAGGTTTTGACTGCAGCAACACAGACACGATGGGGCTCCTTCAGCCCAGTTTCTACAGACAAACAGTTTCCACTTGTTTTTCTCTGTGTCGCACCACCTCAATTCATGGAGGCACACAAGCCCCGTGGGCAGGACTCATGTGAGCTGGCATGTTGTGACAGACACGTTCAAACCAGTGGAGCCTGAAGCTATGTGGTGTCTTGGCAGATGAGGCTGTCATGTGTCAACTCAGCCATGCATGTCTTTGGAGGTGAGCAAGCTGACTCATGTTATTAAAAAGAATGGTTCACACCTGACAGCCTCATTGTGTCTGGCATGAGCAGGACCTTGCTGATAGTCATGCCTTTAAGAAAGACACCTTGTTACAGAATAAAAATGAGAATTATTTTTTTTTTACTTTATGAACCTTTTCAATTTGGGATTTCATCCCAGTTCCTAACTGCAGGTATGCTGGCTGTTTGGCATGGAGCACCTGCTGACTGTGGGCTGTGCAGGAGGTGACTGCGGTGCCAGACACTGCTCTGCCCTGCCCTGATGGAGCCTCCTGCTCCTCCTTGGCTCGGAGCAGCAGGAGCAGCCCCTGAGCTGGAGGGTGTGCCCTCTGCCCAGAGAGCAACCCAAGAAATTAGTGCTGAAGCATCTTCTGGGAAAGCAAAAGATGCTTCAGTGAAACAAAAGTTATTTTAACATAAGCTTTGTACAAAAGGTGCCTCTTCCTTCCTCTGTCACCTTAGTCCTAGTAAAAACCACTCCAGAGCCCCGAGGCTGAGGTACACATAACATATGAAAAACATAAGTATATATGAACTGTTGATGATCAAGAGGTCACTGTGCATGGTCCTTCAGTATCTGGGTTGCCTGGCAGTGCCAGAAGGTTTGGAGGTGACCAGAGGAAACACCCCAGATAACCGGGCTGCGCACATACTGCAGCAGCAACAGCACCGGAGCACGAATGACCTTTAAGGTCCCTTCCAACCTTAACTATTCTATGGCTCTATGACGCTCTTCAAGGTACCATTTTCCTAGTGCACTCCATTACAAATAGTAACCTGCAGTACACAGAAAAAGAATTTTGGCCAAAACTTATCAAAGGTAAAGTGCCAAGTCAAGACAACCAAATCATATCACATAAGCTTGCAGAATTTGACAGCCCTTTTCTAGAAAAAAGTCTAAACTAAATTTTTTAAATTAAAATCCAACACAATTTATTTATTTCATTAAAGCATTTTATATGTATTATTTTTAAATTTTAATGAATTATGATAATTTATGTAGTTTAACCAAAACAAAATTAGATTTTAAACCATTTAATCTGCTCTAACTCCAATGACTATTATTACTTTGTGATTTTTAATACTTATTTTGTATCATACATGCTATCACATATGAGCCAATATTAATTATGTTTAAAAAGAAAATATTCAACAAGATTAAATGAGACTCTAAGACCAGCAAAAGTAATGACTGTAAGACAGACTGTCATAGAATAATACATGACTGCAGAATGCTGGTATTAATTAGTAAATACAAGCTGTTCAGGAGCAGCAGTGGTGTCTGTCATCCTGATGTGTGTTTGGATCATACATGATGATCTCAGCGTGCAGGGAAACTGAACATCAGCTGTTGAAGCCCGAGCTTACTGGCTCCTCATTACTGGTTTGGGGAGCAAGTGTTGCTTTTGTAGTGCTGCTCTGTGAGGCAAGGCTGGGTAGCTCTAGTTTCCAGTACTTCCCTCCAGATATTCTAGGGTCACTCATATTTTTAATATTTTCAGGATATAGATTCTTATTTTGATATTAGAATATATTGGTGTTTTTAAAAGTGGCCTCTTAACTTCCAGTGAAATTTAATGCATAGTCCTACATGCTAAAAAAATTTGCCTGCAAACAGGCAAAGTTCTTCCACAAGAGGAAACCATTTTTAAACTTTTTTTTAACTTGCTAGTTCAATTCTAACAACATGTAGCAATGCAATATGTACAGAAAATTGACAGCAGACAGTACACAGACCCCCCGAGGTGGCGGGGCAGGGCTGTGGGAGCACCAGCAGCCAAGACGCGGTCTCGGGCTGCCCTCTGGTGAGAGCAGCCTCAGCAACAAGGCCTGGGCTCCTGAACCCAGCCTTCCAATACAGCCTGCTTCTTTCTTTGGTTTTGTTTGAGAACCTGGTTTTTAAATAATTGCAATTTTCTGAAAACATTTCAGGATTATTATTTCTATGCCACTAAGATAAATTTGGATTATGTTTCCAAGAGCTTTCTTGTTTTCTTCACACACAAGAAAGCCAGTCTTTTTTTATGTACTCTGAAGAGGCAGCTGCAATTTGAGATTACAAGGAGCCAGGATTGTTAGGAAATCGCAAACCTTCAGCCAGAAAGAGTAGTTATCAGCTGGTGGGGGAGAACAGGACAGGGACATACATCTCATCCTAATCTATGAGTTAAAAGATGAGCTAATGAAGTAGAAAAAGCTATGGAAAAATATATGGAAAAGAAACATCTGAGGATGCGGGGTACATGAAAAGATCACGCTCACTAACCAACCACAGCCATCTAAAATCTGTCAACCAGACCCATAATGTAAGAGTTTGGGCTTCCACACACAAAACTAACCAACCTTCCTCTAGCAAACCTACACTGACATGAAATGAAAATTCAGCCACGGATATCAAGTATTCTGTCTACCCACCCAGCTGAATGGCAGCTCTTGCCCTGCCTGCCCACCACCAGTTTTTGCAGGGCAACAGTACCACACTTGACAGACCAGCACCACCTGGCGTGCACAGCCAGAGCTGGGAGGAAGCCGGGTGTGCAAGGGGTGCTCAGCCAAGGGCCCTGACTGTGCTGGCACAGAGCGGCTCTGCGCTCCTCACCAGGGGAAGGGGATGGCAGCAGAGGAGGAACAGGCACCCTGGAGGGATATTGGGAAGCAGGCCAGGGTGGTGGGACAGCCACAGGACTGACAGGGGCTGGATGCACACTGCTGCAGCACAACTGGGGGAACCTGAATTAACAGCTTCATATTTGGGTAAAGGAAATCAGATCAGAGGGGTTTAAATGGAAATTATTTTCACCAGTACAGACATCCCTAAGGACCACATTCAGCTGCTAATACAATTTGGCCAGAGGAATAAACTCTATTGATCCTGAAAGATCAAATGCTTGCTGAAACAGTCCTTCTAGAGAATGATGATATTTATTTCTTGTATCAGTGACAATCAGCAGAACTGTAACAGCGATTATAGCCCAGTCACTTTTTACACACATCAGTAATCTCATGTACTTCTGCTCATCTCTTGCTTCCATCCACAATGACTCTCTTTAAAAAAAAAAAAAAAAAAAAAAAAAAAAAAATCACACTGATCTTCTATTTTTGTGTCACACAAATATCTGTAATTAACATCTCTGGTCCTTCTGCATCTCAAGTCTTACCTTTCTGTGACTGTCAATCTAAAATTCTTTTTATAACTGCCTCCACATTCACTCTTCTCCAGCACACTGCTGTTACCTAGCCTGGCCTACACACGGTTTTTTCCTCATTCCTGGAATTAAGCAGTATTCACAGGTACAGCAATGTGGCCCCCTAGTGCACATAGTTATATTGCTTCAATGTTGGGGTTTTGTGTAGGTTTTTTATATATATGTATTATTTTAGAGTAAACAATAAAGCCATACATAGATTTAACAGAATAAGAAATGCCAATACTTGCACCTATAACTTGGTATTAATAAAATATTTTATGGATTTATATAACTATAAACCTGCTCCAACGGATTTACTTGAAGTAAATAGCTTCGCAAGTCTAAGACACTGAGACAGGCAGATGCAAAACATTCGGAAACAGAATCATAGAATGGATAAGGTTGGAAGAAACCTTAAAAATCATCAGATTCCAACCTCCCTGCTATGAGCAGGGAGACCTCCCACCAGACAAGGCTGCACAAGCCTCATCCAGCCTGGCTTTAAACACCTTCAGGGAGGGGAAATCCACAACCTCCCTGGGCAACCTAATCTAGTGTTTTACTACCCTCATTTTGAAGAATTTCTTCCTGATGTCTAACCTAAATCTTCCCTCTTTCAGTTTAAAACCATTACCTGTTGTCCTATAACTGCCCCCTCTGGTGAAAAGCCCCTCCCCAGCTTTCCTGTAGCCCCTTCAGGCACTGGAAAGCTGCTATAAGGTCTCCCTGGAGCCTTTTCTTCTCCAGGCTGAACAACCCCAACTCTCTCAGCCTGTCTTCTTAGTATTATAATTACTTTGTTTGCATATTTCCACTTCACTTTATATACACATTTTACCCATCTTTCCTCATTTCTCTGAGCCTTCTCTTACTTATCTACAAACTGCCTTTGTGTGCTCTCTGGTTCCTCAGTTTCTTTGCCTATTCTTTTTCACATCTATCTGATGGGAGCCCTGGCTCCTGATGCAGAGCTTTCTTGCTTGGACACACACTAATGCGTTGATCTTGCTCCCTCAGACATTATATCTGAAGATAAATTGGGAAATGAAGACACAGAGCTGTTGAAAGAGACTGGCTTCCCCAGGCACCAGTTTAGCCTGGATCATTGGATTTACAACACCAGCACTGCCAGCACTGATTTAACTATTAATCCCTGAAGTGCCCTAGGAATTGCAGGATAAATCCAGTGAAAGAGCACTCATGTGGCCCTGAAGACCCATAGCACTTATTCTGGTACTCTGTTCATGAAAATTGATCTTTCCTTGGTAGCAATGACAACTCAAGGAGTCCATGCTTTGTAAAACCAAGAGATCTGCTTGCTGTGGCAATATACTTAACCGCCAGGAGGCCTGTGATACAAACCAACCAGTGGTCATGCTTAATACTCTGCAGAGACTGGCTCTTTCTTCTTTATACACACACACAAAGAGATCTACAATTTCATTCCCTGATAGGGATCACTTTAGAGCCTTTGTGCTCCACAGCAGCACTCAACAAAAGCATTGTGTTTCCTATACCCTGCCTCATTAACTTGCTCCCTAAGTATCCTTTACCAAGCAGTGCTTAATTTTCTGCTAAGCCAATTTCCACCTGCGACAAGAATATAAACCTCTTCTGAATCTGGAGAACCATCATGTCTGAGCCTAGGGCAGCACAAGTTGGGACTAGGCTAGCAAGGAAATGGAATTGACTTCTCTGGTTTCAAGGTATCTCTGTATTGTACAGCAAGCAGGACTTAAGTCCTATCCCAAAAGGAAAGAGGCAGCAAGATACCAGAGGAGCTAAACTCCACTGGGAGTGGCATCTTCCTGATTTTTTGACCTTGATTGCTAGGAACATGGGGACAAATTTTAAACAAAGATCTCGTGTTACCGAGTGTGTGATTACAGGCACAGTTACAGCATCATTTGTCACAGTTAGCTACTGGGAACAGCAGAACGGGAACACGCACAAGTCAGGCACCTGCAATGGCATTGAGGGCTATGGTTGGAGAGGCCTTGAAGAAGACTAGGACTAGGGAAAAAACCCTCTCTCCTACCAAGAGAAATAGGATGGGAAGAACTCTGCCAGAAGGCAGAGAGGGCCTGTGCCTTCCCAGGGCCTGAGGAGCTCACACAGTGGCTGGCTCCAGCACCCCATTTGTAAATCCTGGGTGAGGGAAATCTGCTGAATAAATCAAGTAACAAAAGGTGGAAGGTGAAGAGGCTTCAGGGTGGAAATGGAGAAATTAATTTCCCAGCATCTTTGGTGCAAGCAAATGCAGCATGAGGGAGAAGGACTGATGTGTCTAGGCTGCCTGTCATAATGAGTGTCCAGACTCTAAAGCAACGCTGTCACTATGGGAAGGACACTACAAATCAGTACCTGAACAGACTGGTCTAGTCCAAGTGTACATGATCAAACTGAAATGGTGACTACAGAATGTTAGGTGGCTTGCATTACGGAAGGTATGACTGACAAGGCTTTTTAAAAAATAAATTTCCCCGTGATAGTAACTGAATTAGCTGCTGCTCTACTTTCTGAAGACAGATAATTTGTTAGTATAGAAGAGGTAAGTAAGTCATACTAATTTTGTAAGGCTGTTTCTTTGACTCCAGCTAGAAATAATACTAATTTTGCAACCTGAACACTGCTGAAATAAACCTGTGGCTTGTGTAATAATAGTAATGTGGCTGCTCAGACACCTACAGGTATTAGACAGTCCATATCTAGCCTAATCTAAATGTCTGATCTAACAATCTATCCTGACCCCAGCTTCCACTTTTGTACAACCTCATGGTTATGATAAGCAATGCCACTTCCCATTGCACATTCAGATTTTTATCTTGGCAATGGCTTCCCTCTAAACCAGAGTCCACCATGGTTTGTGATTTATGAGGGACACTGAGCTCTTTGGGACCTTAGTGCCAGACATGTTAGATTTTTAGCAAGCAGAATATAACGATTCTGACAATTTACACACACACACCCCGCCTCCTTTTTGGCTCTGGTTTGCTGAAAAGATCTTAGGAGCCCTTCATCATGCAGAGATCAGGCAAGACCAGACGGCGAGGGCTGGGCTACCCCGCACCGCTCCCTGCCCACACAGCTCTCCCCCCGCGGAGGCTGCTTTGGGCGCGTTTCTGTAGACCTGAGCTCAGCCCGGGCTCAGACAGCCGCAGGGCTCGGCTTCTGCTCCCCAGGGCCGTCATCTCCGCACTCGGGCAACCTCACTAACCCGGCAGAGCTCTGCTGGCTCCACCTTTGCGGCCGGCCCGGGGAGCCGCCGCTCTGCGCAGGCGCGCGTCGCCTCCGTGTCGTCACCACCTGCGACAGAGGTCGTCGCGATGGAGGGTGAGCGTTGGGGGGCCAGCGGGGACTGGCGGGCGCCCCGGAGGGCCCCCCGGCTGACTCCCCGGCCTGCTCTGCCTTGCAGGGGAGCTATACCGCCGCCTGTCGTTAGGGGAGACCGGGGAGCCGCGCCTCCAGGTACCGCTGCCCACTCGGCGGGCCCGAGGGGGTGGCGGGAGCAGCGAGCGGTTCCGGCGCTGCTCCCGCACCCCTGGAAAGACCCAGGGAAAGGGGGGGCGGCACCGGAATCCGCAGCACACCCCGTTGGGCTTGAGCGTTGAACCCTGGACACAAACCCGGCATTTCCTCACCCACAGATACCAGTTACAGTAACGACGCGAGTTCTCGGCACGCGAACCTCTCCCTTTGCTGCATGTTTTGTGCAGCTCTCCCGTTCCTACGGCTATTGTGTCACCCTGATTGAAATTTTAACTTTTTAAACTATCTTTTAAAATATCTTTAGCCTCAGGGATCAGAAGAGGCAAAAGCGTTTGTTAATGCCTTCCTGAAGCGCAGCATGCCCAAAAAGAAAGATGAAGCCATCCAGGATATATTAACTCGGAAAGCTGTAGTTCTTCAGCATTATTCCAAAAAAAAGACAAAGCAAAAGAGGAGGAAAGCAAAAGGTTTTACTGCCAAGCAAAGGCGTGAAATGCGTCTTTTTGAAATTGAACCTGAGCAGCAAAGGTAAGATCTTAAATATTTTCTTTGAGTAGTAATAGTGGGAAGCACATCAAAAGCACATAACAGGAGCAGTCAGTCTGGGACTCCGAGGAGGAAACTTCTCATCTGTATATTGGAAAATTTCATTCCTATTTGTTACTGGTTCTCTTCCCTTTAGTATACCTAAATATGACAAGAAATTCAACCCAAATACAGTCACCTCTTATGTCAGATTTTGAAGTTAGACTGCCTGTGGCCAGAAAGTCAAAATTCTTTATTGGTTCCTCCAACTCATGCATGTTGAATAAATCCCCTGCTGCCACTAACATGAGTACGTGGGGAGGTACAGGAGAAGACATCTCTTTGGTCTTAGATGTAGCCTGCTCCTCCAGAACACATCACCGGTTTGGGGTGTTAGTTTGTGTTTTCTTTTTATAAAGCAAACCTGCTTGGAGTGGTTTCCCTCAGGTTAAATTATGAAAACAGATTACAAAACTTATGTTAATTCTGTTATAAATATGGATTCCTTCAGTAATCAACCAACAGATTTTTTGATTTTTTGATATTTTTATGTATAATACTTTTTGTCTTTTTACTGCAGATATGCCATCTTTCTACCACTACATGAACTCTGGAAACAATACATCAGAGACCTGTGTCATGGACTTAAACCAGATGCGTAAGTTGAGATATTTTAAAAATAGTGTGGTTTTTATTTAGTAGGTATTTCTAGGGTTACTGAGTTACTGCTTGATAATGTACTATGTATATATGTATACATGTACATATATGTATATATGTATTATGTAATATAATTATGTATTATTTAGGTACGCTTCGACCAGTATTTCCATAGTCATGGTCACATTTTGTAAACCTAATTTTCCATATAATTTTTCTTTCCTTTGTCTCTAATCCCAACCTCTTCTTCAAGGCAACCACATATGGTTCAGGGCAAACTGCTAAAAGCTGATCTCCATGGAGCTATTGTTACAGGTATTCTGTTTGTTTTCTTTTTCAAAAATTAAATCATCACTCCTATATATCAGGTGCTCATTTTTAAATTTCTTTCAGTATCATTAACTCCAGAATCACACAGTTGAGAACATGTTGATGGCTTCTTTCTCTTACCAACGCTAATTCCTTTTCAATTGCTTTTGAAAATCATGTTGTTAGTTGCAAAGATTAATTTCAAGTTTGACGACTGGTTACTGTAATTGCATTATTTCAGAGTATTGCAAACCAATTTTTTAAATCATGAAGCTACTGTAGAAGAACAAATAAACTGCTTGCATCTGAAATTTTCCAATACATACTTCTCTTCTTTCAGTCACAAAATCTAAGTGCCCCTCTTATGTTGGGATAACAGGAATCGTTCTACAGGAATTTAAACATGTCTTCAAAATTATCACTAAAGAGGACAAATTAAAAGGTATATAAGGCAATTTTTTCTGTATTTTTCTCAAGTGTAATAATCAGAAATTTTTTAAATACACTATTCATGTTACACCTGAGTACATTGTTTTATATCAGTGCTTTTAATTCTTTGCATAGAGTGGCTGAAGTCAGTGTCTTTACTGACCACACTACGGCCCAATATCCTATCAAAAAGCACCTCATTAGAAATAAACAGTTAAAAAAGGGTATTTTCAATGAACCAAGTGTGGTATATGATATGGCTCGTTCTTCTGATTCATCTAGTTGTTCTCTGCAACACCTACTTCATGCTTCTGAACGAGGACTAACTTCAGTAATTCCTGTTTAAAATTTAGGTTTTGGTTAGTTTTCTTCTCTTGCTAAAGCAGAAAAGCCTTGAAACATGGCAAACTTCAAGTCCTCTGGTATATTTTCATAACAAGGATTTACATTGGTCCACTTCTGTTAATTTCTTTCCTTTTGCATTTTCAGTTATTCCCAAACTTAACAATGTATTTAGCTTGGAGACTGATGGATTCATTTCCTACATCTATGGAAGCAAGTTCCAGCTTAGAGCAAGTGAGCGGTCTGCAAAAAAATTCAAGTTGAAAGGAACTATTGACCTATAACGTCTTAGAAAATCAGAAGTATTAATAGAAATGTCTGCTGGTTTTATGCAGTTTAAAGACCAGGTTTTCTGGCAGATTGAAAATGGAATAGCTATGTGAAATATTTCTAAAGCAGTTTTTCGTACTGAAGAATTAGTATCTGTTGTCTCTAAAGCAGTCTCTCAGATTGTTGAGAGTTTGTTGCATTTGTTTTGTCATTTGTATGTAACATTCTGGCTTTATTAAACTTACATTATTAGTATTCATTACCTGACTTCTCTTTCAATTTATAATCCTAAATTTGCACAATGAAAATTTTCTCTTGTAACTGACTACCATTGCCTTCTGCATACATTGGGCTTTATCTGCCTATTACATGCTTACAGTGAGACTCAGTGACGACAACTGCTCTTTTGTAATCATGGCTCCTGGGCCAACATTGACATCTTTGCCTGGTGCAAGCACATACAAGTTAAGTTGTTTCAGCTGAATACTTCCTTTCCTGTGGTTAATATTGCTACAGGTAACATATATATGCCAACATACTAAACATGTAATGCAGCCATGCAAGCTGTTTGCTTACTAGGTGCTTAATAATAGTGTAACACTTCAAGGTTAAATCAGATATGTCTATATTAGTAAACATATTGTCATGCCAGTGTGCAGGGAACACAGCACATGACATAAGAGGGAAGAACATGAAGCTAGAAATTTGAAGATGGAAGTGACACCCATTCAATCTTGTATTTCACAATTACCCACAAAATTGCTTTATGAATATTTAACCTCTATTCATAGAGCTTTACTTTAGCCTGTTTTTGTACCTGCTTACGACATGGTGTCTATGTTATACATTTAAAAATACCATTATTCTTATTAAAAGATGCATGTTACATGCACAATTTTATAAATGGCTAGCATGGGTGGCACTTAATATATATAATTTGTTTGTGAGCACCACATCACTGGAACACAAGAAATCAGGTAGTTTCCTAGTGGAAGGCTTCTAAACTCACCATTAGAAGCTTCTAATATTTATGCTTGCTATAAATTCTTGCATTTTGCAGCAGTCTCCAACAGCAGTTTTAATGGCAACCCCACACTTTCACCAGTGGAGACTTGTTCAGCTTGCATGAGTGTGCTTCAGGTATCCTCAGCCCCTTTTTCTCTTTGTTTTTTTTTTTTTTGTTTTTCTCTCCACTATGTACTTTCAGGATCCTTTTTTGATTGCCCAGATTACAATCTTTCATTGACTAGGCAGGTTTGACTTTTTTGGGAGGTGGAAGCAACCCCTGTATTTACATCACTTAACATTCGTCTTTTATAAAAGCCTCTCTGCTGTTTATGTTATAAAGGTAGCTTTCCGAAGCTTTCAATCTGAATCATGAAGTCAATTTCAGGATCAAATGAAATACCTGTATCTAGGAAGAGAAGTATTTCCCTGCCATCATTTAAGCATTTGTAGCCAACGAGAATAATTTCTCTGAAGAGAACATAGCTGTTCCTCACATAAACTACACACCGAAGCCTAGCACTGGGGTTAGGGTGACAATTCCCAGCTGGAGCTCTTCACTGCACTGCAGAGCACACAAGCCATTTTTCTGCCTAAGATCATCACTAATTCCTAACCTCCCCAGTCCTACAAAAACACCAACTGTGCCAGCCAGCCCTCAGTCACTTGGCCTCCAGTGCACCTACTTCCTTTCTGGAAAGTGTTGCTGGGAGGGGTTAGAGGAGAGCTGCATGTCCCTGGCATGAACCCTCAGCCACAGACCAGATTCAGCATCACCAAACCAGAATGATGAGTCGAAATCACAGCATGAGCTACCGTAGTTCTGAAGATGAACAGACTGTTTCTCTGCCCCCTTTGAAGTCAGGAAATAAAGCAGTTGGTATGGAAATAAATCTTTGTGGCAATTACATGAAGATAGGGAAAACAGAGGATTATGCTAGAGATGTATACTTTATACAAGGACAGAGAGTCATTTCACACCAATGGAAAGCTAAGAAACAGAAAGCTTTTGAAAATATAAAAACTTCAAAGTGCCAAAAAGTAGAAGCTTTTTTTCAATTAATTTATCTCTGAAATAACAAGATGTATTAAGGTTGTTAGATCTGAATTATTAGTCTACCTAGAACCCATTACTCCTCTCAATGCCCTCTGAAATAAAATCCCTTGGGTTTCCTGTGGCAGGCCAGAAGGAAAAACAAACAAATCATAGCAGAACCTTTCCTTTCAGGACAATGACCCAATTATAATTTTGCTCATAGCCTTCAGTGTAATATCTAATTAAGACATCTGTTAAATGCCTATAATATTAAATTAATAGAGGGAAGCTAATAGAACTTTATTGGCATAGTCTGGTTAATTAACATTAAGGTCCTTTAATGGATGTCTTAAATAGATATCATTAATGAGAATGCCATACAAATTGGAATTAGGTGCAATCATGTTTCATTGTGCTGTGAAGGACATAACATATTCTACCATATGGACACACAGACGAACATGACACAACTTCCCATAGCTACTGGCATTTCCATTTTTTTAAACTATTTCAGCAACCAAAAAAGACAAATGCTGTCTAGGAGTCCCTTTCAATAAATAATAGCAAGGCATTCATTATTTACAGCAAAGAGTGCTGAAGAGACATTTAAAGGTCTCCTCAAGGTAATCACATGCACGTAGCACATAAAGACAGATGACAAATGAAGAACAACAAGAGAACTGAACAGCCTACACATTCAACACGCCTTTACTGCAGTTAGTAAATCACCTGAAGAGGCCTTTTTTTGTAATGACTCAGTAGGTGTTCCAAACAGTACCTATAAATCACTTAAGATAAATCACTCCCACAGACCACTGGTATCCCCGTCTACCCGTCAGCTCCTTGAACCAAACCCTTGTCCCATTTGCTTTCTCCAGGACACTGCTCTGTGTTTATCTTTCACTAGAGAATGCATTAAACTTGCCGCTGCCTGTAAAGGAACTTCCTTAGAAACTGGGTAATGCAAACATGACAGCTCACCAGTCCTCCCTTGCTGATTCATGATTGTTTCCCATCTCTTCATTAGCTGAGACAGTTAATGTTAGAAAACTGGAAAAACTAATCACAGCTGTCTCTAGTATGCCTCTTCCTTCTTATGTTCAACTCTAAATTGTATGCAGCAGAGAGATGTTTTCATTACTTTTATACCTAAGCTCTCACTAAAGAAGAGGCTAACCAGGAAATAATGAATAATGAACAACAACCAACAATATACTGTCTCACTATGTTACATAGATTTCCTATTACTGCATATATATATAATACATACAAAACCACATATATTTATAACCAATCTGAACTGAAACAGCTGTAAACTATCCAGTTGAATTTTGAACATTTAAGCAATAGTGGGAAAGCAAATTAAAAAATCCTGTAATTTATGTTTGAAATCTCAAAATAATTCGTTGTAGAAAATGCTTGAAATTAAAAACCAGTTACACCAAAGAAAGCACACAGAGTTTTCTATTTGAGGGAAACTCAAATAGAATATTAAATCACTGAAACCACAGCAGCACGTAGCTGATGTTAATTCTATAGATTTGTGCTGGTTTGGTTAGGCGAGATTCTTGATAGTGGGAGAAGGCCCCAGGGGTGGATCCAGTAAGAAGCTGAGAAGCTCCTCCTGCTCCAACCCCAGCCAAGAAGCCATCAGAGAGACAACAGATGCGCCTATGCGATTAACATACGAAAGAACTGACAAAAGACCTGAGCAGAGCAAGCAGTTAAGACAGAAGAGCTGAGCTGGAGAGGTGAAAGGCAGTACTGGGGTGAAGATCCCAGGTGGCTGGCGAGAAAGGAGGGGAAGAAGGTGCCCAAGCATGTTTCCCTGCGGCCTATGGCGAAATGGCAGACTGTCCCGCTGCATTAATGGAGGAACGTGGTAGAACGTTCCCTGAAGGCACCAGCAAGGGTGAACTTGGCCAGTGGACTTGGATTTGCTGCCAGTGGACCAGGATTATGCAGCTGTGGAAGACCCCGGTGCCAGGGGAGCTGCCTGTTCCGAAGCAGCCCGTGACCCTGTGAGAAGCCTGCGCTGGAGCAGCTGCGGACCTCGTGAGAAAGACTCATGAAGGAGAGGTGTGCGGAGGCCTCTCTCCCAGGGAGGGACCCCGTGGGGAAGCAGAGGAGGACTGTAAGGAATCCTTCTTCCTGAGGAGGATGGCGCTGCAAGAACCACCAGCCTGTGAACGGACTCTAAACCCCATCCCCCGCCCCCCCGTGCTGCTGGGGGAAAGGAGGTAGAGAAATCGGGAACAAAGCAATTTGGGCCCGGGAAGAAGGGAGGGGTGGGGTAACGAGTAAGGAAGACTCTTTGTACCGTGTCCTGTGTGCATTTGATTAGTGTAACTTTAAATTATTATTTTTCCCCAAGTTGAGCCTGTTTTGCCCGGGACCTTAGTCGGTGAAGAACCCTCCTCGTCCTTTGTTTCAACCCATGAGCTTCTGGTTGGGCTTTGTCCTCCCCATCCCACAGTGAGGGGGGAGAAGGGTAGGAATTGAGTGAGCGGCCACGTGGCTGGTTCTGTTTTGTTTTCTTAGGCCCAAACCACAATATTCAAGCTACCTAATGGTTTCCCTACCTAGGGAAGCATGAGAAAGAGAATAACAGTTTGATCTGGAGCCTTTTAAAATGAATTCTCAAGCTTTGGACAAGCTCATTCCCCTAACAGACTCTCTTTGTCTGTTTCAGTATTTCAGAGCTGAGAGGACTTGTGTCTATGCAAGAGACGAGAACTAATTTCTAAGCTTCTTGTCACCTTTGACCAAGCAACTTTGATTAAACAAACCTTAAGATAATTTGGAACAGTTAACACATGGTCCAGACCCACTGTACTGCATTAGGTCCGAGACACCATCTTGCTCTTCTGCATTAGCAGCATGTTTGCAGGAAACAGGAGCAGTATGTTCTCACAACCTGGGCAGCACTGCTTTTGTCTAAACAGCAATTCCTCAGCCTCTTAACAGAGCAGTTATCTGTGCCTGTTTATCAGTTAAAAGTCCCAAACCCATGCACTGACAGATTTTGTAACTAACAAAAGTTCTGATCACCTTATAATTCTTGCTGCAGTCACTGACACCTTCACACTGCTTCACACAGATGGCTAATTCCTAGCTCCTGCTATTTGAACTCCTCTCTCAGCACATACTACAACTTCCCTGATTATTATCTCCCCCTCCACAGCAACCTTACCGTAGGTGATGCAAGTACAAGGCTTCAGCAATCCACAAGCTCTCCTTTCTCCTTCAGCCTACACACCATGTGAGGTTTGAGCAGTTCTAGCAAGACAGAAAGTCCCGGTAGCCAGTAGCAGCTGGATCAGACCACCCTCCTAATCATTGCAGCTGAGGCAAATGCCCAGCTGATCTCTAGCAACACAAAAACTCCAGACTAGCTTTCTTGATAATGGCAAACACCTGAGTACTTTGAAAGACTAACCTTTGTCAGCTGGGCCTCTTACATAAGCTGTACTGCCTTCTTGCACCCAAAGTGAGATCAGCTTGTGGGGGCCTTCATGACTAAAGGACATTAGTTAACATATATAACAAATGCTCACCTTTGTTCATCTTGTTAGACAAACAAAAACTGGATTTACAAAGCTTGTCATGCTACAACATTCACTCGACCATGGTCCTACAGACCACGTCAAATTGTATGTTGAGAACAGTCAATTCCATGACATTTTAGAGGTGTGATCTGTTTTTGACTCATACTCCCCTTGATTAATTCTGTCATTTCTGCAGTATCCAACTCCAGTTCAGAGTCACCTTCCTTACCGCATGTGGTGAAAATGTATTATTTTTGTAAGGCAGAAATCTCCCTCAGCAAACTGCTTTAATTAAATTAATGAGAAAATATGAAAAATAGAGGATCAAGCATTCACTGCTGCTGAGAGGAGCAGTTACATCTGGTAAATGCAACCCTCCTGGGCTACAGAACAAACAGTATCTGGTGCTCTACCTACGTAGAGCCTGCATAGGTTTAGACACCTAGCTCTGCATACTCTGCTGTTGTAGAGAGAACTAAGAGAACCCATGAACATTTACAACTGAATTAAGAACTCTCCCTGTTAAGAAAGCTCTCTGCTGCTTTATATTACCATATTAGTCAGATACGGTACATTACCTTATAAACATTAAGAAGAGAAAAACAAAAATTAGTATACAATTGACTAAAATAACATCACTGATAGCTTCAAGCCAGGATGCTGAGGGAAAAGGCACAACCTAAACTTTAAGGTCTATCTTGCCCTGCTCCCCAGCCTATTTTTAGGCTAATACTTTTTTCATCCTGCTGGTAACTATTCCCATAGCACCTAACTATTGCCAAACAACACTGATTTAAAACATGCTATTTTCATATACTTTCAGGCACTGACCAATCTTCTAATAACAATTGCCTATTGCCAGCTGAACAACGTGTTAAAGATACACAGTACAGACCTGTTGATATAAATTTCTTCCTAGTGTATTAGTTAATAAATGCAGCCTCATTTCTCTCAGGTCCCAGAATGAGAGCTCCTAGTGTCATGATATACATGCATACTTTTGAGACACTGATCTTAAAATATACAAAAACTGGATTTACAAAAGTTAGATTTCAAAAACAAAACCTCAAGCATGGCTCCACGCATTTATCCCTGAGCCAGGGCTTCTCAGCTGAGCCACATGGCTCCAGAGCTGCAGGCTTGTAGAAGAATGTTTAGGGCAAAGTACTTGCTGTGTATGAGTCCAGCTGCCAACAGAGACCTCTGGCTACAAGCTCCTTGGCCATCCCCTAGTGTCTACACAGTGTCAGCCCCAAAATGGATGTCACGAAATAGCACTGTTATTCTGGGAGGGAAGGAAAAATAGGATTATGCACTTCTTCTAAATGTTAAAATAATCCCATAAATCTGAATACAATTAATTATTTTGTGTGTGTGTGTGAAATTGTCTGCAACACTCTGCTATGCATATTCTTTCTCTAAAGGATTATTTCAAAATTATGGACTCAAACATTCAGCTGGATAGTTCTTGGGTGGCTGAGGTGCTCACTGAAGAATTTAAATGATGTAATAGCTATTGAACACCCCATTATATGGCTGCCTAATTAATGTAAATGATAGTTATGTCTCACTCACAGAGGATTATTTTACACAGAGGAAAATCTACTCACTGTCACAGTAGCCATTTTGATAGTTTTTATAGGAGCAGTTGCATTATGGCTTCATTGAGTAAAAGGTAAGTAGCCGTCCTAAATAATGAAGATTGGAGGTTTAATAGTCCCAATAAAGAATCCTGCGGGTTTTTTATTTAAAAAATTAGAGTTTGATTGCAAGCATATGATAATGAGAGGGAAAAGAGCACTGGCACATGGAATCCTTCTGCAGCCCAGGCTCCTTGGGAACTTCATTTCATCTGCACGTTTATATAGGAGGAAATGGACAGGGAAAAAAGGAAAATAAGCTCTTCTGTACTTTTCATGACAGTGTGTCCAAACTCCAGGCTTCTCCCTGTGGCAACATTTCAGTGGGTAAGGATATGCTGGATTGTTACTGTTATCCTTAGAAAGCTGACATTACTGGAACAGCTGCATATGTCTGATGACACACACAAATATCCTCAAATAATGTGAAAAGCCCAGCTTAGACCCTTTTGAGTGATGATATGCAGACATAAGCCAACCTTGCAAACTTGTCTCAGAATTGTAGCCTAGTATAGCAACTGTTTTTTGTGAGGCAATAGTCAAGGGACTTGGCATTTCTGTTACAACACCCTATTTCCAAGGCTATATATATCAGAGATTATAACAGCTATAAAAATTCAAATGAGATTTAGAACTTGGCATGAGCATTCCCACTTGGGATCTAGTATTTTTAAGCAAATCGTTGCAGGAAAAGCTAAAAGTTTATTTGCTCCACTTGCTATTTTAGGTCTCTAATGCCACATAATTCTCAAACTAGATTCTTATGTGCTCCCCATTGCAGTACCCAAGTAATCTCTTTTCAGAATGGCAGTTCAGAGGTAGGACAATTGATTTGACATTTGTTTCTCCAAACAGCAAACTTTCCGGAACAGTTTTAAAAGAACTTCTGTTCCAAGGCAGGCACTTTTTTTCAGCAATAAAGCACCACATGTGTTTTAGCAAGAAAAAAATGGCAACAACATTAACCTGAATTATGGTAACAATGACTACAAAACAAGCTGGCTGGGGATTTGCAAACACAATCTCCAGATGTCTCCAAAAGATCTGATTTATCAAACACACTCCAGGCAGGATTTATTGTGGGTTTGTACTTCCTAATAAAAGAGGTCTGTAGTATTTATTTACTGTTACTGTTGGTGAAAGGTACTACCTTTGTGACATCTTTCAGAAAGGTGAGTAGATCCCTTTAGAATACTCCACAGGATGCAGAGAGCCACAGACGGGAAAAAATCAAAGCCTGGAATCACCAATGAAATAAACAAGATGGAAGCTGAAGGTTAAATTTAAGGACGGGGGAAAAAACACGGCAGGAATTGGAGGCAGCTTCAAGAGGAAACCTCAGGTAGTGCCAAGGGGAAGTCCAGTATGCTGTGGCTGCAGGAACAGGTGAGAAATGCTAAATGCAAGCAATGGAGGATGTAATTGTGTTATGTCAGCACAGATTGTAGCCATTTAAGATGCTTCACTCTGTGTGGAGCCTTAAAAGCACCACACTGAAGAGTAAAGGCTAGTTCTATCTCTGGTTTCAATCCACAGCCTTGCTGGTGAAGCCATGATAAGAAACCCTGGCTAGTGCTTACTTTACAGATTCTTTCTGCCATCCATGAGTTAGACTTACATGAATACACTTTCCAAGCAGGTCTCCATACAACCCTCCTCATGGATAGTCGCTGCGTGCAAGTAACTCACCACTCATGTTAGTGAAACACTGGCATAGGTACAGGCAGAAGCAGCGGGGCCATTAAATTTATGTTCCCTCCCCTTCATTCTCAAAGTTCTGCCATGCAGTAGTTTGGACTGAAAACTAATCCTTCATACTAGGAATACGGGTTGCATTATATCCGAGGCTCAATACCCAGCAGAAAAAAAAAGAGACATAGGTAACATGGGAGTAAAATAAGTAAACATATGATCTGTATTTTTAATTTTGCATTTCCAGTGCAATACCTCCTATTCACAATTACTTATGAACAACAGCTTTAGGACAGCACTGCATCAGGATAATTACCTTTGTTCCTGATTTGTTGTGGTGGCGTTTGGGCCACAAAGTTTGGGCAACAAACTTTGGGCAATTCTTTAGGATTACTTAGAAAACCCAAGGCTTACCCAGAGAATGGTATCATCATCTGTTTTTGATCAATGACTTCTGTTTTAAAAAAAAATGAGTTACTAAAGTGAACAGATTGAATAACCAAGCTCAATTAAGCATGCGCAATATGCGCTGTAACAACATTCAGCCTTTGGTGGAGTGATAAACCAGCTTTTTCTTTTGAATTTTGTTAGGATATTTCAAAGTACTGCTCATCCTTCTTCTACCCAGCTCGCATTTCCATGAAGATGTATAATTAATTTTAGCTACTTTGCCAAAGATATTCTTGGGAGGGGGACACAAAGAAAAGCATCTTACAGCTACAATCAGGAGATACTATTAGCATCTACACTGGAATCAAGCTTTGCTGGTACAGTCCACACTCTGATCAAACATTTGTCTTCATGTAGAAGAGCAGAGATGTGCTTTGGAAGGCAAGCCACTTTTGGGGCTACACACTTAAGAGAATGTTTCAAAAGATAGTTTTCTTCCATGCAGCAGAATGGTTTGTAGCTTCAGGAAAAAATACATTAATAACTTGTGGTTCACTATTGTTGCTGTTGATTTTGTAGTTAGCATAAAAATGCTGTAGAAATCTCACCTCCTGCTATGCCCAGAGCAACACACTTTACTTTGATACCAGAAGATGGAGCCACACGCTCACAGTTTTAAAGTTTGTTTGTTTGGGTTTTTTTCCTGTTCTGACAGAAAAAACACCCATGAAGCAGACAGTGCCTAGAAACTGCTCCATTACCTTACATGAACTCCTCTTTCTACTGCATCTGTATGTATGTGTAATCTGGTGCATGCCTTATCCTATGTCAGCTGCCTTTCTCATATGTTTCCATAACAACTGAATTTTCCTTACTGCAAATAGATTTTCTGAGTTGCCTACCATGTCAAAATGAAATCAGTAAATAGAATCAAACTCAGCCTGACATTTCCAATTGCTAAAATATCACACTTCCCATTTCCTTCACAAAAGAATACACTCTTAAAGGAAGCCATACATGCCCCAGAATCAAGTTTGAGACTTTACTCCTCCTCTTGTTAAAAGGCCAAATAAACATAGATGTATCATGTTTACTCTGTGTCCTAAAGCTTAAAAGTATGTGCTCAAATGAGATAATAGGCAAGGTCTGTACTCTGCAAACGCTCCAGCACTGTTATAGTCACTCAAAGTAAGCCACACATTTTATGTGACTACACCAGCAGTATGCTGCTGCCCAGTGTTATTGGCTGCCAAAAGGTAGGGCCTAGTTGGTCTTTCTCACTCTATTGAAGGCCAATCTGCTTCAAAACCTACTTGCCAAATGTCCCGGTTTGAGCCAGGATTAAGCCAATTTTCCTTGTACTGATTTTTTTTTTTTCCTTCAGTAAGCTCTCTTTTAACTAGCAACAAGTGTTCCAGCCAGGACACCAAAAATCCCAAAACAGTGGGAGATGCTCTACCCTGGCTGTTCTGCTGCAGGGCAGCTCCCACCCACTGCCTTGCAGATGCGTCCAGGCTGTAGCAGTGCCAATGGCAGCTGCTGCACAGGCAGGGCAGGCAAAGAGCATTGACTTCCCTGTAGCTCCACACTGAGCAGAGGGACTGAGTGAGTCAAGTGTGATGGAGAGCCTGCTAAACCCAGCCCCTTAGCTTACAGTGTGTGCTTTTCCTGCTGCATGCAACTATCTCCATGATACATGAAGATGAAAAGAGCCTTTGCAAAATGGCATACATTTGAGGGGAAGAGAAACTCAACCGAAGGTATTAAAAGCCTATGAAATCAGAAAAATGTTCTAGCAAAGTGGTTCAACAAACAAAAAATCCTTTATTTTTTTACAAAATCTAAATATGGGACTAAGCATGCTACCTCTATAACCCTAAATGCTGCAGCCTGTTGTCAGCAGTAGATATTCACATATGGCTGCAGCTCCCACTAACCCTTGAGGAACCACCGTTTTATGGGGAAAACTAGAAGGGTGCATGTAACACTGAATGGAGCCCATACCAGGTGAGACTGACATGAGTGTCATTCTTTATCCAGAGCTTTTAGATACCACAAGAAGGCTTCAGCATGGGGAAAAACTAGAGTAGTAGTTACTACTAATTCTTAGCTTTTATTAAAAAAAAAATAAAATAAATGTGCTTGCAAGTTTATCACCACCAATTAATTAACAGCACCCCAAGCAACAAATCTGAAGAAAATGCCATACCAGCCCTCCCCCCAATTTACTTCAGCACTGTGGTCAAAAGCCCAATTACAGCTTTGGTTGCCAGGATTTCTGAGCAGTCTCTAGCACTCCCTGTATTGGATTTGCTCCCTTTGCCTGTAATATATGAACAATACTCAAAGTCCTCATGGGAGAACTACATTTGGGAATAACTTTGGGATCACAAAAGCACCTTTTAAAGGTATAAGGGAGCTGTGGGTTGGGATGCTGAGGTAAGACAACCCTTCAACATGAACAAAAAGGATGTTCATATGCTTCCCATATGCAACCTGGAGTCCTTGCTGAACAGCCACAGCTGTAGCAGTGGTCCCAGTCAAACTTCAGGAGGTGGAAGATGTCTCAGCCATGCACCCAGTACTGGCAGAGACTACAAAACCCACAAAGGACACCCAGGCAGTACCTGTATAGCATGCTATAGATGTATCCCAAATACAGCACCTGCACTGTTTGCGCTCTCTGCTCAGAGAGAAATGGAAACCCCAGACAGAAATACAAGATTCCTATTCAAGATCTGCAGTGAAACAGTGGCAAGCTGAGGATATCTCCAAGAAGCAGCAGAAAAAGCCACCCTGTTGATTGACCATAGAGTCTGCAAAACGGACAAGAATTTTAACTCCTTTGTAAGGAGACCAAACATATCACTTAATAAAAACAAGGCATCCTACAATGAACTTCTCTTTCCTATATTTATTTCTCTCTAAACACAGCAGTGCACAGATTATAGGAAATGGTTTTACATTTAACTTCAACCCCAAGTGGTAAAGAAACGGATTGTATCTCACAATGTAAATTTGCATCTACCATCATTTAATGGATGTTTTATACATGTTATGTACTACTGTGTTTTTATGGAAAGGCAAAAAAATTACTTGGGAATTTGTTTTTAATTAAGCAATAAGGCTCAATGGGGTACTGCTATCATGCAATAAAACCACTCCTGGGGTGTTGTGAGGCATTTGGTCCAGATGAGTGCTTCAAATCACCCCCAGATTGTGATTAGATGATTACTCCCTGGAGTTAATATTAGATGGTTCTCTCTAGAGTTGTCTTATTGCTATTATAAAAAGTCTTCAACATGGGGAAACTAAGTAGCTTTTGTGCTTGAAGAAGATGAAGTTCGCAGTTCAGACTGTTGAGTGGCTGTCTGAGCTGTGTGGGTCCCATAGATCAATTCACCTATTTAGCATGTGTGAAATTTTATCTCTGTGCATTTCTTTGACCTGAACAGTTTTACAATTAAACAGCTTTCTTTTTTCTAGGAGATGGAAAGATACAAGAACTAGCAATTCCAAAATAAAGCAATCCCAAGACAAGGGGATGAGGAATTTGATTCTGAGTTGTGCATTACTGGCTTTATTTTTTCATTGGGAATACTGAACCCTAATGGCTATTACGCTAATCATATTAATGAAGGCTGATGAACGCAGTAGCAGTAAGAGACTCTCCCAAGTTGGGTGCATGAGGAGGTACATGGCCCGAGGCATCTGTGGGGGCTCCCAAACTCAGGAATTCAAACAGCCCAAATGGTAGAGAGCAAAACTGCAGTGCCCTCCCCTGCCTCTCCTCAACTGCTCTTCAGGGTTGAGATTAGAGAATATTTCATTCTGAGAAAAGAACAAAAAAATAGAAAAAAGAACCAACCAGACAACAAAAAAACAAAGCTCCCTGTGTATTTTACTATACAAGTAGGAAAGAAATCTCAGGAAAACATTAACTCTTGCAGGTTCCTTCCACTCTGAAAAAGGCAGGATGGTAGCACATGGACAATTTTTACACAGCTTGAGGTGAAGTAGAGTAGAATCCTCAACTCGTCCTTCAGATGTCCCTCAACAGCCCACCACACATCTCCTAATACACAAAATCCCTCTGATTTCTCAAGCAGGCAACAAATTTTACACTTCACAAATTAAGGTGCAATCCTTTACACATCCTCTACACTCTAGTCTATGTCACTTCTCTAAAAAGCCAATACACTGCATCCACCTGGTAAGAAATTCCTTCAGCTCAGCACCTTCCCGTTTAAATATCCAGCATGCCTACAGATGGCATGAGGTTTTTTTACCAAGCTGAGGTTTGTTCTCTTGGTTTCGAGGATATCAGCAGAACACCTTGGAAAAAAACCCACACTGCCTTTTTGTTTTGTGTATAATTGAAGAACAGGAAAGGAAACAAGGATTTTTTTTTTTTTCCTTCCCCTTTCACAGAGCTCTCTGCAATATGCACTCAATGCATAAAACTTCCCCAGGCAATGGCAGCAGATGCCTTCCTGCACAAAAGACATTGACGTGGGACAAGGCACGGCTCCCCTACAAAGAGATTACTTTTCCTTTCTCAGTGACAAACACTCAGCCTGGGCAGCAGTTCCAAAGGAGAGAGACCAAAGCATGTTCTTCACATAAATAGAAGCCATATCCCTGCACAAAACAGAATTTATGAATGAAACTTGTTTATGTGTCTTTGACTAATCAGTCAATCATAGGTGAACACATTTACATATTTTTAAATTAACTGATTATTATCACACTCTTGTTCCTTGTGCTTTTTCACCACTTTAATATTTGAAATGTCTAATCTACCTAAGTTTTGTGTTTGAAATACCTAATTGTTCACCATGATTTATCTTGTGCAATAAAAGCACACTCTGAATATGAAAACACTGTTTAAATAGAATAGCAATAGTAGGAAGAGAGTTTGGATGAAGTACATACAAAGAATGATGTTCTGGAAGGAAAGAGGCATCCAAAAGATGCCACATCTCCTACAGCATGCTGCAGAATGCTTTCAGAAGCTTTTTTAGACACATCTGTTTTTTCCACATTAACTTAATCTATTTTTCCCTTAATCTTACACTGAATACCTGCACCTTCTCCCAGTTCTGCCATTTCATACTCTCACGTCTTTCTCACCTTCCCCTTTCGTATTTCTACTGGAACCTGCTCCCATTACTGGCGAAAACTACACAGAAATAGTGGTCTGGCTGCATACCAAGCCTGCTGCCTGTTTGTCAGCACGTAGGCACCCATCCCACTGCTCTGAAGAGAACAAACTTCTGAGCTTTCCCTCTTTTATGTCCCCCTGCTGGGCAGTTATTGGGTGCAACTAGGAGACTCAGTGACTGACCCACTTGAAAAATCCACCCAGAAAATTAACTTAATGCTCGTGCTGTTAAGGATGAAAGAAAGCATAGGTTAGTGACATAACCTGAAACAACTGAGACTAGATAAACTGGATTTAAAAAACAACCTTTTCCACTGAGCCAATGCAACTTCTTCCCTGCTTGGACCTGCTCACTTTTCAGCTATGGAGGCAAGGAAAGAGATGCCACAGCCTTCCTAGCAGCAGCTTCCCACTCACCACTTAACACCCCCAACACCAGAAGTCCAGTGTGCCCTCCTGATATCCACTACACTTGTGAACTCTCTCCACTTGACACTATGAGCATCAGTGTATTTGATTTGCTCATGGTTTTAAATTTCAAGTTTCATCATGTCACATGCTCACAGTATACTCTATCATGCAGTATAGTACACACTGATGACACCATATAAAGAACATTTCAGTGACAAAAAAACATACTTTGCAGTTAAGAACGGGGATATAAATGGAACTACATATTACATGCTGATCCAAAACAGAAATTAAAACTCTTATAATGCTTTGGATCAGCTCTTTTAACTGTGATTACAGTTACAGACCACTGTGAAGAGAGCAAGCTATTAAAACCAAAACTGGCTTAGCAGAGGAAACCTCCAACATTCCTCTCTCCCACTGTATGTTTCACCACTGCTATTTATCACTGAAAACTAAGAAGAAACAAAATACCTCATTCTTTTACAGCACTGGGATCCACAGACAAGTGCCAAAGCTTAACACAAACCTAAATATAACATGGGTTTTAATCCCTTCTTATACTGCTGACAACCATGTGTCCTTTTTACTGGAGAGAACACACCTTTCTTTCTTTTTCCTAGCACGCAACCAAGAGCAAATATTTGTTATGTATTCATACGCAGCATTTAAGTTTAGCCTCTGCTCTTCACCTGCTTGGTCTTTCTTGGTTGTTCAAGACTTCAGTTCTATCTCTGCCTAAAGGCCATGGACAGCAACTGCACATTTGCAACCAGAACAGCGCTGAAGATCTGAGCAGGCAAGGAAGACACAGCAAACACCAGGGCTCTTAGAATGCAAACTTGCAACTTTAGAATCTACAAGTATGAGTGGTTTTGTGCTGCTTGCACATGACAGCTTTTGCAGTGATCACTGAGGTTTCTGAGCTGGGACAGGACCCTGTGGTGAGGCACACGGAGCCATGAATAAGGAGCTGGGGGATGTTCCTCAGCCTCCCAAGTGATTCACTCTGAGCCACAGCCTGTTGCTGCTGAAAACAATGGCAAACAACCCATTATTCCTATCTCAGTGATCAAGCTGCATGTGACCAAGCTTCAGTTTTACTCTGTGAGGAGGGTACAAACCCTCACATGGTCATTAGAATTTATGCTGCATTTCAAGATCCTTAGAATAAAGTGCTGCACACATGCAAAGCACAGCAAAGCCATTGTAGAAACAAAAGCAAATTGATTATGAACTGCTTCCTCATGCAAAAGGCAGAGGAGCAAGCAGGGATCAAGGCTGAACTCAGGAATACTTTCATCACTCTGCCAATCATTTTGCAGCCAGGCTCCCAAAAACAACTCATGAAGGCTATCTTCCTGCACATGAGCCAAGAGAAGCCTGGAGGACACAATGACCCTCTGAAATGAGTTTGTCTGGCAGCAATTCCAATGCTTGTGCACTGGTGATATTTTGGAAACTGCTGTTCTTAAGTTTCAGTCTGTACTGACAGAGCAGAGCATGGCTGTGATTCTGCACTGCCAGACCTGGAAGCACTTAATTTCTAAAGCACCTAAATGATGCTGGGACGGCTTCCGAGACAAATCAAGCAGCGCAATTCATACGTTGCTAAAATAGGCTGATCAGCTGAATCCAATGGGAGACAGACCAGACCAACATTCATCCCTCCATACACATTGAGCTCTCACATGGCATAGGACAAAGATTATTCATGCTTACAAGTAACCTTGTATAATGAACACACACATTGACCTATTCACTCATTAAATAATAAGAGTATTCCAAGCCCAATTCAATAAAATCAACATAGTTGAAAGCTGTCTTGTCCACAGATGAAATGCCCCATGAAGTCAATCAGTTAAAACCACTGTCTATCCTATGATCACAGTGGGTTCCTAACATCCCAAAACAAATCTCAATATTTTATTCAAAATAATTTTATCAAATGCCTGTTGTGTTGTGGTTTAAAAAAAACCAACAAAACAAAACCAAAAAATCCCCATGTACTAAATGTACACTGAGCTCAGAATTTAACAGATGTTTTTGTTACTATTATAATCTAATCTTTTCCTGCAGGCTGTTGTAGTAATTTTGCTACTAGAAGATAATAAAAAGCCATTTTCTCCCCTGCAGAGCTTACCTTTGGCTGACTCAGCTGAGCAGCTGCAGTTTCCTTTGCTTGCTTTGAAATTATTGCATCCCAATTGGGCAAGATATTTCTCCTACTGAGAAACAAGTGGTTTTGGAGAAAATGCCAGAGGCAATAGATCAGATAATGCAACTGGAGCAAGGTGAAGAGACTTTAAAAGCTGGTAATTTGGGCTGCAGCTTTTCCAAGTCATCCCAAAAACGTTTTACTTTAACAGCCAGGAAAAAAATAGCTCCTAAGTCTGCCTATTGAATAGCTCTTAAAATTACTAAACTCTTGAGTTTGTATCTCAATAAGGCATTCCAACAAGGATGTAACAGCTTCCAAAACCAACAACCAACAGTTGCTCAGTTCTCAAGAGCAAGTGGTTAATACCAACTGTACACCCAGCCTATACCTCAAGGCTTCTCTCACCTGGTTCAGCAGTTGCCTGAACACACTTCCACTTCTGGCTGAAGAGGGAGAAAGTAGAAAAAGCCTTCAAATCCCAGGGTGATTGGCTAACCAAATGCTATGTTTGGCCGACACATGAAGATTACTGTCCAGGTGAGCCTATTGAGATACAAGAAGAAAAATAAATCAGTCTCCTACATCTCAGTAATAAAGACTATAATTAAGATAACATGAGAACAAATTCAGAATTTTAGCACATAGGGATAAAACCAGTTTAAGAGTAATAATATCTGTGGTTGGTTAGATGTGGATTATTCTGGCAGCCAAGCCAAATCGACATATTTAGCTCAGCACTTTGTATATTTAGTTAGCTCTATGTAAAAAGAAAAGGCATTTTGTCAAGGATGAATTTTTAAGTTGGGCAGTCCTTCTTAGACATGTAACATATGTCACAAGGCAGATTGGACAGAGACAGTGCGTGTCCAGGCTCAACACAGAACGGCTCCCTGTTCTGAGAACTGGTCTGCAGAAGTTCTACCCTTTCTGCTCCTGCCAGACCACTCAGTCTTGCTCTCCTACAAGGGCAGAGAAGACCCTACACTCAAGCCTGAGAAATAACCTGAAAATCTGTTCAGCCCAGCAGCCTGCCCTGGTGAGCTCTCTTCCCCCAGATTTTCCTAAATCTGATGGCCCTCTCTGTAACCCTCCCTCATACACTGCCAGGGAACCACACACTACAATTAACTTAGTCCATGTCCTTGCTCATCTGTTCACCACAACACACATCACAAACATGTGGAAACTCTCGTGACTGTCCAAGTACTTTAGCTCTGAAATATACCATGAGCTTCCCAGCCCATGTTATTATTACCAAAGAAAACAAAAACCTAGGAAAAAACCCCCACATTTCTAATACCTTGACAAATCCATCAGTTCCCATTAAAAATAGAAAAGCTATTACAGAAAGCGAACAAGCATCTGAATTATAGGTGAGTCCAGGCCCAGATAGATGAGGGCTGTTTTACAGCACCAGGCAAGGCCCAGGTTTGGCTTACCCGCAGCTGAGGTGCCTGCAGCGGGTGCTGAGGGGCACCCACGGCCTCGGCTCACCCGCCCCACCGCCCTCAAGGCCGGGGCAGGCGGGAGGGGCACTCACTCGGCGGCCCGTGGCACAGGCAGCCCGCAGGGCGGCACAGCCCGAGCAGGAGACGCCGCTGGGGTGTTCCCGGGCGCCGAGGAGACGCGGCAGCAAAGGCCCTGAGGGGCCTGAAGGGCTAACGGCTAACGGCCGCCGGCTAACGGCCACGGCGCGCGCCCCCTCGCGCCCGCTCCCGCAGCCACCCACGGCGGGAGGGGCCGCTCTCGGGCGCCCCCTGGCGGCCCCGCGCCCAGCCCGGCTCCGCCTGCCCCGCCCCGCCATTGGCTGCCGCCCAGCAGGGGCGCGGCGCCCATTGGCTGCCGCCGCGCGAGGGGCGGGGCGGGGCGGCGGGAGCGCGGCCGGCGGAGCAGGAGGCGCCCGGCGCTGGGCGGCCGGAGAGCGCTGGCGGGGGCGGGCGAGGCCCTGCGGCGGAGGTACGGGGCCGAGCGGGGCCGAGGGAGGGTTCGGCGGGCAGCTTTTGCGGAGGGAGTTTGGGAAGAGCCGAGGGTTTGCGCTGCGGCGCCGGTGCGGCGGGAGGGGGCTGTGGGGGAGAGGCGTGCGGGGGAGGCCGCTCTCGGCGCCGGGAGGGCTGGGGCCGAGGGTCTCCCGCCAGGCTTGTGCCCCGCTCACGGGGGAGCCGGTCAGCACCCCGGGGTCTGTGCAGCGCCTGGGCGCCGGTTGTTGCTTTTCTTCAGAAGGGAGTCTTTAAGCGACTAAGTTCGACCGTGCACCGAAAGCACAGAAATCGATCCCGTTGCGGAGGTGTAAGAGGCATCCCCGCCCTCGGCCGTACATCCCTTCTAAAGGCTACGTGGGATTTGAGGCATCGGGAGAGACCGATAATTCCTCTCTTCCCTTGGGGAAGAGCTGCGCGCTGAGCAGCAGTAGCAGAAGGCTCAGTAGCTCGGTTGATCCATATCCCACCGGGACTGGCGGCATTTCTCAGTGAAAGGCCCGACGTGAGAGCCAGTCCTAAAGCGCACATGTGCTGAACTCCTCATCAGCAGGCTGGAAGGGGGTTCCCAGAGCCCCTTACCCCCCAGGCCCAGCAGTTCCGGCATGCTGGGAAGGAAGGAGCGGCAATCTGGAATCCCCGCCGGCAAGAAAAGGAGAGGAACGGTGGCTTTCTTGCTCTAAATGCCTGCTCTGGCTAAAAGGCAATGTCCTGCTTACTGTGCTTGGTGAGAGTTTATGCCAGTCCTAACTCCAGAAGAGACTTTTCAGCTGAGCAAAGCAGAAAGAGGGATTAAGGGAGAGGTATGCAATGGATACCAAGACTGTCAGTTCTGTTTGGCAGCAAGAACAGAAGAATCAGGTAGAACAGCTCACTACATTGCCACACCTAAGCTTTAGATACATAAAGGCTTGAAAAATGTACTCCAGGCTTGATGACGTGGGAGCTTAAGTTGAAATGCTCTGCCTGGCATGCATCAAAATGGCTGTTTATAATCACAAGTGAACAAGCACTCATTGTTTGAGGATGTGGCTTGCTCACTTCTGGAGTGGAGTGCCAAATAGTATTTTTTTTCCTTTGAATGTCAGTCGTATTCACTGTTTTGTATATTCAGTGCATAATAGTTGATCACATGCAGAACCGAGAGATCCTGATGAAAAAAAAAAATAGCTCCAAACTTTGCCATGCCAAAAACCCCTGTGAAATATTGCACAGCAGTAAAGTGCACCTTCCCACACTCATTTCAACTGTGTAAGCTTCTGCTGCATGTGGTGCACATGCATAGGTATCACTTGGTAATAAGCACCATGGCCCTGCTGACCTGGCAAAACAAACTTGAACAGACAGGAGAAAAAAAATAAATCAAAATTAATCAAGTAGATTAGAATTTATATCCTCATTTTCCCATTGCTGTTCCAAAGGGAGAGGTTTCCATAAAGGAGGCCATAATGACACTCAGCAGCTACCTTTATTTACCAAATTCATATAGTGCTTCCATTCAAAAGCCAAACAGTATTATTTGCAGTGAGTCACAATATGAACATGGAATGGGTTTGTGTGCGGTTACTCAAGCTGAGCAGTGTCTTGAACAGGGGCAGGATTGACCTTGTGTGTGGTGGGATGAGGTGAGCCACCCTCTGCAGTTGGCTGCTCTTCCTAGCTAGCTGAAATAGGAGTGCATAGAGGGACAGGGTGTGAATCCCACCTCTCCTATATTTTTTTTACTCCTTAGGATGCATATGTGCTGTTCTCAAGCCATTTATGCCCTAGGGGAAAGCAATGGAATTAAAATGCCCTGGGTTTGCTTCCCCAGGAAAACTCCTTCGGGAAGTAGGCAGGGCTAGCACAGCAGCTGACACTTTTAGTCTTGGCAGGAATTATTTTCCCAGAACAGAGTTAGCTTTTCATTGTTTAACTCATAGCATTTTCGGTATGTAACAAACCAGAGGCTGGAGGAATAAGGACGTACCCTGCAGGTGGAAGTGTGGTGTGTAATGAGAGCTCCCTTTCACTGATGTCACATTGCAGGACTCTGTCCATCCCATCCAGCCCTGTCTCCCTTGGCTCCATGCAGCAAGTCCAAGGGCACTCCAGCCTACATAGGGGCCCAAACCAAGACACAGCTAAAGCTTTCACAGCAGCAGAGCTTGCACTCCTGTTTGAAAATGAGCTTGTGATTCCTGGCTCTTTACAGGCACAATCTTTATATATGACAATATGTTTTAATTTCTGTTGAGATCCAGTACATGGAGATACCTAGAAATAGAGTTGTCTCAAGTATCATACTCACTGGAGAGATTTTATCATGCTTTTAAAATACATAAAAGTAAGTGATGCAGGCTAAGAGCTGGGGCTTCATCACTCAGAAACATGAGGAAGCGAGACTGGTGGGCGCAGGATTAACTGCTTTGGTTTATCCCACTTGGTGTTACTCACGCCAAAAATTCTTTACAGTATTTTGTTGCTTTTGCAGTCTTTCCACACAAAACTTCCCAAGCTGTAATTTCAGGGTTGTGGGTTTTTTCTTTATTGTTCTGTGTGGTCATCTTGCACTTTCACTCAAGAGCTCCTTATCCAAGGATTTGTTTGTCAGAAACTCCAAGAGACCTCATCCTGTGATAGGTAAGATTATGGGTATTCAAAGACAGCAAGTTTGGTGTTCAGTTGTGGACTGAAGCTTTTCCTGCCTGCTAGTTCTTCAGCCTAATATGTATATTTCACTGGCCACATAACATTTCACAGAGAAGGCTATTTCTGTTGGGTAGCTTGCTTCATCTAGGCTCCCCAGGGCTAAATCAGCACCTTAGCTTTGCACAGAACAGCCTGGCCTAACTTAGAGATCAAAATTCTGAGGACTGGGAGGAATTGGACCATTTTTGTCAAACAGCTCAGGTGAGAAGGGCTTGCAGCAGCCTTGAGCAGTGGCTCTGTGGTTTCCCTTCTAGCATACTGAAGGGATGATTTGGTCTGAAAGGCAAGAATGTAAATCATCACTGTCCCAAACACACAGGACCAGGGGTGTTCTCCTCCTCTTCCCTTCCATCTCCAGCCTCCATGGCTGCAGGGACTCTGGACAAGGAAGAAAGGGCAAATGGTGGGGAGAGGCTGATTTGATCACTCATTTTATGAAATGCTAGGAGCAACCAGGGCAACACACATCCCTGTGATCATGGAGCTGCCTCGTGATGGCTGAGCTACCTCACTGGAAGAGGAAATGACTCACATTCCCATGGCTGTCTGGGGGTCGGAGTGGAGCCCGCAGCAGGGAGGGGGAACTCAGGCAGCACCCTTCAGCACAGGAGGGGCTAGGTGCAACCAAATATTAAACTTAGAGCACACATCACTCTCCTTAATGCAAACTACTGATAGCAAAATGTTTGCTTTTGCTTCAGAGTTACCCTTTTCCAGATTTTTCTATTTTAAAAACCCAAAACAACAGAGTATCAAAACCCCAGCTTGTGTAAGAAGGGCATAGAGGTGTGGGGAGGGATGAGTGTGCTGCCTTCCACTTCCCCTTCAGCAGAGAGCAGACTATTTTCAGAATTATGTGTCTTGTAACTGGAAGACCGGTAGCCCCATAGCTGGGGTGGTGGAGGAGGGGCTTGGCTTGCCTGGTTTATTCATGCAGCTTTTCTCTTTTTTTCTCCCCCCCCCTTTTTGCCACACAGGGAGGACCAGCAGGAACAGGGAATGTCACACACGCTTTTGTTCCTGCCTCAGCTCTGGCCAAAGTGGCATTGTGGGGTGCATGTGTCTGTAACTAATCCTTGAGAAGATAGGTGTGCAGTCAGAAACAGGAGGCTTGCTCCCAAGACCATGTATCTCTTCCCTGAGCCTGTGTCCAGCCCAGCATCAGTTAGTTCCCTGCTGCAGCTGCATTCCCTGTGCCAGCACCAAGAGGGACAGAAAGGGATAGTCCTGGTACCTTCAACTGTCACAGTATGGTAACACCTGAGCAAGTACTTACACCTCCATAGCAGTGGAATCAGACCAACTGGCTTCCTTTGCTACAGGCACATAGTTATACAGGGAACAAGCACAGCTGTAATGGAAGAGCTGGCTCTGCCTTCAAGGGTTTCCACTGCTGCAAACTGAACTACCCCAGTGCAGACAAGGCTGTTGCAAAGTAGGCTTAGAAAGTTTGAAAAACTAATTTTAAAAGGTAACAAACTAAAAGGCAGAGTGGTAAGGAGACCACTCATAACCTCAGGTTGCATGAGGAGTGTCTCACCTATGCATATGTTCACTGCTCAGCCTCACCCCAGAGCACATGTCTACAACTTCACCACTTCTCTCTGATTCTCTTCAGGGCACGCTGGAGATGGTGGACCATCTTGCAAACACTGAGATCAACAGCCAGCGCATTGCTGCTGTGGAAAACTGCTTTGGAGCTTCTGGACAGCCATTAGCCGTGCCAGGAAGGGTCCTTTTAGGAGAAGGAATTTTAACCAAAGAATGCCGCAAGAAACCAAAGCCTCGCATATTCTTCCTTTTCAATGACATCCTTGTCTATGGCAGCATAGTCATCAACAAAAGGAAGTACAATTCCCAGCACATCATTCCCCTTGAAGACGTCACTTTGGAGACACTGCCAGACACCTTGCAGATGAAGAACCGCTGGATGATTAAAACCTCAAAGAAGTCCTTTGTGGTTTCCGCAGCCTCCCTCACTGAGAGGAAGGAGTGGATCAGCCATCTGGAGGAGTGCATCAGGCACCTGCTGACGAAGACAGGCCGGCAGCCCTCCACAGAGCATGCGGCCCCCTGGATCCCAGACAAGGCCACGGACATCTGCATGCGCTGCACACAGACCAAGTTCTCCACGCTCACCCGAAGGCACCACTGCCGCAAGTGCGGCTTTGTCGTCTGCGCAGACTGCTCCAGGCAAAGGTTCCTGATGCCCCGGCTGTCCCCCAAGCCCCTGAGGGTCTGCAACCTTTGCTACAGGCAGCTGCTGGCAGAGAAGAAGAAGGAGGCAGAGGCAGACCGCAGGCAGCTGGAGCCCATCTGCTCTGCCATCCCGGGCTATGAGCCCTCCAGCGGCGATGACAGCGACAAGTCTGATGATGACAAAGCTGACCAGTGGCCAGCAGACACGGAGTTTTATACCTCAGAAGTATCTTGGTCTTCTTTCCATAGCTGACCTCCTTGGGAGTTGGTGGCCTTTAGACATTGAGAAGCCAACTTCTGACCTCCAATGCATGCCCTTCTTGATGTTTTCTCTGGAGGCCATGCCTAGGAAGGTGGATCTGTATGGGGTGTCTGTGTGGGGAGAAGAGATGGGGTTGCCCCTCTGAGAATGTGGCTCATGACACGAACACAGAGAGCTCAGCAAAGAGCATGGACTGGGGCAGAGACCTGCAGATCAGCCTTGACCAAACGATCTCACCTTTCTGTGCCTTAGTCTTCTTGTCTGCAAAAACAGAGCAATACTATCTTACTTTCTTAAATCCTTTGAGATCAGCTCTTGGGAGAAAAAGGAGCAAGAAATCCTGGAATTAAACACACCTGCCTGCTAGCAGTGTGTTCCTCTGTCATGGCAGGCGGCACTGCGGGTACTGTTTTCGACAGGCTTCCATTGCTACAACTGGATCTTTGGAAACACTAAGGAAATGGTGCTCCCATTGCAGGGAGCTTGTACAAGGCTCTGTGTGAGCAGCCTTAGCAAAGTGCTGGAGCATCCAGCTCTCCTGCGTGGAAGGAGGCCATTTTTGTTGTCCCAGGCCAGGAGGGAAGGAGAGGGGAAAGGGACAGGTAAAATTATACAAAAGAGTGAGATAAGGAGGGAAAGACTTACTGCAGTTAACTTAAAGTGCAGAACCCCCAATCTCAAACCAGGCAGTTCCACCAGATTACCAGCAACTTGATTAACTCAAGCCTTTCACATAAAAGGATAGCCCAGGGAAGATTTGTTAAAAGTCTTGAAAACTCCAGGAAAAAAATCCTAAATTCAGAACTTACGAAGTACAGCACTTCCACTTCCCTCCCACACAGGAGCCCAAGGCATTGCGTGCTCTCTTGTGGGCTCTTCTCATGTCTATCAGCCACTTGAATCCAAAGTTAAGGTCCTTTATGTACTTACAGGATTGGAGCCCAAGACCTTACAGTTAACTTGAGATCAATTTTAAAGTAATCAAATTTTAAAATCAAATTAAGTTAGAACTGTGTTTACTCAAGTATTCTATCATAGTATAGTGTGAAAGTAAAGATACTGAAAATTAGACAACAGCAATTGTTTTGCAGCAGACATTTGTACAAACTCCGTTATTACTCTTAGTATATTTTTGTATTGTGTATTTGATGCACTGGAAGAGGAACATGGCTGGGAGTAACCTGCCAATGTTATAAACTGCTTCCTTACAGTGGCCTGTTCCAAAGAGTGCATTGCCTGTCAGATGGCCAGACTTATGTTTTTTCTAAATTTCAATTCAAAGTAATAACTTACTGTCTTTTGTAAACTGCCACTGTTCCAATGAATTTGTATCACTGGACCATGTGTGAATAAAGATACGGCCAACAGGAAGAAGTCAGGAAAATGTTGCAATAAAGTGTGTTGTTGTTTAACAAGAGCTGGGATTCAGGCCTGGCTGGCAAGTGTGAGTCCTGAGTCCTCAGCCATGGGGTGAATGCCTTGGGTTTCTGCTCACTGCCTGGAATTAAGAGTGAGTGAAAAAAAAAATATTTAAAAAGCCAAATCTGATGCTTCCTTTCTATTTATACTGTGTTACCATCTGAGTTTTCCCAAGTCTTTTGTGATCCCCTGCAGTAGTCTGTGTTAACTGAAATGGTATTTTTCCAGTGGGGATACAGCTCAGAATGGTCAACAAACCTTATGACCTAAGCAGATGGTTTTGGGTTTTAAAGCAATAAGTACAACGAGTTCTGTTTTTTCCATCCCTCTCCCAAGTTTACTTCCTAACTCTGCACTGCAGTGATTGTTTTTACAATGCCTCCCTCCCACCAGAAGGGTGTACATGCTATGCAAACAGAAATTGACCTTAAAAATAAACAGCCATTCGAACAGTTCACAAGCCAAAAATAGCCCAGCTGCTGAATCCACATCCATAGCTGGCATTCTAGTTCCCTGAAACTGCCAATTTCTTCCTAGTAACTGGCTCCAAAAATGTATTCCAGTTGTGAACCTACTTCTTAGTTCTCTCAGAGATCAGCTTTTCTGTACCTCGTGTGTCCAAAGGTCTTGCTGTTATCATCCCTGAAAGAGCTAGGAACCATTTTTATCCACTAGTGAAGGACAGGCACACCTCTAACAAATGCCTTCTTGCTGAGCAAGAGCTTTTCTTAACCACAGCAGGGAGAAAACCACCACAAACAAAAAGACTCCACCAGAAACAACCCAGCCCCTTTTCTCTACGTGCTGTAGCTGATGGCCTTTCTGGAAATGCACATGCATTCCAGCAACTAGTATGTCCCTGATCCTTATACCAGGTAGGTATGGAGAAGAATCAAGGGTGGAAAAGCTGTGGCACTTGTCAATAATTGATTACAGGGGTGACTTGCCACATTAGCACACTGCTATTTTGAAACATGGAATTTTAGAGCTGGGGAGGTGCACATGAGCACTTGAACTTACAGAGGCTTCTTGTGTGCTTGCTGCCTTGTGTGTGTTTCAGCAACTTCTCCCAGACCCTTCCCTACTGGCAGCTGTGCCAGGGCAGGACAGCATGGCTGCTGCTGAGCAGGAACACCAGGAGGGGCTGGGGCTGCTGTGGGGTGGAGAAGACATTGCACATGGAAGCACCAAGTAACCTTAAGTAACTCCTAAACTGTTAATGCTACAGTAAAAGGAGCCTGCCTAGGAAAACACGGGGAAGTTTAAACAATAACTCTGCCTCCTGTACTTTTATTAGCCAAGCTGGGAAGCTCAGCACTGAAATTAGAGCCTGGGGCTCCTGGCCTGCTGAGCACATGGGTTTTACATCATGGGCTGTGCTGTTAGTCCACCCTGGAGTTATCCAGCTTGATTCTATCTCCAGTGCATTAATGGGGCATTTCCTGATGGTTTGGGTCTTTTTTTAGCTAAATAAAAGCCTTACCAGGGATTCGTTAGTTTGCAAATCCATCCAACCAGGAAGAGCAGTAGCTTGTATGCTCACTTTTGAAAAATATCTGCAGGCTGGGGATTTTGAGGGATCGCATGGTTCTCCTGAAAGGCTCCCAGAAACAGTGTGTCAGTTGCCAGAAAGGGTTCTTTGCTCAGCATCTGCCTGAAGGTGTCACAGCCCAAAGATCACAGCACCATGCACACCAGCCTTGACGTTGCCCAACCCAGGGTGTGCTGGTTCAGGAAATCAGACGCTGAAAAATGCTCCGTCTGCTCCCTCAAGCAGAAAAGCGAGTGCAGACACTTTTTAAAAATACAAGTTGTTTTGCCATAAGTAAAGTATTGCTTCTTTGCAGCTGGTCACACAGGAGCCAGATGACAGTCCCCATGGCTGTCAGGAGCAACAACACCAGTGCACTGAGCATGGACAGCAAAACTTAAAATGCTCGCATCAGACCTGCTGAAACTGCTGGGGATTCTCCAGCAAAGAGACAGGAAGAAGAGTTAAGGGCCATGCAGTAAGGCGATCCTCTTCTACTCTCCAAAGCCAGTAGGAAGGTGAGGAAGAGGATGGCACTGCTGTAACAGCCAGTCACAAAAGCTGAAAGAAAGGTAATGGGGAGATTTGCTTTGTGGATAAAGTGAAAAAAAGAAGGATCAAAGAGGTTCAATGAAACACATGCGCCCCCATCCCAGGTGCAGCCAAGGCATGGCACCAACTCAGTAGTTCACAAGTATCAGAGGCAGCAGGGTGAAGCCAGCCACCTTCACAGCCAGATCATTGCTCCCAGTTGCTCAAACATTCAGTTTTTATCCAAGCAGGGTTTCTGGCTCTGCCACAGCCCATGGCCTCTTCCAGCTCCCTAATGCTGCAAGGCAGTTTCTCATGTTCCTCAGCCTGGGATTTTTGGTTAGCAGGAGGAACTGAGGAGCACAAATGGTCCCAACTATTGCTGAGTTTTAAAGCAATATTACGCCAACAAAAAATAAAGCCTTCTCTTCCTGATTCTTACTGTTTCAGGCCATGGATCTTTACAAAAGGTGTAGACAGGAAAAATGTTACACTGCTGTCACTTCCATGGTGGACACAGTATGGAAAAACAACCCCAAGAAACCCTTGCCCAAGACTGAAGCACTGGAGATGCTCTCCAGAGCACCTGGGGAGAAGCACTGAGCTCCAGGGAAGCACAGGCTGCACACCATGTTGTAAAGCACTGTAAAACACACAGCCAGGTCTGCTTTATGTTGCATGTCATGGGCAAGAGAAACCACATGCCACACACACGCATGGGAAGGAGCCCCTTCTACCTGTGCACTTGCTCATAAAACCTCCAAAGGGACACAGCAGCTAGTGCTGTGGTTCCGAGACAGCAGTGGGAGAGGATGAGGCAGGCAAGGAGGCAGTACCAAGTGCTGACCAACACCAAGCAACTCCCTTTGCAATTGGCATTTGACTTCATTTCCCATAATGCCCAGAAATGCAAATGAACCATAAGTAGGTTTTCCATAAACCTCTTATTGAGGGGTTCAGTGTTCAGAGTAAGTTACACAACTTCCCCAGTTTGCTATTGTAAGAAGGGCAGAGAAGGAGGAGGGGAGCTAGTCACAAGGTTTTGCTCTAACAGAGTATTCTGTGCAGTGCTCTCTCCTGCATGATGAAACCACCCAGGGGCAGAGCATCTGCTGCCCAGAGAGATCCTGCTGCCCCACCTGGCAAGTGACTGGTGTGCCCCTGTTTTAACTTTATCTAGCTTCTCCTTTTTTGTCCTAAAAACAATGTTTTGGTGAGAACCTTAAAAAAAAAGGATTTGAGAAGGGAAGAACAGTAACTCAAGGCCAGACAGGCCTCTTTGACAGCAGCAAGGGAAAAAAGTCATGTGGAACATGCAAGGCAAAACCTGACCCTTAGTGGTTTCACATACAAAGGATCTTCTAGAGACAGCAGAGGGAAAAGCGTGACACCAAAGCCGCAGGACGAGCCCCAAGCCCAGCAGGAGAGCTGTGCTCAGGGAAATGCCCCTTACAGTCACCCTCAAATGTCTTGAACAGCTCAGATACCATCGTGCAACCTGCCAAACCAAAGCCACAAACCAGAGCCACCAGCACCCATGTCACAACTGCCTGGTTTCTGTCAAAGTCTCTGACCTGATGAGTGTTTGCTTAGTAGCACATTTCAGCCAAACGAAATGGAGCCTCTAGCTCTTTCCAAAAAATGCCCTTGAGCACACTTGTTCACTGACCAGCCTCTAAGAGCCAGGCAGCCCAGCAAGGTCATGCTGTGCAAGGCTTGTTTAGTCCAAAGGCCTTTCACGCACTCCTGTAAGACTCGGCACTCCCTGTGCATTCCAGCCTTGCTCCCCAGCAGTACTGGAGCCAGGACACTGGTCTAGTCTCTGCTGCTTAGGCCAGCAAAGCAAGAAATCTTTGCAAGCATCTGCCCCACTCCCTCCCCGTCCCCCCCTCCCCCAGCAGGAGGGAGCCTCACACCACTTGCAGGGGTGTCTCCTCTGCCAGGAAAGGCTGTTTTTCACTGGCTTGGCAGAATCCAGCTGCTCTCCCTGACACACTCCTAACACAGCTGAAGTTACTGAATCACCGCCTTGAGCAGAGAACAGAGTGAGGCTGTGCATTTAACCCTGAAAAGGCCTCCACAGCAGAGCTTTCTGCTGCCATTCATGCAGGGGAGGTGCATTATCCCCCCAGACCTCAACAGAGACAGGCTGATGTCAGTCACACCTGTCCTGTGGCCTTGTCCTGAAGGGGGTATCAGGCTGCAGATGCATTTGTTCATTCTACTAGTACCACATCCAAGGCAGAAACAGCAGCCACAGGACAGCAGGCTGGGCAAGCCACCATATCTGTGCTGGGCCCCAACAGGCATTCAGAATGTCACATGCTGCAGCCACATGTTTGCAAGGAAACAGCCTTAAGGATGAGAGGTTCTACAAAATCCATGGGTAAAGAACTACAGTGTTAATCAGGAGAGAAGGACAAATGGAGACTGTCATGCTCTGCTGTTTCAAGACTTCAGCAATACCACTGGTGTCCCTATAATACAGCTATGAGAGGTATGCTACCTTCATAAACACAGGGTCTGTATGCAGCTGGTGTACCCCCAAGCAGGGGCAGCCCCTCGAAGCACGCCCCTGGGGTCCAAAGGCAGCCCTTTCTGGAGCAGCAGCACTGCAAGCACCCTGGCAGTCACTAAGAAAGCAACCCTCATGCCAGCTGACATTCTTTTCCTCTCCTCAGGGACATGCAATAGCCAAAGCCCAGCACATGGTAGTGTCACAGAAGGGATTCTAAAGGATATGTTGGCTGATTTAGACCTTACAAGTCAGAGACAGACGAGTAAAAACCAGGTTACTCCTTTACACAGCTTCCCCCCATTTCAGCACCCTCACCACTCAGGAGAATCATCTGGTCAATCCATGAAGCACTGGGGGAATCCCCAGGACTACAACTCCTCTGGGGAGATGAAGGAAGGACCCTATGCTGGATGCAGGCAGAGAAACTGGTTGTTCACTAAAGCACAAGCAACACAGGCCCCCAGACACAAGGTTTCACAGGCAGTTCCAGGAGCAGATGTGCTGTTCACAGCTGCTGGAGCACAGCAGGTTGAACCATCTCCAGTACAGCTCTGCCTCCCACCCAGCAGCACTTGAACTTTCTCCTCCCTGTCCATACCCCTCCACCAGAATCTGTCTGCTGTGTTTTGGAGGCTGGGTTTTCCTGGGGCTGGCTCACCCAGCTACACTGGTGGGATGCATGGAACACACTGGAGCTGCCTGAGTTGAACCAGCTGAACCAGCCCTACAGCAAGACAGGGGAAGAGAAGGAGCTTTTTTGTAGATAAACTTAGTTAGTTCTGTCAGAATACTTCCAACATGAAAAAAAAAAAAAAAAAAGAAAAAAAAAAGTGAAAAACTTTTCAATCAGCATATAACCCATGTAATCTCATTCTCTAAAACAGCTTTCACTTCTGCAAAACAAAGCAATAATAAAACGACCACTGTGCATGGGTGTGAATAAGGGAGCTTTCCTTATTTAAAAACACTATCTAGTGATTTGGATTCTGGTGGCATGGAGACATTTTCCACTTGGTGCAAGCAAAAAAGATATTTGGTTTAATTTTTAAGCTGATACTACTATTTATATTAGGTAACAGGTTGCAACTGACTGAGACAGGTTAGCATTTCCCACCCCTGCTTAATCGCTTGCTTGTACATGGGAAAGGGTTCAGGGAGGAAGGCTCCACTCCTGAGCGGGGTAAGAGGCACAAAGGCAAACAAGCAGGTCTTCCCATATCACAGGAAAACCCTTCTGTACAATACAAAGCAAGCCACACTCTTTGCAAAACACAATTGCTTTGGCAGCACATACATCCTATTTTACTTGCACTATGTGGGCACTACACTGTAGGGATTGTTTGCTGCATTTGTTCAGTCTTAATAAACCAAAGCCAGAGTTCATCTACCCCAAAATCATGAGGGACAACATGTAAAAGGCACCTACAGAATGGTACTTCCACTGGTCAGTCTCTTGTCAGCCTATGCTGAGAAACTTCTCAAGGCTGTGGTTTATTCTGGACCAGTGTGAACCAGGCCTTGCTGCCATCCGCCTGCCTAATCGTTTTCTGAACACATCTTTGTTCTGGCACCTAGAGCATCCTGTGCCAATTAGCTCCACAATTCACTGTTGTGCTGTGTGAACAAGCACTTCACCTCACATCTAGCAGCAGTTCAGTGGGTGCACCCTGCCTCCTGTGCCACAATATGGCTCCTGCTCTTCATCTCTGTGCCATTCACAACCATAATCAAAGCTCTCTCCATTAGTGCCTTTTCCAGGTTGAACAGATTTAAAGAGAGCCCATCTGTCTTTACACAGATGCCCTCCTATACCATGTTATCCTTCTCTGTATCCTTCCTAGCTCTACAATGCCCTTTTTGGCTTAAAAAGGACTAACCAGAGCAGATCAAGCAGATTGCACAGACTATTCAACATGTGGCCATGACCTGGATTCATTCAGTGACAACAATGTTTACTGCCTTCTGGGTTTCCCTGCCCTCTGTCCCAACCTTCTCATTGCCTTCTGACCTGCTGCTGAGCACCGAGCTTGTGTTGTCAGAAACTGGTCCACAGTGACCTCAAGCTCTTTCCTGAGAGAAAACAGGTCACTCAGCCTCCAGCCCTGTTAGCATATAATCAGGGTTATCTTTCTTCTGGGGGCGTTTACCAACACCTACCTTTCCACTGACCACTGGCTCAGGTCGATGCTGATGGCAGGCACTGCAGTGCTGCAGGCACGTGGCTTTGCTGCCACAAAAGGCTTTGAAACCTTGCTGTTAAAGTACAGCATCTGCTCTGTTCCTTGACATGCCAGCACCACACATGCATGCAGTGTGACCTTTTCCTTTGCAACCAGCACACATCTGTATGATTCTGTCAGTAGAGCAGCAGAAAAATGGGGGCTCTTCAGTTAAGCACAGCAGTGCCTGGGTTTAACTCAGCACAGCTAGGACTCGATCTGAGATGCTGCAAGCACTGGAGCCACTCTTAAATGCTTGGCATTGTTCTGCTTTGCATGAACGTTTGAAGTTCCCAAAGACCAAACTAAGGCTAACCAAAAGACATGGTGCAACTTTGAAACTGACTCAGTTGTTGAGGTCTAAGCAGCCAGTAGTTGGTTAACTGATTTCCTGATTGCTATCTTAAGGCACCATTCAATTTGGGTTTATTGCACAACAACACAGTACAGTTATATTATGCACAATAGAAATCCACACGTTTATCACAGGGCTGCATGGCAGCTTCACTAGTACCTGCCGAGCACTCTGAAGACGAAAAGCACTACAAGTACTCCTTGTTATCCTCATTGCTACTTAGTTTTGGCACAATGTGAAGACTAATCTTCACCCTATACTCATGAGGGGTGTGCTCCTGCCATTGTCAGCAGCCCCAGTCCCTCGAGGCTGGGATGGGGACATGAAAGACCAAAATTAGGATTAGACTCAGTGGCATCACAGACTCCTGCAGAGTTGAACTTCAGAGACAGCAGAAAGCCTCAAGTATGCAGGCAGCTGCCAGGCAATGGGAGGCTGCTTACTGTGGTTATGGAACAAATATTTTTATACACTGATTCCTGGAGAGAATGGCTGGGAAAAAGCAAGCAAGGCCCTTTTATGGAAACCAACAAAATCAGATCCAAGGGCCTGCCTTGCCAGCACCCTATTTAACAGTTGATTACGGACTTTGTTCCTGCATAAGCAATTAATAAGCTGCAGTTTGGTCAAAAGTCTGCTGCATGAACTTCAGCTCACAGACAGGCACAGAGCAGCTGATCCCTACTGATACTCCTGCAAGTCTTCCACTTTAACACAGTCTTTGCTAAACTGTTTTGCCTTGTCCTCTGCCTTCCTGAGTAGAGTGAAGCATTTCCTCCTGCACTCCATCTCTCTCAAGCCCAGCTGCTGCATCTTTTGTATCATTCACTGCTCTAAAGGGAGCAAGTTTTTAACATAAAATTTGGAAAATCTGGTTATGAAGGGCTTAAAATTAATTGGGAAGGGTAAGGTAGTTAAGTTAGATGACCCATCATTTTGGCCTGAAAGAGCAGAATTCTTAGAGCTGGAGAGGTCTGAGTAAATGCAGACAGCTGTAAAAACTGAGCTGCCCTGGCCTGCCTCTCTTTGTGCAGAAAGCTTCCATTGCTGTCAGACAGAACTGCCTGCCAGGGAGTGGGCAGAAAACTATCCATTGGCACAGTTAGCTGGGTGACAACAAGAAATCACATTGAAAATGCATGCAAATATAAGCAGAACATGCTTACCTGCAATTCTGCATCCAGGATAGGCTCTACCACTTGCTCAAGTGCTTCAGCAGAAGACACAGATTTCCTCCAGCTCTAAGGGAATGTCAAATGTCTGGGGAGGTGCAGCTAGGGCTACACACACTCCTGCCCTGGCTCCATCATCTCTCTCATCAGGAAGCCTCCTGCCAGTGGCTGATGATTCTCAGCTGGTGATTCTCTGATTATTCTCTGATTAATAATATCTCGACACATGGAGCTGCTCAGGGAGCTGCAGTGGGGTGAGGTAAAAATAAGCTCTTCAAAGCTTTTGTTTCTTTAGATCAGCTTTGACCCAAACTTACACAGATTATTCATCATATCTGAGTGACACAGGAATAACAAAGCCTCCATGCTGTCTTCAGATTATCTATACAAGGGAATATCTGAGAGTGCTCTACTCTAAAGCAGCATGCCAGAGCACAGGAAGGATTTAACTTCAACCTAATCTTCTCCTGGCCACTGAGGCTAAGCAGGAAATAAGGAATACAAAATATGTGCATCCTGTTAGACACTGCTGTGCAGGGTATAATTACTTAAGGCAAAGTACCAGAGTAAATTTTTCATTCCTCTGCATTAGAGAAAGGAGCTGCATTTCACAACCTAGCAGTTCCCTCTTCATCCCCATTGCTAGGAGCCTCTACTAACATTTATTACATTCCTTCTTCTTCCATCACCTGACTGCTAGATCAGGGACTGGTTAGCTGCATAATAATGTTACTACATTTTTGTAACACACCATTTCCTATGGATAGATTGCAAAATATTTAACAAAAATATAAAAACACATTCAGGAACAAAATGTGAAGTTACTCAAGGTCACCCAGCAAACAAGTAGAAAAGCTAGCAAAGGTGATACCTCTTCCAAGGGCCAGCAAAACAGGCTTTCCATCAGGCAAGCCACACTGCTGTATGTGCTGACAGCTTAAGTGTTGGCTTTGTTGGAAGATCAGCAGTGACACTAGTTGAAACCACACCACTTTGAGGGCAGTGCAAAGGTACAGATGCTCCAACACAGTGTCTTTCCTGAATGCTGAAAGCTGTAATGTTCATGTTTGCCTAAATCCTTCCTGCTGAACAGTCATCCAAATAAATGAATGCCTTCATTTTTGCAGACTTCAGAATAATTTTATATATTTACCTCTTAGGCTCTTCTGGAATTCATAAATCACACTTAATTAGAAGAATTAGCACACACTTCCTGCAATTACATGATGAATGTTTGATTTCTGGCTTACAGCCTGAAAAATACATAGATTTCTGTGATCTCTAGAAAGGTAAAGATGAAACCTCATGTTTTAATTAGTGGCTAATAGCTTTAGTTCACTGCAATGCAAAGGCCTTTGGTTTTTTAAAAGCTTTCCAACACAGCTGAAAGTCTGCAATTCAATTAGCTTGAGTTACACGTCAGCTGGTCAAGCATTGACAGCCTAAGCAGCTAGTGCTTTCTCCATAAAATCTTTTACTCTGGGGCAAAAATGCACTGCTTTTACATCCTCAGGTTGCACTGGTCCTACTAAATTGGTGGAGCTCAGTCAGTCCTACCACTGAGCTATGCAGTGTTAAACCATTGAGTCTGTCCTTATTTAACAAGTGAGCACAAGTGGAGCTGCTGTAACACTGTGAGGAAAAAATGGAAAATGTGAATTTCAACATGAATGTGCATAGTTTTTAACAGAAATATTGGTATAAATGCTGTATGACCAGTCATATGTCTATGGGAAAGGACCAGAACAACATTTCCATGAGAGGCTATAGCAGGGGATGCCGTTTCATCAAGCAGAGGAATGTATTGCTGCTGTCAAGCCCCAGAGGCCCCTCACTGGTGAGACCATGGCACAAACAGCTCCTGAACAGAAGTCTCCACACTGACAGAAGGACAGAGATGGAGGCTGCAGCAAATCACACATGGCCGTTCTTCTTCTGAGATGCCAATGGGCTAACAGCAAGGCTAACAGGAAGACAAGAGCAATAGGATATAAAAGATATCCTAAAGGATATAAAGGATTTGTTCAAAAACTTCGTTCATCATTGAAAATCAAGAAAAATCCAGATGAAGAGGTGAGCATTACTGGGAGCAGGTGGCTACAGCCACCCATGCCCCACACGTGGAAGCACATACAGCAGGAGCTATAAATGATGAACTGTGAGAGGGGAAAGCAGTTCTGCCAGGGCACAGCGGCCTATGGCCAGGCCCTGGTGGACAGCAGAACACACTGCACCACTGGAATCATCTCAAACAATATGGTGAGAAATAATCAAATAATAGTAACAGACTGCTGGTAGAATCATGCCCCACTGTTACCATCAGTCGGCAGTCGTGACCTCATGCAGCCCTCCATCACAAGCTGGGTGTCCTCATCACCACCTCACACAAAGTCAGCTGACTGGGGAAGCTGGGTGACTGACCCAAGTCACCCAGCAAACTATTGCTGCAGGAGATCAGTTGGCTTCCTTAAACAAAATGCCTTTAGTGAGCCAGCAAAACACCCCTCCAAGCCACCCTGCTCTTCAGAGCCAGCAGGCATGGGCAGGGAGCAGTAGCCTCCTGACAAACCACAGCCCCTGGCTTCCCCTGGCAAGCAAAGACCCTGCACAGACAGTAGCACAGCTCCCTCTCCTGCCAGCAGCCCACAGAGCCCTCCAGGAGAGACGGGGACTGTCTCGCTTAGGAGGGAACACTCCTCCCAGCAAAGCCCTCTGTAGACGTGGGTGTGCAGCCCTGAAAAGAGAGAAACTGTCCTTGGACAAACTGCCCATGTAATGCAATCCGTGTTACTTTTCATAGTGGAGTAAGAGGTGAGAGCTGATGTGACACAGACAATGCACAAGAGCTGAGCCAAGAGTTCTCAGACCCTCCTGTATGGGCTCATGTACTTTACTCTGCAGAACTTCAGCTCTGAGGTTCAAGGCAGCTCTCTGCCTGGCCACCTTTTGGGCAGATCACCCCTTCTGGCTAGATCCTTACTGCCAGCTGTAAATTCAGTTAATGGTATCTCAGGATTTTCTGCTTCAGTTCTTTGTGCACCCCAAAGCCAGTGGGTCAGGAACCCTCTTCTACAGCAGAAGGATCTCACAAAAACCCTATAAAACCTCTAGTTAGTGAGAACTACGGCAGCTAATCAGTCAGTGTCATAGCACCATGGTGTGCCACTGTGGTGCACCACTCCAGCATCCTGCTCCCTACCCTTAGTCCAAGGTCTCGGTTGCAGTTCTCATGCTCCCCCAGTGGGCTCAGCCTGGGAGCCTCCTCCTTGGAAACAGGACCTTTGGGAAGTCTGCACTGGGACAGTGACAAGCAAAAGACAGAATTTTCACTGCCAACACTCCTTGGTCCTGCAGGGTCCATGTGAGCAGGAGTTACACATGGGCCCATCATGTCAGGTGAGCATCAGTCCAAAGGCTGCATGGGTCAAGCTGCTATAGTGGCAGACTTCCAAGGTGATAAAACTGAATAAAGAAATGCTACCTCCTGAAAAACAAGCAATTATTCTTTACTGGCTTGCCAATACACCTGTGGTCAATCAGTCTTCGCAAACTGGCTGCTGCTTAGCTCACAAAATCCACTTGTCTTTCAGTAATCCTGAGGTTAAAACCACGCTCCTCTGCCTGATTGTGTATTTTCTCAGTGTAACTAAATGTGACATGCAGCTGCAGCCAGTATTTGTGCAGTCACAGCTCACATATGATGATCACCTGTCATGGTTTGAGCCAGGATGAAGCCACTTTTCCTTTTACTGGTTTTTTTTTTTTTTTCCTTCAGTAAGCCTTCTTTTAACTAGTAGCAAAGTGTCCCAGCTTGGGCTGGTAACAGCTGGAAGGTTTTTCTAACTGCTGGTCTCCAAGGTCACATCTTTGCTCTGCTGGCTCAGACACTATGGGGAGATCTATGACCCCCCCGTAGGAGGCTGAATTAGACAGACAGCAAAATTGGCCAGAGATATTCCATCCCATATATCTACCTACACTCAGAGATCACAGAAGACAACTTCCTTCCTGAGTCGAACGGTGACCACCGAAAAACAACTATGAATTCTAGTCCAGTCTAGCGAGGCTGATAATTTGTAAACTACTGCACATTCATTAAACCCAGGAATTTACCAGATAGCTAACAAAAATCTAATTTACCCTTCTTTTAAGGGAAAAAGCTGTGTTATCCATATACTGATGCCATCTCGATAAAATGAAGAAATAATCTGATTGCCACTAGATGGCACATCTCAATTACTGATCTATGTTTTATCTCAGGATTGCCTTTAAAAAATAAATACATATATTCCCTCTCTTTGCTAGCTTAACAGACTATAATCATGCTTACTTTCTATTTTTAAATCAGACAGATTAAAAAAAATTAACACATAGGGAGGAAAAAAATTTAACTAAAAATACACCATCTGCCAGTGAAAACTCTAACTTGATTTTGTCACATCTACAACAAAACCAACTTAATAACCAGAATCACAGATGGTTTATTTATATAAATCTGTACATCTCCCCATAGTGACTCTTTCAGCTGCCTCCCAAAACTGCTGGCACACTGGTACCTCGTCTCCTAGGCAATAGCTGTGCCTTACACTCAGCCCAGGTATTAAGCAGCTGGATTGGATTTCAGAAGATGCCATCCCCTGGCTGTGGCTGTTTCCAGCACCAACAAGGGATGCAGCAGTGGACAGCCATGTCTCTACCAAAGAGCAGCAATAGATGGATGTAAACACGTTCTCATGCACCTCAGATGATCAAATCTGCTGAAACTTTCTTCTAACTTGCCCAGATTCCTACAAAAAGCTACATACCAACCATCATGGTGACCTCCACGCGATAGCATAGGTCACACTCAGAGCAATAAAGGTGGAATTTGATCCTTCTGCAGCATTCAACAGTATGAACTGACAGAAAGCACTAAAATACAAACAACAAACCATTGTGGGGTGCCACGCTCATTTCTCTCTCAGTAGTTATGCATTGGGGTGTCCTCAATCAGAAGTGGTTATTTTGTAATTCTTGTATGTCCAAACTCACTTGAGATGAAGACTTGAGCTACTTTCTGTTCTTGTTCTATCACCAGCAGTGAAACGTGTTTCAGACTGAACTGCAAACCTATTGCTACAGCTCTGAAATCAGGTACCTGCCATCTTCCAAGAAGTTCCACAAGGATCAAACCTGTTAAATAACGACACAGAGAACAGAATTCAACTCACTACTTCCTGGTTCTACTTCACTCATCTTAAAACCAATGGAAGTTAAATTTATTATAATGTGCCTACCCTGTGGCACAGTCTTAAGCTTCTTGGGAGCTCAGGGGCAGCAGCGTTTAACATAAAGTAGATTGGCCCATGCAGAACTCTGAATTATTTGGACTAAACTTCTATTGGCAACCATGACACAAGTCCCCTTCATACAACAGTGAAGGCTGGAAGATTGTAATTAAAACCAGTTTAGAATTTCTATGTGTATAATAAAAAAATGTGAATGAATACCCTAATAAATAAGGGTAATGCAGAGGCCAGTAGGACTCACCTAGTTTAAGCTCCATTCACAGTTACGACACTGTTAAGAGTGATAAAAATCAATTCACTACCTACATTTGGGCTCCAATTTATGAATACCTGTAAAACAGGAGTCCTGATAGATGTCTGAAACCACTCTGAAATCTGCAAATGATCTCTTTAAATACTGGATACTGTTATAAACTAATTGAAACCAACATACTTCCTATGGCCTGCTTTACAATCAGATGTCAAGTTCTTTCATGTCTGGATTTAAAGAGCTGATCAGAAGATGGCAGGCTCCATCCCAGTGTATCATTCAATCATGTGCTGCTGTTAGCAGTGTGCTGTTTTGGAGACAGTGAATTCAATTTGTGAAATAACCAGAAAAATGCAAATAAAAGTAACTGCCTTAATAAAAATAGTATTTTTAAATGGATATACAGACTATGTAAAGCCTTAAAAAGCCAGCTGCAGTGTGTGTAATCTGTCCTTGAAACTGAACAAACACTGATTCCAGGCTTGGCATTATCAAACTATGACAGGGTAAGGGGTGCCCACTTACTGTTCACTTCCATCTGACTTTCCCGTCACTGAAAAAGTGTTTTCAACTCACAAGAAGAACTATCACTGCCTGGCACTCCAGGCAGGAATTCATTAATGGCAAATTGTACCTGCAGAAGTAAATTAATCAAATGTATACTATAGCAACTTCTGAGTTGAAAGCTTCATAATTTAACCCTCAACTTCTAGAAACCTCATCACACACAGAAATAAATATTTATTTTGGTGGAAAAACAAAATTATCAGAGCAGTTTCATTTGTTTTTACACAAAAAAGAAGGTACACCTGCACATTTTTCTACTTACAAACTTGTCTTCTTACAAGTGCCTTGAAACAAACAGTGAACAACTGACTGGGATACTTGGCAACACTGCATTTGATGCTTATAGTGTCAACTACAGCCAGCACGTCATCTCACACCACCAATGCCAGCTGCTGGCTGACCAGTACAAGACTGTCTTCTTCCTCAAATTTCAGTACTCAGTTCTTAAGGAGTTAGTTTACTTTATAATGAAATACAGGCTGCTTCTTCTGAAGATATTAATGAAAACAGAGGACTAGGTGTTCAGGTTCAGTCAAGAAATCAATACTGAAATGACAACCCTAATCCTACAGATCGTACAAAAATGGCAGATTCAGATCCCCATTTTTAATTTTTTTATAAAGGATATTCTTGCCATGCCTTCCCATTCTAAGACATCAGGAACTACTAAATGTGTAGTTTGTTTACCTGTTGCTTTAAATCTTGTTTAGGCATTGGCTTAACTTCTTACAGAAAGGCCTATATATCTCAAGAATTATCTCAAGAATTACAATAAAAATGCAACAAAGAATAAATTAAGGACTGAGATCTTTCATTTCACAGTAGAATTATGTAGCTTCTCATAACTTTCTTTTATGCAGGACTGTAACAGTAAGTAAAATTCTGCAAAGTGCCCTAGCTACTTTGGCACCTATATGTCATTCATTGAAGAAAATTAAAACACTTAGCCAAACAGGATTAAATCTCCCAAATAAAACACAATGGCTTTAAAAATTTTAGTAACACATTAGTGTAAGTGTAGCATAATTCCCTTCAGTGATTTTGAATTCAGTCCTAGTGCAGAATAATTCAAAATTACACAGCAAGTCAGTGTCAGGATAATGCAGTAATTTAATACTTTCCTTACAAAACAAACAAATAAAAACCCAACTCCTGAATAATACCTAGATCTTCCTAAATTCTTAACTAAAACTGATAACTAGTAATTGCTATGTTGAAGAATTACAACATTCAGAATAAAATTCTTTACACTGTAAAAAGCCTGCTCTGGGAAGGTTTATTCTCTGTACTGTATCTCTGCTCTTAGCTCTTTGGAGAGGTAATTCATCAGCACTGCTGTCAACTTCTGCTGGAGAGTAGCATTTCCCATTACAAGAGCAGTCAGCTGAGCAACATCAGTCCAGTCTAAGTTCCTGAGAATAACAATGGCTTCATCATAGAGTTTCTGCTGCTCAGCAGGAGGCAGTTCCAGTAAAATCTGAGGGACCGGCCTGAATTGTCCTCCAGTCATCCAGGCACCAAGCAATCCACCAAATGCTCCTCCTAGAAAAAAGAGAAATGTTACTCTTTACAAGTTAATGTTAAAACTGAAATTCTATCCACAGCCCTCATCAACAATGTTCCCACCTTTATTAGAAATCAATGCAGAGTTCTATATATCTACTTTAACTAGGCTTATACACGACGTTCAGAACACCAAGGATTTTTAAAGCTTTTTACATCCTCACCAGTCACTAAGGAACTCTTTACACAATCAAAGTTAATACCTTCAAGCTAGAAATCAAAACCAAAATAACACTCCTTAGGGCACTGGTATCTTTAGAATAAGTGCTACTACTAAATAAAACCATGCCCAAGGAAAACATATGACCAACAATTGCTTTATCAGTGCTCTTAACACATAATCTCTTACTAGAGATTCTCAGAACAATCCAAGCTCTTTGGTTCTGTAGAGCCACACACTGCAGACTCCTACTCCCATGAAGTCCACCCATCAGAAGGTGCTCAGAGACCAAACACACCAGCTTCCTTGGATTAAACACATTCATGCTTTCATCCACCAAGTGGTGGCTGCTGCTGAGAAACACAATTGTTCCCTTTCAAGGATTTACCAGTCAAACTTCCAAGACATTGCTTTTCATCAGGAATTCACACAACTGACACTGCTGCCCAGAGACAATGACATCCAGGTGGAAGGAGAACCCTGACAATGGAGGGGTGTCAGAACCGACTCTGCTTCTAAAATTCCCACACCAGAATCTGCCCCTAAAAAAACATTATGCACTCTCAGGGATGCAAGTTCTCCATTAGACAAAACTTCCTTAATTTGCACATTTTACTCAGTTGGCAATTTTTTCCCATGATACCAAAGAAATATTTGAAAGGCTACGATGGCTGAATTAATCTTCAAGCAACTTTTACAGGAACATCAATATCTGATTTAGGGGCTCTTAATGCAAAAGCCACTAGAAGTATTGATGTGCAAGTTCCGTCTATTGAGACAAGATTTGTTACATGATCACACTTTCTCTCCCCAAGCAACACATTCACAACCCATTCTTCACAGAGCACTCTTTAGAAAGCACGATATGCTGCAAGTTTCTCCAGTGACCATTGCAGATGAAAGGCAATTCATTCTCTAATTCTTGGTGTAAGGCAGCAACAAGCACAGTCCTTGCTATGCAGTCCCACACCTATCCAGGCTGTTTGTGTAAGTGGAAGTGCACTTGATTGAAAATGCCTCTGTAACTGTCTTAAAACCCACTAAAGACCCAGGGTCATTTACCTTGACAATTTTAAAAGTTAAATGAGGCATCTTTCAAACAAGACAACTCTCTTAATTCAAGAAATATGGATGAGAGACAACTCTTTTCTGTTTGACTATGACCTTCCTATAATTTTCCATACAAGAAAAAAACACAAAGTAACAGGGAATAACAAATTTCCAGAGGCAAAAAAGTTCACCAAGAAGTGGAGAGCAGGTACTTTTAAAATACAGAAATAGATACAACTTTTAATAAGACCATTAGGAAGATGATCCTTGCTAAGGCTGACTTAAGAATACTTACTCACCCTTGCTTTACACCCCTATTTCCTTTTTTCTGTGCCACCAGGCATCAACACCCCCTCCACTGCTACTTCTTGCGCTCCTTTGCCCCTGACCCTCTGCTCTCCTCTTCACTCCCCACCGCAGCAGTGGAGCAGAGCCCACACCAAGGAGCTCCAAGCCTGTTAGCTTGCTCTGTTTCATCCCACACCTCAGACACTGGTGCACCCCAGCAGATGGGAACCAGAGCTCTACACGCCAACTTGTTCCAAGGGTTTCAAAGGTGCCACCATCTCAGCCTCAGACCTCTGGATGGCTTTCCTTGATTGCCCCACAGCAATCAAGGTCAGCAAGGTCTCTATCAACCTAGAAGGAAACATTGACACATGCTTTCCTGATGCACAACTTGCTTCTAAAAATCCAACACATAAAACGGCATCTTGTGAAAACTCAGTTACGTGAAATTTCAGCACTGCACATCCCTTTCTTTCCACCCACACCTACTACACAGGCTTGTTTCTTCACTCAGACTTACCACACTTCTTGTTCCTAAAGTAGAACACACCTACCTACAGCGATGCCTGGTGGACCTCCCATCAGACCCCCAACAAAAGCTGTTGCACCCGCCAGCAATGCTCCTCGACCAGAGTGTTTGACAGCAGCTTTCATCCCCTTCTCCTCAGAGAGATGGCAGAACAGTTGCATCACACCATCAACATCGATGGGCATCTTGGCGAGCTAAGATCCTGGAAAAGATGTTTTAAGTTACCTTGTGATCACTGCAAGGGACTAAATCTTGCTGCTAAATGACTTTTAAGAACATACAAGAGTTCAGAAGTCTCTGAGAATAAAACATAGAGGCACACTCAAGACAGGAAACAAAAAAAATGGCCTTCTCTTTCATTTCTGGGAAAAAAACCCCATTCGCAAACAACTAAAGATCACTGAAAATTAAGTGAAACCACAGTGCAGATCAGAAAAAGAGCAAGCACCAGCTGAGACTTAAGAAAGTTTCTCTCGAGTTCTACAACACATTGCCTTTGCCTTGAGCAATTGCCACATGCATTCAGCATCACCCACAGCTCCAGAAAAAGACAAATCAGAACCTCACTCTTCTGCAACTAGCAGATTGTAACTGACAAATATAGCAGGTATTTTCTCTTTGTCCTAATTCTTGCCACAAATCAGTTGTTTTCACATATCAGTTATTCTCCCTGTATTGTTACACGCTTAAAACACTTTTCCACTGATTTCTGAAGGCAGGAGACTGCCTGTAGCAAGTGAGAAGAATCTGAGGAAGGGAAAAGTTTTCAGGAGTCAGAGGCAAGACCTGGGACGGGGAATAAATGGGGAGCTCTGGAGACAGGGTGTCAGAAGTACAGGGCTGTATGTGTAAGGTGAACCGGGAAGCATAACAGAAGCAAACACATGCCTCAGCAGGGTAGTGAGCAAAAGAGGCAGCACAAAAAGACAGTACAGCTCCTCTGCTTTAAAAAAACAAGAGATTCTACCTGAAGAAAAAAATTTTACCCCTTATTTTGCACCCAATGTTTGCTTGCTGTTAAGTCAGTCACTTGAGTCAAACCTTTTAGAAGTGCTTACTACGCTCCAGCTTTTCCAGGCACCCATCCTGCAATCTCAAGAGATATTTGCACAAATGCTGACCCCTCAAAAAATAACAATGAAACTCAAATGCAACTCTGCTTGAGTACAGTGTTACACAACGCCAAGCACTGAAAAATCCATCTTTGGCTTTCAGTTTGGCAAAGGAAGTGGATACTTCTGACTTTAGCAACTATTGTAACGATAGAACAGAGACACTAAAAATACGCACACCTCATGTTGCAAAAATAGGTTCTGTACTAATTAAAGACATGGGTTCAGACCAATGAGATCAGAGGAAAATCCATAAAGTGACATTAAGAAACTCCATCCCCACAGCAGAGCTGCCGGGATTGTTCAGGAAATAAGGTCCAAGAACTTAGCACTGAACAGTAAGAAAAAGCTTGCTCATTAAGTAAATACCTTCCATTCTGCACACCAACTGAGGAAAGGGCTTGCAGGGAAAGACAAAAAAGTATTTAACATGTTTAAAAATATAATCACATATACACAAAAGGGAGAGGTTAATTGTTGTACACGTAACGTTATTACTATCGAACCGGTGTTTGGTTTTCTGGTCTATAGAACACTTTTCACCTCAGTGCATGTGCAATACTTTCTCAGCCCAAGCCAACTCAGTGCAAAGTGGAACTGTATCACACACATTTTTGCAATAAAAATTAACATCTGTGAAGGCGAAACCTCTCTTTTCCACCAAGATGGCTGACTCCAAATCACCCGTGCCGCTGCAGTATCCATACACTGCTGACACTGAACCAGTCCCTGTTTTTTTGCAAAGGGACCACACAAGCTCCTTAACTGCAGAGGCACAGCAGGAAACCTATCACATAGTTGCATTTTGCTCACTACTTCAGTCATGCTCCTGCCAGTCTTAGAGAAACAAAGTTCATGTACCACTGTTGCTTTTGGGTTTTTGGTAGGCTTATGACACCGCAGTGTATCAGAACAACAGTGTGTGCTGGTTAGTGACGCTGAAGTGAAACATTTTGCTTCCAGAGTTATGCAATTCAATATAATTAAGGCTCAAAATAATAAACAAATAGGTGATCTATTCATCCTAGAGCAGTAAAGAAAAAAATGAACCCAGACCCAAAAGATACAACTGGTACAGCTCACACTGCTAAGCCTAGAACTGTTGGAAAATGAGAACATTAAGTATTTTTTACCTTCTTAACAAAAGATGAGCAGATTGCCACTCAGAGCAACATTCACAGCACTGAGAACCTTAAGTGCACCAGGATTCAGTTCCTCCCCTCAGTGAGATACAACTGATTCATGCTGGTCCTGTACCTCCTCAGCACAACCTTGGACTAACCCAACCACCTGAATGCTAATTTGCCTTCTCTTTGGGCTAATTCCAGTGAACACCTCACCTTCAGCATGAAGGCTCGGCCTAAGCAACATGCATCATGTTTCTGCAGTTCATAGAAGTTGGCTGTCCACAGAAAGCCACCTTCATTAATTACTCCATCCACCAGACCAGGAAGTTTCCTTGTGGTGACATGGCATCTCCAGCAGTGCAAAGGTGATCTCTAGGGTTTCTCTGAATAAATAAAAAACCTCTTTCACAACTAGATCAAAAGTTCAATTGGATTAAGAGTGAAAAAAAAAACCAGAACCATAATGAAAACAGGACTCACACTGCTATCTGGTGGTGTACACAGTGTGAACACACAAATTCATAACGTATTAGTCTTGAGGTAAAGCAGAAACATACTGCAACTCAAGCAATTGTAAATATTTTTCCATAGTAAATTCTTTTACTGTTTTACTCACCTACCCAATTTCCCCAAAGGGAATTTCCACTCACAAAGTAAGTATTTATTTGAGGTTTTTTTGCTTGATTAGAAGAAGGTCCTTGGCACAGCAGAGCCATTCCTGCTTAATTCCAAATGTGAGCATCACACTCAAAAAGTCTCAAAGCCATTAAAAGGAGCACTCATCTTCTCTCAACTACTACAAGTATTTTCTATGAGTATTTTCTAGAGAATTTCAATAAATACAGTAGCTGATGCATAGAACATACAAGTTTTGTCTTTTAAAAACCATAGATACTGAGCACTAGTGAGAGTCATTAAAACATAAACCACACACAGATCAAGTAATCACAGAGATTCCTACATTCAGTGCAAAGACAGATGAGTGGACCAATAATGCAGAGGCCTTTACAAAGTCACACTGTTGCAAATTTATTTGAAAATTTCAGGTTCTGATGAAGACTCAAGGTACTCCATCAGACAATTTTCACTGAGCATGTATTTTTTTTTTTAACCACACACAACAGGCCATGAAAGCAGGATATTTTAACAATACATTACCAAGTTGCAGCACAGACACTCCACAAAAAAATATAACCTGCTACTAGGACAAGGAGCCACAGGAAAAAAAAAATTAAACAAAATCTGCAGACAGACAGTTAACTTTAGGCTGAGGAAATCAAACAAAAGGCTTACAATGCTCTGCAGCTGCAAAGCTCTAATATTTCACAGACTGTCAAGGTCTGTAAGAAGCCAACTGCAAGAGTGTGGAGCATGAAGATACGATTTAATGATCAGAATCACTAGGCATATTTGAAAATGCCAGTGAACTACAAGGGAGCAAGAATCCTACCCCAGATTTTAAGGAGCTGTAAATTTAATGTGTCAGAGGTAGAACCAGATGACAGCCAGAAGTATTTATAAACTTTGATTGGGTAACTGACGAGTAAACAAAAGTGCAATATAATTCTAGTTTCAAATTATTTTCCACAGAATCCACCCAGACATTAAGAAACACTAGGCATGTAAAATACTGGGTCTGCACTAATGGAGGGATAAAAGTATCAGTGACATTCATGATATTGTGCCCAGCTTTCAGAAATGCTGAGTACTCACAGCTCCTACTGACTTCATATGGCATGAAGAATTATTCAGCACTGCAAGGAAAAAAAACAGCAAGAGTTAAGGAAACTGAAGTCACCAAGAAACCAAGCTTTCTTGTACAACAGGCCTTCCTTTTTTTTGTTGTTCTACTGCAATTCAGTGGCTGCGTTCCTCTTCTCTCTGTCCTCATCTGAGATGTTAGACACTGTACTTCTCTCTGACTAAGCTAGATTATGCTCTCCCTTCCCTCACCCAAAGGACTGGGGAGCAAAGTGAGCAATGATCCTGCTCCACCTATCCAAAGGAACATCATGTGTTTGTATCTCATTGTTCAACCTACAACCAGTAGGTTTTTACTAAAAATTACATTCTTCTCAGAAGTAGTTTATTACTTCTTAAGAAAAAAAATGTCACAGAAACAACTAAACCAACAAAACAATCACATTGTACCCAACTCACTGAAAGTTCTATTGACACAAACAACCATGATGTCAAAATCATTATGGATGTAATTCTTAATTAACTTAAACCCAAAAATATGTAACTGATGTAAATAATCTTTTGACTAGAAAATGGGATAGAAGAAACATGCAGACCTCAAACCAGGTACTAGGAACTTTAGTGGGACAACTGCCCAAGAAGCTTGGCCATACTGCATGAATCAGCTGAAAAGATGTCCTTTAGCTGAACTTGACTAATTATAATATGAAAACCACATCTCCAGAAGTTAAGATACTGGCCTCTGCTTGAAAACCCTCACCCACTCTGTGAGTGACTGACTTGAACACCAGGTAAACCAACCCCATTTTGGGACAACAACCAAAGAGGGTCCCCAGATTAATCAACGTTGTGAACCTCATTTCAGCTCCTTCCTGTTTAGCATCCCCCAACATTCCTGTAAATGGAAGAGCTGTTTTATCTTCTGGGCTCACTGTTACACTTGAAGAAAAATGAACACAACCTGAGATGTCCACATTCTAACCAGTATACCATATATATATACACCATATATTCTAACCTGGCCCACAGCTGAGCTGTCCTCACTGCTCCTTACAACCTTCTGTTGAGTTAATGGAGTAGACTCTCCAGTAAGCATTCCCAAAATATGAACGTACACAGAACAACAAGCACCTACAGGACAAATTCCAAAGCCACAAAGAGATGAAGACACATATCTAAATCCTCTTACCAGGAGCTAACTTCTATCTTGGTGGACATCACAAAGTGATGAGCAAGAACATGGGTTAAGAATCTCCATACAACTGCTAAGAAGCATACACATGATCTGTGTAGATCTTCAAACTGAAACTTCAAGATAACAGCAAATATTTATACAAGCAGAGATGTGCAGGAGACATTCCAGGATGATTTCTTCTCTCTCAACTGTACAGCAACAACTCTAGCTGTACTGCAACTTCTTATAATAAACATGCGATCAGCACTAGAGTAAAATCAAATGCAAAGCACTCAGGAACTCAGACTAAAGAACACAACTTCACAAACAACAGTGTACACAAGGATCAGACTTGACGATTAAACTGGCCAGAAGTTCATTAACTATTTCAATAATAGCTGGTGAATGGGCAAAAAATAAAGATATTAATTCCTATATATAAGGGAGGACCATCTCATTGCTGGCTCACACACATATGTTGGCTGGAGCAGCATTTGTGCTCCTAAATCCCTTTCTGAAAATCATACCTTTAGAGCCCAGCCTAGTGTTTAAAATGGTCTGTCTGATTTCAATTACTAGAATCAGCAGCCAGTAAAAGTTTGTTTAAATATTCCAGTTTTAACCCTGCTCTCCATTTGTAATTTTCAGTTATTTTAACAAGAATTCATTTCTACTTATTGGAGTAAAGATTAAACCCTGCCAATTGCCTTTCTTATCTCAGTATTTTGTACGTGTCTTTTCTCAACCAGGAGGATTCACAACATCTAAAAATATGGATTGTAGTAACATGTTACTGGACATACATTTATTCAGATGTTCAACTGAGTTTCAATTATATTAGGAGATGGTAAGAAACTCCTGTATTTGCTAGACAATCTGAATTCAACTGAAATGCACTTTAATATTGTTTTGTAAGAACTGTGACCTTAAAAGCACTGCTTACTTTTTTTTTTTTCTGTATTTATCAAAGCATGTACATCTATCAGAGCATTTAGTTAGTTTATTTTAAAAAGAGGCAACAAATTTACTCACTGTATGAACAAACCACTTTTAGGAACCTGGGAGCTGATGATGAGCTCTTAGATGCCTAAAAACGCAGGCAAATATTCAGTGGGAATTATCTCCTTCCACCAAGATTAAAGAAAATTATCCCACTTACCTAAACTGCTAAATTACAAAATTACCTAAGAGAGACTGGCCATGACTTCTTCAGCCCTCACATTTTTTTGAGATCCTAGCCAGCTTCTGCATTTTAAAAGCAGTAATTTAAAAAGAAAGTTACAGGCTGCTTGCATCAGCTATCTGATAATGAAACCAAAACTTCCAGACTTTCAGTTAAGAAAGAAAAGAGCCAACACTTGGAAAACACGAATAGCAGAGCCAGTTCCCTGCAGAGACAGGCGGCTCAGAACACTGAAATGTACCTTCAAAATCTGAACTAGGCCTGAACACTAAAGATGCTTTCCCTGACTCACTGTAAAAGCAGAAACTTCAGCTCATTACAATTAATCAACGTTCTGAATGTTTTAAAATTCATTAAAATCTTCACTGCTAAAACAGACTGAGCCTAAAGCACAACTATAAACCCTTTCAAACACCCGAAATTTAATGATACTTCAGATACGCTTCATTCTCCTACAAGCCAGTTTCAGGTTGACTATCGGTGAAACAATGACACAGCCGCAACGAAACTTGGGGGGAAATAAATGAATCAGAGCTAACGGAGAGCTCGGTTCCCTCTGAACGCTCTTCTCACCGCACCCAAACAACGCCCCGGGCGGGTCCCGGAGGCCCGTGCGGCGGGTCCGGCCGGGAGGGTGGGCCCGGCCCGGAGACCCCCGCGCTCCCCGCGGCCCTCCCGGAGCAGCCCCGGCACCCACCGAACCGCGCCGGCGGCCCCGCTCCCCGCAGCGCCCGGCTGCCGCAGCCGCCCTTTTCTGGAACCTTCCCGGCCGCCGAGAACGCAAACGCCGCTGACAGAAGGGCAGGAGCCCCCGGGGAGCGGAGGAGACAGCGGGGCCGGCACCGCGGCCCTTCCTTCCCTCCCTCCCGGCCGCCTACCTCAGCGCGCGGCGCGCCCAGCTCGCGGGAGGGCGGGACGCGGCGGCGGCACCGGGGGGAGGAGCGCGACGGCGGGGGGACCCCGCGCTGCCCGGCCCGCCCAGGGCGCCCCGCCGGCGCTGCTGCCGGCCCCGCCGAGCCCGCCCTCCTCTCCGCGCGGCGGCAGTGCCGGGCTGCAGCAGGCCCCGGGCTGCGGCAGTGCCGGGCTGCGGGGCAGGCCCCGGGCTGCGGGGCAGGCCCCGGGCGGCGCGGCAGGCCCCGGGCGGCGCGGCAGGCCCCGGGCGGCGCGGCAGGCCCCGGGCGGCGCGGCAGGCCCGGCTCGGCCCGCTACACCGGCCCCTGCGGCGGCTCCCGCGCTCGCCCCGTGCAGCCCGCGGGCGCTCGGCAACAGGCGGTGCCGTCGCCGCCTCCTCCCGCCGCGGCACCGACAGCAAACCCGGCCCAGGCCCTGGGCCGCGGGGCTGGCTCTCTGCCCGGCTCGAGGTCAGGGCGCGGTGTAGCCGCTCTCCTGCGGGCTGAACAGCGCAGCGCGCCCCGGGGAGCACCTGGGCTGCCGTGCGCGGCACGTTACAAGATGTCACGGCATCTTCAGGACCGGTGCCGTGGCAGAGCACCTCCCAGTCCCCGGGGAGCTGTGGCAGGACGGGGAAGAAAGGGACGGAATGCCACTAGGACCTCCCTGGCAGTAAGCTGAGAATACAATCTGAGAATATCTTTGGTTTACTTTCTCTTCAGGTTGGTTTCAGCCATCAGGCGGGTGCGGTGCAGCAAGCGGCTCTGCTCCCGCACCACGTGTAGCCGCCACGCCCGGCCCGGCGGTCACACCGCTCCCGCAGTACCACCGTGGTTCTTGTGCAACCTTTGGAAAGTTACTGCCTAGTGCTAAAAACGCTGCCATTTCCCAGGAACAGAGTATTAACAAGTTGGTGTTCTTTTGTTTTTGTCAGCTCAGCCTTCTATTATTATTACATTTCTGAATTAAGGTAAAGCTGATCCCCTCCATTCCTTGTTGAGAAAATGAAAAAGCAGGATGACAAAAAGGAAGAGGAATGTAACTCTCAATTTTTGTCCTTTTCTTGTGGCTGCACTGGGGACTTCTTAACCTCCCCGTGCTTTATAGGATCACATAAAACAACTCTCTGTGTAACAACTCAAAATGTTACAGGTCTACTGGTGCTCTTGATTTTTACAGTGCGGATGTAAAAAGCGAACTTAATTCCTGAGCAAAGAACCAAAATGCTATGTACATTTTAAAAAGTAACACCCCAAATTCCAGCTGTAAGCAGCCTTCCAAGGAGAAAATTAAAATCAGTGAAGTCTGCCAGCCATCAAAGGAGGGAACGGCTATTAATCTATACCAAACTGAATCATTACTTCTCTACTTCAGTTAAAGATAAGCACAGGTTATTAGGGCTACACCAGCAGGCATTTATTAGATCTATTTTCTTCTGTGGCAGAAGTTAGTAAAATGAAAATACAAGACAACAGTGAAGACTGTATCCTTTAAGGCTGTACATGCCACTGTAAACCATTACTACACTCTCAGAGAAATTCTGATTCTTTTAAAAGTCAGTGGGAATCTGGTCATTGTTCCCAGCTGGATTAAGTTTTTATTCTGTAGGTAGTTCCGAGCCAGCAGCTGCTAGCATGCCTGCTGCTCTTCTCGGTGAGCTTGAACCCACACACACAAATCAGCACAGCACACGTCCCACCATTCTGAGAGTCTGGGCTCAATAACAGCTCACAAGTCCTGTTGTTGGTCTCACTGAAGCAGCAAGACCTGCGATAGATGTTCTCTAGGCGGGTCTCCCCAGCAGGCTCCATCTGGTGGCTGCCCTCCCCTCGCCATGGCGGGGGTTTAGCTCCGTGTCTGCCAGTCGGGAAAACTCACGGGAGAAGGGACAGCTCTGCTGGCTGCATTCTCCTGGACAGGACTGAGTGTTCTGGCTGGATCTGCCACTGTAATTCTAGAGTGTATTTATGCATTTCAACATCCACTCTTAAATAAGTAGCACCCAAGATAAACGTTCACATGCTTTTTAAATTCTAGGAGCAGGTGGAGTGACAGCAGTTCAAGCTGCTCCTGCTACAAATCAGATCCTGCCAATAACCCCGCTGCATTGACTGCAGTATGCTGGGCTCTTTTAACAACTAGATGTTATCATGATTCCTATAGCATAGTTCTCTTTGTCCCCTTTATCACCCTTGATTCACTATTTCATTTCCTTTATCTGGATGTTTCACATGTTTTTCCTCTTCAGACTACTAGGAACTCTACACTTTTCAAAAAAACAGAAAAAAAAATAATTCCCTTTCACCTCACCCCCAGATCCTCAGGTAATCTGTCAAAATGAGCTACAGCAATAGTGCATTGGTATTCTGGTTGGATGAGCCACTTGGCAGATTTCTGTCAAGTCCTTTCCTAACATATACATCAGAACCATATATAGCCACAAGCCAGTTCAGCATGTCCTCAGCCTGCTGGGTTCACTTTTCACAGTTTTTGACATACTAGGAGATAGGCCAAGGGGCACCAGGAATTATTTCAGCCGGAGATGGGCTGTTGCTACCAACAGAATCATTGACTCTGGGGTTTTCAGCCTGCTTTTTACAGGGTCTCAAAAAAAGGAACTGTCCAGAAATAACTGATGCAATTATCTGAAATACCTATTATCTTCACAGGAAACTGTGACAGATTTTTTTAAGGCACTTAATCTTGTTGGATGGAAAAAACCTCTTTCCTTAAATTTGTTTTTGTACCAGAGATTCCTGGAGAAAACACAAGGAATAGGCAACTATAGGTGACTTAGTTTCATCATTTCACCTAGTTGTACTTTTATATTTTCTTAAAATCGTTAAATAGCATCACAATGGCAGGAAGAAAAAAAAACACATTCACAACTTGAGGCATGTGCAAGTAATATACAACCACTTGCCTAAGTTTGCAAAGCACCTAAGAATACACTTGAGATTTCCCTTTTGTGTCCATGCATTAACTCAGTGTGAGGATGGCTTAACTTACAAAGCATGAAAGCAAAGACAAACGAGTAAAAATAAACCAATGTCAAGTGTTCCTCAATGTGTAATGGAGGTGGTCCACAGAGAAGAAAAGAGGATGGAAAAATGTAACAAAACAAGTTTCTAATCATATCCAAGTTTAGGAGGGTAAGAGATTTCTATCATTATCCCCAGAAGTTCAGGAAACCCTACATTGCAGTGAAAAAAGCTGCTTTGCTTATTCCTGTCTAACATCTAGGGCTCTGAACAATCAACATCTCTCCCAGGATACTATAAGACCCCTCTATGCATGCTCTTACAGGGTGACAGGAATAACAGCATCTGTTCTGGAAGAGTCTGCCACTTCTGCTTCATATTATACTTCTAATGTGAACCTTCCCTTATTGACAACAATACAGTTTTACAGCTTCTCAGTTCCTCATCATATTCTCTGCATTACCAAGAAAATTGTGGGCTTCACGAGATCTATATTGATAGAGAGAATTAATATAGAAGTAATTAGCTTGGAGCAGAGAAGGCTGAGGGGAGACCTTATTAATGCCTACAATGGGTGGGTGCAAGGAAGATGGAGCCAGACTCTCTTCAGTAGTTCCCAGTGATAGGATGAGGGGCAACAGACACAAGCTGGAACATAGGAAGTTCCATTTAAATATGAGGAAAAACTTCTTTATGGTGAGGGTGACGGAGCCCTGGAAAAGGCTGCTCAGGGAGGTTGTGGCGTCTCCGTGTCTGGAGAAATTCAAGACCTGCCTGAATCAGCCCTGAGTAATTAATGTGCTCCAGGGGATCCTGCTTTAGCAGGGGAGCTGGACTAGATGATCTCTAGAGGTCCCTTCCAACTCTGACAATTCTGTGATTCCATAATACTATAGCACGTCAGTCCTTAAACAGATCCACTTAGTAAGGGAAATTTTCCAACTGCACAATGGCTGTCTAAAAGAAACAGCACTTCATCCAGAACCCTGTGCAATGAGAAAAGGTAACATTTTTAAAACCAGGAACCTCACTCCAATTTTCACCTGTTAACACCCTTCACCTCTGTGCATGAGGTGTAAACAATACAGCAAAAATGACCAAATACTGCAGGAAGACAATAGCAGGTTAGAGAGATCCACTGCAAGCAAAGCATATGCTCAATGGCAAATCTTTTCCCCATTTCCTACATTAGATATTCATCAGGATCTGAGTTCTAATTGAATGCAAATAGAGGATATAACAGGTTTTTGCATATGAAGTGAAGATATAGAACATCTGTCTCTTCACAGCTTTTCAATGTACCTTATGTGACATTAAGCAAAGAAGAGGTTTGTCTCATCAGCTTGTAGGAAGTGGTGAATTTGAAGTACAGTGTGACTGAATTAAATCATTCCACTGCTGCTGTGAAAGGTGCTGCTTTGGGTCTCCCCACACACTCTTGGGTGATAAAATGCCAAGCTGGGCAAAATCAGTTTCAATGCCAAAAAGATGGACTGCTGGTGCAGAAGGTCACAAAACACCATTAATTGCCTTATATTGTTTCAGTCCTGAAAGATGATCCAAAAATATAGGCTGGCACTTTGGAATAAAGCACACATTGCTAGCTAGCACTATCCAAGCAAACTTTTAAAGATATTTTTAAGGCATATCCTTAACTGCAACTACCACTCTTCTGCTCCTTTAAAACTCTTATTATAGTAGTAATTTATGCTCTCTTTTTACTTCTTCAGCAGCTTTAATTGAGTAATTTTGTTTACTGGTACAGAGTTGTGATTTTGTGACCTTTTCAGAAAAAGTTACAGCAAAACTGAATGTAAATGTTGATGTCCTAAACTTGGCTTACATGTTTGTATGTTATAGCATGTATGAACACTGAAGTAGAAATAAAATCCTGGTTAAAAGATAGATACAAAAAATACCTGCTAAGTTTCCAGAGAAGAGCTAAAGAAGAGGCCATCTCCTACAACCAATTCCTCCACCCCTCACTCTTCTGCAGAATCTATCTAGAAAAGTGCATCTGAGATTTCTTCAAACCTCTAAAGGACATACATAAAGTAGACAAAGCTCAAAATCAGATCTAAAATGCATATGGTAAATTCAGTTAAGGAACAAAGCATTCTAGTATCTAGGACAGAAGGATGACACTTGAAGGTGCCTGGAATAACATCAGTGACAGATTTCCATGCTTGATGCTATTCAGTGGTGTGAGGAATCTGTGCCATAACCAGTGCTTGTGGAGTCTGAGAATAGTAAATCCTCAGCTACATGTAATTCTTGCCCCAAACATACAGTACTTTGGAGACATCAAGAGTAAGCACAAACTGACTTAAGTCCCAGGAGAGTCAAGGGTCCTTGGTTTACTTCACTTCCAACCAACATCACAGGAGTTGAATAAGAACGAAATTTTACAAAGCTGTTTGACCAAGTTTCCTGTTCTTCTCAGAATACAGAAGAATTCTCTCCAGCTTTCTTGGGTCTGAGTTCTGATAATGTGACAGGCAAAAGGGGACCTCACAGTCAGCAAAATGCTAGGCTAGAAGGGAAGAGGCCAACCTTTACAGATTGTATTGCATTATTTTCTTCTTTCATGGAATAGGTTGGAGGCAAGAAGATGGAAAGGTGAACTTGCATAACTCTCCACAATGATGGACCAAATTAAAAGCTTCCAGAAGTCACTGCAAATACTCAAATTTGTTACAATGGGATTTTCAGACTTACACAATATGATGTATTTTAATACTGTCTCTTGGGCCACCTCTCTGCTTCATTTGCAATCACAAGGGTGTCACCATTTGGGATCACACAATGCCTATGTCACTGTAACAGGGTTCTCTAAAGAGCCATTGCTAAGGCAAATGCAGAGCAGGGCAGTGTTTATACCATATTTATAGTTGTCCTAAAATTATTTCTTTTCTAAAGAACTGGAAACTGTGAAGTAGAAAAAGGCCTTTTGCTGGCTTTATGCACACCTCAGTTTGAGATCCACTGCCTTAAAAATGTCATAAATTACTGTCTCAGGAGTAAACTGATGTGCATTCAAAAGCTGTAGTGAGCAGAATTTACAAAGAACAGCCAATGCCAAATAGCTTTACCTACAAGAGCATGCATATACACAATCAGGAGAGGCAAGTGCTACTGGAATAGAGGGCATTGACCAAGCAGACAAATAGAAAGGGAAAGTACTGGACAGCTCCCTCTGCATTGTAAGTTCCAGTGGATCTTTCATTGTGCCCTAAGTAGATAAGCATTAAGTTCTCAAAGTCTGTTGAAAAGACTTGAAGCAAGATGTGCCCATCTCTATACCATGGAAAAAGAGAAGACTGTTTTTTTGCTGCAATTAGAATAAACAACTGTCCTTAATTTCTGTCAAACAGTAGATGTCTCCCTTTGCCAGTATTTGAAATGTGGATAAAATGTTGTTAGGGTGCACATCCACAGCCAGCATTATTAGTCCTTTTACTCTTTTTCAGCTTACATTCCCATCATGCCTCATAGAAAAATCCATGGGGGACGAAAGATAACGCTGAATCCAAACCCTGAGAACAGAGCCCCATGGAAGCAACAAATTATAAACTCTACTGAAGAGATTTTCTTCAGAAAGATCACAGGTCTCATGCTTTAGTCATGGCCTGTTCCTCTGCCAGCAGGTTCAGAGAGTGATCTGTGAGAGCTAAGTGATTTCTTTCACGTAAGCTGCTCACGATGACTACAGAAACCTCAAGGATTACAGTGCACAAACAATGGGAGGAAAAGCTGCTTCAAGTAATACACCCAGACAATGGAGTTGCCATTATGGTAGCAATGCAAAATATGGACGGGGATTTAAATGGAACGGGTGATATCTGTACAGTTTGGAGGGCTCACGTGTGCCAAATTTGGCAGCATGAATGTTCCTATTGCTTGTTGCTCCACCTCTTGAACAATGAGGCTAAACCCCATATGTGCAGGAGTTGGTAAAGCACAAGCAGTTTTGCTAATCACACTGCATGCAAAAGCAAAAAGACAAAGGAAACTAGTAATGCTTAGACTAGCATTGGGGAAATAATTAAGCATGAATGAAATATTGTATGTGGATTTGAAATGAATGTTCTTGGAAACAATTGTGCTGTTTCAGTTGTGCTGCTTTCCCCCTAAGTTTCACAAAGTAATTTGCATGTCATTTAAATAAATACCATAAATTATTGCAAACTTTTTGTTTTTATTTACATAAAACAAAAAGCTCATTTCCATTATTGTTTGGTTTACCTGACTAGAGTGAAATGCAGAGAGAGGTCCGAGAGGAAACGTGTCACTCCCCAAAACATTACAGCCTTGTCATGTGTAAGCCAAAAAGCAGGACCCCACCTGTAGCTTTGCCTTACACAGCCAATTAATGCTCTGTATATGTCACAGATACAGGATCAGATCTTCCACTTGAGCCAAGCCAGAGCTGTGAGCTGGTCAATGGTACTGATACAGGCTGCCTTGCCCTTGTCAGGGCACTTCATGTTGGCCACTGAAAACTAACTACAGGTCCCATCACCTGAAAAACCAAGTGACCTAACCATCTGCAAAAGGAAGAGTTTAACATCCAGTATAAATTTTAATGTTATGACTGTAAAACAGTAAATGATAATCTGGGCTTCTGACCTGTGAAGACTGCCTGCAGCTTTCCTCCACAATGCTTTGCTTACTTCTGGTTGCTCATTCCAATCTAAAAGGGACCCAACAAATATTCTCCTCAGACAACACCAGGGTGCTTTTCCCCATGGTCTGTTGTAACAAACCCAACAATACAGATTGCAAACCAGATGAACCCATTATACAGATGTACTTTTCACAGAAAAAGATCCTATAGTCTAATTTCTAAGGCTGTTTTTTGTTTTATAAAACACAGGATCCAACCAGCTTCCCATCTTGGGTATGAAGGCATTTAACTTCCCTGGACCCTGCTTAGTGGAGTTGTAAGTTTTGCTTCACCACAAAGGAAGTAAAATTGACTAGGTCTAACTTCATGATTTCCAGATATCACTAGGGTGTGCTGTAGATCATGAAATTTCAGTAAAACACAGTTAACAGGGAGAAATCTAGCTGCTATACTAAATATTTTAAATTAATTGCAAACATCCAAGCAGCTCAACACAGACTCAAATTCATTTCAAAACAACATACACACTCAAGAGAGGTATTATAACATACTAACAGTTTACAACATTTTTGTTATACAGACTTGGCAAACAGTGTGGTACAACAATAGAGAACTAAGTAGAGTCAGGCAGATAATCACATGCCTAAACTGCAGAGGTAACTAACATCCAGGCACACAGTCTGGTGGGAATTAAATAAAAAGAAAAATCAGGACTAGAACCAATATTCATAACAAACTAAGCAGCAAGAAATAAGGGACTCCTTGTTGAAAACTTTCTTTGAAAAAAAAAAATTGAAACTATTTAAGTCACCAGAACTCAGAGTAAGGCCTTGGGATGCAGAATCGGCAGCAGAATAGTTACTATTTATACCAACTAATGCATATAAACAATGGTGCTTAAATTCCCATGGGAATAACAGTAGAAATGAACAAAATTAATCATAGGAGATAGCACCTACCAGGTATCAGCTCTTAGTACAAGGTCATTCAGCACAGTGACATAGAGAAGGGGATCACAGCCTCTGCAGGAAGGAAAGCATCAGCTCCCAGCTCTGAGTTTCCATCCACTTCCAGCCCCTGCAGGAGGTAGAAACCCTTGCTACAACCTCCACCCAACCAGCTGCTCAGCCTGGACAAAAGCATCTTTGCTCTCTTGCCCCTATAACCTTTAGACTAGGACAGAAGCACCTATCCTGGCACACCGTCCTTCAGAGCATCACCTCCCAGTATAGACACTGGAGTGGTGGTGGGATAATGAACCTCACACAATAAGGATGCTGAATCAGAAAGATTTTTAAGTACACACTTAACTTTAAGCATATGTTTACACTAAAACCCACACACTCAAATGCAAAATTTAAAAGAAGCATCTATTTAAACACAAACAAAAGCTTAAATGGTTTACTGTGTTGAGGCTCCAACTGTCAAGCCATACCCAGTATGCCACAGTTAGTGGTACAGCAAACAGAATTATCAAGTGATGCTTCAGCAGGCTGCATGAACCGAGTTTGGTAGTCTTACACCATGAACCACATATTCATTATTATAACCATTTGTATTACTATTTGTAGCATCTAGGGAACCCCAATCAGGGCTCTATTGTGTACAAGCACAGAAAAATAGGATGGCTCTTATAATGAGTACATCACAAGCCCCACTACCGTAATTAACATTGATTAGCATCGATGCAAACAGCATGGGAAGACAAAGATTGAGCCCGTTTGGGAGCTGAGGTACTCTCTTGCCCTTTAAGGTTGCTCCTCTGCTTCCCAACTGCAGAACAGAGGGGAGGCTGTTTCAGTGGGGAAGGCTGCTGTCTTCAGCACTCCCAGTGAGCAGCTCCCACGAGCACATTTTAGGACATGGGATTCAAAGAGACATCTTTGTCACTTACTAATCCAGTCTCTGTCACAGACAACAACACCACACAGTCCTGACCTTAAAATTATCAGGAACCATTACAAACCAGTTAGTGCTTTTTCTTCCTATTCAGGACATACATCTCTCTAAATTTTATCCAGGTTGGCTGAAACAGTTGGACTATACTGTGTATCTCCATACATCAACCTAAATACTAAAGAAAAACTGCTATTGACTGTCACAGACCAGTATTAATCTGAAATGGAATGGCTACAACTGACAAAATAGGAATCAGAGACAGTCCTTCAGTTTATATAAATCCACTCATGCCAAAACACCAGCACCAAACCTGCTCTGTAATGTCTGAAGGGGATATTTCCCTTGCTTCCCAAGCCCACCCTGCCCAGCATTTCTTACTGTTCCCCAATACCACTGTGAAACTGTATGATTGCCAACTGTCCTTTTTGATTAGAATTGATAGAGATGGTTGCAATCTCTGATCTACTTAATGTATTAGAAAAAGATGAAAAAAGTCAGATCCACATTAAACAAAATCTCAAGTGGAATCTCTTAATGGACAAGGGATGTGAAGCTGCAAGTAGCAAACTTCTTCCTCTCATATACAGACCTTGCTAGATCTGTAATTGTCATATTCATCTCTCATCTCAGGCCCATGGCATTTTCCCATGTTTGCCTTGGATACTAAAGCAGGTTTTCCTTTCTAACTGTAGAAAAGAGCATCAACAGCTGTGATGTCAGCCAAAAAAGGTAACATTTTGAAATGGATTAGATGAAATTCTAGGGTTGAATATTGAGATTGTGTTAATGAAATTACCTTAATTAACCAAATAAGAGTCAAGACCTGAAACTTTCCTATGGACCATCCTCTCCTCAAAATGTTTCTGCACAATTTTGGTACATAACCTAACATTTATGTTTTACAGCACCTTAAATTTGACTTTCACATCCAGTACCATGTAAAATATATCCACAGAAAATACATTCAAATTGGAAACTTTGTTCAACTCTCCATGACATTACTCACGTCATGAACCTACATTCTGGTGTATCCTCCAGTTTGGTGCACGTCTCAAAAATTCTCATATGCATTAAACTGAACATGTGTAAGTATTTGCAGAATTATATTGTAGCCCCAATTTCAAATGCAATTGTGGTATATTTACTTGCTCAACTGTAGTTAGGTTCTGGTGTTCTGCTACTTTTTGCTATTCTGGTCAAGTTTTGTTGTTTGGTTTTTTTTTAAGATACTTGCTAAAATTTCACTCATAGGGAAATGCAATATAATTCTATAAAGCCTAAAAATAAACTCAAACCTGCTAAAAAAATTAATCATTTCACTCCCAGACTTCCACCAGCTGGGCTTGCCTGCTTTAGGTTTGACACCTGCAAGAGCTACTAACATGGCTCATAAAGATGAGCAGGTTTACATGAGAATGGTCAAGATATAGTTTTTTTTAAATCTTTACTTTGCCAAAATACTGTCCAGGGTTCCTTATTACTGGAAGACTTTTTTTAATTTCTCACTCACTTTTAATACTGCACTTGTTATTAGGAAATTGGCAGAGGTAATGTCCAAATACATATGCTTCTCTACATGTACTTCTTTTAGGTTTGCTCATTACATTTGTTAAACTATTTAATTCTCAAGTATCTACTGGAGATACAGTGAAGACCCCCCAAACACTAGTTAAGAATAAATCTGTAATGAGAATAAATTATATACACATATAAATTGCTACAAGTCCTGTAAAGAGTGAGACCATTCTACATAAACATCTGCTGCAGAATTAAATCTGATACATAAATAAAAACCCTCTCCACCCAAATCAAACAATGGAAGTATCACAGTTACCCAATCAGTTAAAAGAATAAACCTTTTAAATAAATAAATTTGTGCGACACCAATTTATGTCACAGTGGTACTTAAGGCAAAACCTTTTAAAGGAATAGATTTACTGTGCATACAGATCTCCACTGGGTATGTGTAATTATGCAAAGGAAAGGCATTACTTTTAAAGTGGATGAATGGCTGATACTTTTTGATTTACTGCTAGAAACGGAAAAATGGTAATGGCATGAAATAAGCATTTGCAGAACCATTTTGGCAGATAGAAAATGTTTGATTTACCTAGGGCATCCATCAGGTTCTGTATTTTAGATCAAAGCAGATAACTGGAAAGGCAAATGGATATTTGGAAAAAAATTTATTGCTTTTCTGTCAGCTCTGCAAGTAAGTTAAATGTTTGGAGGGGGAAAAGCCCAAGGTTCTTTGGGTGGAAGGAAGTAATGATTCATCACTGCTCCAGCAAAACTACATCTTTCTGTATTTACCTGGAAAGGTGAGAATTGTGTGGAAGTAGTTGACACTTTCTCATTTTGGGCCTGACTCTCAGAGGTGATTTGAAGGGGCTGGCAAAGCTCAACATTTCCATCTGGCAGTGGAAATGGATAATGTGTACCCAAGGTCATATTTTGCTCTGAACTCCAAGTTGTTAATTCTCAATATTTGTCTCTTCTGGTTTGAATTCACATTGATGAAGAAAATATGTCAAGACACATACACTCCCAAAAACCCACTGCCTTCTCAGATCCTTTCAAAATTTGTACAGTAGGAAAGCACACTGAATGGAGGATAAGGCTTACTGGACAACTACCTGTGACAAGTCAGTTCTTCTATGCCCTCCACTGTCCCCAAGCTTATATTTAGTTATACCTCTCTGAAACCAAGAGCAACCCTGCTACAGACTTCCACATACATAAACCCTCAAAATCAAGACTCAAGACTAAGACAACCAAATGCAAGATGCATGTACACACATACAGTCAATGCACCTATGCGAGCTGAAGATTTGTGAACATCCAGGGATATCTGAAAGTTATACACTTTGTCTGCAGAAAAAGTCATTGCAAGCTTCCATGTCAGGAACTGTTAAAATATTGAGCTAGAAGAAAGGCCAGACTGTATTTCTCCTTCTGTAGTAAATCAGCACTATATGTATATATTCAGTCCAATCCCTTGATGTGTCCAGCTTCAGTGATAAAAACTTAGTGAGCAGGGCAAGAGCTATTGGGTAGAGATCGATATGCTTGCTTGTTGTCCTTGATTGGCAATAATGCAACATTTTCTCCTTGACTGTAAGAGGTGCTTTTGTGATTTGGGAGCATAAAGAAACTCTGTACTTGACAGATTTATATAGTAGGAATACGCTAATGTCCTTTGACCCGCTTAAGAATAAATACGACCTACCAAATTGTCATTTTTATGGGTATTTACAACTGAGGCACTTTGTAAACCTAAGAACTAATATTTCCCAAAGGAAATCTGTGCTCTTGAATCTTGATAAATTATTGAAAAATACAAGCCACTACCAGCCCTACAAATTTTGTCTTCTATTTCTCCTATTTTTAGTTACACAGGAGTTGTCAGAGCAGACTGGACCACTGATCTATTTCACCAGGTATGCTGCTGCAGCCGTGGCTACTGCTTCAGAGGAACCCCAGCATCATTTTGGCTATTTGACCAAGGCTGAGTAGAAAAAAAATATTTACTAAAACTTGAAGATTTTCAGTGCCTGATTGAAATATTAGTCACATCATTCTTTAAGCTCTCAAATTATTATTAGAAAAGTATTACAAACTATAATTTCCACAGCTCAAATGCCACCAGCTGCATTTGCTCTCATGAATGCTTCAGTTGATACTTCAGACAGTGCAAGGAGTAAAATAAGCAATCCTGGTTCACCTTAACTCCAGTGTTACTTGCACTATTTCATGGGTGTAGTGCAAATAATCTGTAAATTCAGTATTGTCTTCCTGACCAACCATATCCCTAAGTTTCTTAATTCTGCAGGCCAGGTGACCCAGGAAGCCTTCAATGGATTGCTGTATCTCAGCTGCACTTTATCTCACCTGCCCACTCCACTTGCCACATAAATTTCTTTCATCACCTTTATGCCATCTCTGCCCACAAAACCTTTCAGAAAAGACGAACTATCTGCAGAGGAGAGAAATAATGAGGACCTCTTCCCTTCAGAACCTTCCTCTGGAAGATGACAGCACATGATACACCTCTATACCTTTGTCTAAAGGAAACAGAAGGTTTTGACATGAAACTGATTATTAATATTGTCATCCATAACAGAATACTTGAAAGCTATTTCCTTTTATCCTTATTCTCCAGCTGAAAGTTGACAGGAAGTCAAGACTATTCAGAACAGTATCTAAGACATGAGACTTGTGGTATTTTTCCAGTCGAAGTTTGTCTCTCCTCTTGGTTATATCCCTGAGCAACAGTACAGATCCTCTCAAAAACTTTGAACACATCAGACTGTGACTAAAGCATCATGACGTGGTGCTCATCTCTACTTTTACTCCATTTCCAAGGGCAGCTGCTTTTCTATTTTTCTTTGCGCATCTGCGGACAACAGAATCTTTTCTCTATCACAAGAAAAGAATGTCTTAATTAAGTCAGTTTCTGCCTTCAGCTTATTCTTAGTCTTCTGCATGCTATAATCTATGGATATGCACAAGAAAGGCTTGAGAGGCAGGAAAAAGCAGGAAGCTGGAATAAACAATGAGGCAGAAACCGCAGGGAACTTGAGCATCTTTTCTTGCCCTTGCTGCACTGCCTTCCTTTGCATCCTTGTTTACTGCTGAATTTGGGATTCTTCCTACCTTTGTACACATGATTTAACATGTGAACATGATTTAAACGTCTTCTCTTTTGTGACTCGTTCTGACAGTGCTATGACAGGGCACTAATACAGTGCCTGTGGCACAGAGTCAAACTACTCTTAGCATAATTTCAGATTTTAAGTATCAATTTTAGGTACTTAAAGCTTCTTTTACACTAAACTTTCTACACTCAATGTTGTTTGTTAGTAATAAAAAAATCCTAAATTCCCACTGATTCATCAGCTCCTACACTCTACAGTGGCTATTCCATTTCCCTCTGTACAGGCAGTAGAACAGAAGTAGAAATTGCATTTTAATATACAAAAGGAAATGAAAGATGGAGAAGGATTCAAAAAAACAAGGTTAATAAGCAAAATGGGTGTTGCCTCTGCTTAACCTGGTATTAACTCTAAGTTGTTTGTTTTAACAAACGGTCCATGTGCTGCCTTGACATTAACATCTCATTTTTCGGAAATTTTCACTTGTTCCTCATTCTGCTAAATTTGTTCTGATAAATTTTGTTTTCAAGAACAATAAAATGCCTACAGCAGAATGTATCTATTAGTAGAGGAACACCCAATAACCAGCATTCCACACAACCAAACAGCATTTCTGTCCTGTTCACTTCAAGAATGATGGAAAAATAAATGATGGAACACTAGTGTTTGCTGTCTGACACTGAATTTACTTTGTGAAATAAAGAAAATTTGAAAGTGACAGGCAAGAGGGAAGTTAAACACAGAGAGCAGTAGTTACAACCTAAATCAGCAAAATCCTTTTTTGACATCTTACAAGAAACCTATCTGTTAATAAGATCAACAGATTTTTAATCAAGATAATTAGCCTCATCTTTTCCCATTCTTAAGTGTTTAAAAAGAAACATCTTAGGCTCTCCTTACCTTTAATACTTATAAAGCTTCAAAACATAAGCAAGAAACAGAGTATGTTGTGAAATGTGACCCTTCTTGGCTCATGTGAAAGGATTTTTTTTCTCCTTAAAATTATCTATGCATTTAAAGATTACTCTTTATCTATTACTCTCAACATTTCACTAGAAACCATCTGACCTTACTTGTAGTTTGGCTGCTGCCTCTGTTTCCTCTATTTGCTGCAGCCCTACAGAGGCAGACGGAAAGAAGTGCTGGTTCCCTGCCTGTGAGCAAGGCACAGGGAAAGGAACTCATCTATGAAGACTGGAATACTTCAGTGCCCCAAAGACATCAGTCTGACATGGGACATAAGCAAGTAGTAACTTTGTTAGCTGAAGAATAATCCAGGGGAGGTATTTAATAGGTCTGTCTGGACCTCAGCAAGTGAGTGTCAAAGTCTTTTTGACAGATGAAGTCAGGAACATGCAGGCAGTCAGCAAACTATGCAAGATTTTCAATTTCATATTAACCACATATTGACTTTTCAATAGGAGATTCCTAACCAGTCACCATATGAGAACAATGTGACTGAAGTTGTCAGTCCTAACAAGTGTTTAATAGACATCTTAAGAGAAATAGGCTTTTTATCCATAAAACAAGTATTCAAAGGATCAAATAATCCTTGTCACCAAGAGTCAAACAATCGGTAAGAATAAGAACAAATTGAGAGAAGTTCCATAATGCCTCAACACAATTTCCTGCATGACCCAGTACAAGCACCGGTTCTTATCAAAGCAAGGAGCTAATTGAGTAGGTTTCCCTGATCTCTCTAAGCTAGGAATCCAGCTTTGTCTCTCTCTGAAGGATTCTGAGTTCCAATAGTGTTTCTGCAGTGAGGATCATCCAGTGAAGTGGAGGGTCAGTTCAACTACACACCATGGCATGTTAGCCCACAAAAAGAAAATCGCAGCCCAATTCTCCACCCTTTCTAAACAATATATCATTTAGGTTACATAGGTAAGCACTGCAAACATCCAAGAAAAAAGCCAGTTAGTTGTCCTTAAACTCAACTTCTAAGTTCCTCAGCACAGCAAACACTGAATTGTTAGGGCAAAGGTGCAGAATTAAGTGAATTTTTTGTAATGCAAAATGTAACTTTTTAAAAAAGATACATCTAAATCTGCTCTTAAAGCAAAGAGCGGTGAATTCCAAGCGTGCATGTTGCTACAGATACCATCCCTTATTGCCATAATTATCTTGCAAAACTTTAACTTTCATTTATGAAAAAATGTCTCCTTAAGCAGGCATACCACCAAAGATGATCTTGGAAACCTAAGTAGGTGTGAACTCACAGTTTTAACAGAAGAGGCTGCAAACAACTTGAAATGACAGCAAACATCCCCATTCAATTCTCTCAAGAGAACCATGCAAAGTAGCAATTTGTCATGGACTTTGAGATTTTGCTAAAGCCAAATATCTTGGTTTCCTTCCCCCTTCCTGCTCTGCCAGGACCTGCCTGCAAGTCCTTTCTATTCCTCAGTTTTCCCCGTAAGGAGTTTGTTGAAATAGATGAAGGAAACAACTGGACTCCAATTTATAATCAGGAAGTCCACAGAATCAAAAATAGTGGGATGCAAGAACAGCCTAGCAGTTGGATCAGCTGCCTGAATGACAGGGAAGAAAATATCTGAAAACTATCCATAATCTCACAAGCTTACATAATTTCAACACTGAAATATGTAAAAAAATTTGTTTTAGCAGGTCCAGGTAAAAGAGTTTAAGTTTTATGAATGGAATGAGGGCTTGATAATATTTAGACATTGATTTAGATAAAAATGTCTATTATTACCAGCAATTTTTATCTACAATTTCACTAGAAAGAACCTCATCTTTCCTGTAGTAAATAGTGATACTGAAACTTCATGTAAAGTCATTTTGCTACACAAACAGACACTTAACTCTCTGCTGGTTCATAAGTTAACAGCAAGAACTACACATGAAGATCAGGTGGGTACATAAGGGAACTGAGCTGTGGGCAATTACTGTTATATTTTCATAATCTATTTTCAAGGTTTATTTTGTTCAGCACAGAACAGAGATAAGTACAGTAACAGTGCAAGAGCAAAACCTGAGAGAAAGATGAGATCCAACAAGAAAGGGAGGCCACTATCTGACATTTTAAAAGGGCAAATCGAAAGCAATCAACACCCAACAAAACGCTCAATGTCGAATGAGGTGATAGCTTAGGATATACTTAGGATACTGTAATGAGACTAACAAGTGCTGTGTGTTTTAATGTAAATTAACACAAGATAATCTCTTCACATATTTAAGTGATGCACTTCAAATTAATTAATACATATTTAATAGAAGGCTTCTTGAACAGCTGTTATTTACTTCTGGAGTTTCTACACATTTGCACAGCCTGCTTTGTTCTGCACTGAAGTTGGTTCATGCTCCAAAGTACTTTAACAACTTGGGCTGTAAAAAACTGAATAGTCTTCCCAAAAGAGACAGCCTTTCTGATAACTTAATATTTTTTACATTAAATATTCAAACACTTTCTGAACAAAAGGTCAAATTCTACTGACAGCATCTGTGTGAATCAGGCAAGCAGATGCTTAATGCTGCTAGACAAACACTTTCAGAACAAAGAATCATAAAGAGCTGGTGATCAGTCACATCTCCAGGCTTTAAAATCAGCTTTCCTTTACTTTTGTTCCCTAAATTCTACACTTCCCATTCATATGCAAGAATACAGACCCAAACTGTGGCCTGCTCCTTCCCTGCTACACAGTGGTACATTAAATGAAAACCTGACAGTGAAAATGCTGTCTACAGTATCCATTGCATGATATGAATATTACACCAACTCGTTAGGGTTTTTGTCTTACAAAGACTCCTGTGTATGACATTACTTCACTTAGACCTTGCATACAGCATTGGAGTAGTTCTCACTTACCACCCCCTTTATTCAGGTGAAAGCTCATTTGAGTTCCAGTCACTTCTGTGAATGATTTGAAACCAATTCAAGAAACATGCTGGTAACACTTTTCCCACTCACAGTGATGAATGTGACTTTTGGCAACTGTAATAAGTTTCTTTAAAAATCATTATCAACACCGAACAATCCTTATCAGTGTTCTGGAATCACCATTATGTTAATGAAACTAAAATTCTTGAATATCTTTTTGCCTTTTGAAGGAGGATATATCCTTTGTTTAGAAAAGCATGGGCACTCTGCCAGCTGACAAAAAATGTGTCTGCATACTTGCTTTGATATCTACAATATAGTGTTCATTAGCATCAGCAGATGCCTGATGCATAGATGTCAAGGAAAGAGAGGGAGATCCCAGAAGACAAACTTGCTCCCAGTCCCAAGGAATGAAAACATATGCCCACTTTTTATAGAGCCATGACATAACAGGTATTCTTTGGGTTATTTTAAATGTCCTCAGAGCTAAAAGATTAAATTCAAGGGGAATCTCTTACAACACAAAGGAAGACTGGCATGTTCTTCCTCTACATTTTACAGGAAAAATGAAATTTTGTTTACCTGTCAGCTTTGGCAGAAAGGTTTCCATCATAATTACACCTTGTGTATTGGAAGGAACCTGGTAGTTAACATCAGTAATATTAGTCTGGAGAGGTACAACACTGTAGGAGCTTGCTGAAAAGTAACAATAGACCTTTATTAAAATTTCCAATTTTTGCAAAAACATTTTGACTAAATTCCAACACTACTTAAAATGTAATTCTCTAATAAGTACTCTAATAAGTAAATCAATTTCCCAATTATCTTAAATTTTCATATGGTAAACAATTACTACATTTTTTTAATAAATGCACAATTCTAATGAAAAAATAATGATATTGAACTTTAATAGAGCCCTTCATTTGAAGAGATGAAAGTGCTGTACATTCATTTATTATGTCTTATAACCTTCATGTGATGTGGGTACCATTATCATCATTTTACAGATGGGGAAACTGAAAGGCTAATTAACTTGTCCAATTTACAATACTCTTAGCTGTAAACTTAGGGTATCCTATTGTACTCATAGGCAAAACAAAACTCAGCTCACCTGTGATGAATATTTATTACAAATTCTTAAACTCCATTAGCATTTTTCTTATAGGAGAGAATATACTACACAAGCCTTCAGAGATTTTTGCACTGGCAATGGCTTTGGGTGCCACAGAGATGTGCTGCCTAGAAACAAACATGAGAGCACCAGTTTATTGTAAGGAGTCACCATGTTTCTCCGCTAGTTATGGGATGATGCATGTTTTCATTTAATGTTATTAGCCATTCAAGCCCATGTATGCATTAATCCTGTATGATGTATCATACCACACTGATTTAGACACCAAAGAAGTATCACTTCCTGACAAACTCATTCTCTCAGTTTACTTATGTGTTCCATAAACTTCTTTACCCGGTCAGGATCAACATGATTTGCCCAATAACCTTCTTTCTTGAAATACGAACCAATTATTAGAGCATCTGCATCCAAGTAATTTGTCACATTCTCCAGAGTCACTCCAGACCCAATCAACACAGGAATCTTCACAGCATGCTTAACCTCTGAAGAAAACCAAAATTATTGTTAAGTCCCATCCTTGAAACTCTGTAAAGAGTCTAATTTGCATAGTTTTTCAACAATGAAGAAAGGCGAGTATGAAGAAAGTCAAGATCAAAGTATTTCTTCCACTAGAGAATGAAAAAAACTTAAAGGAAAAACACCTTTAGCTCTAAATAGCTGTTAAGAAAAATCCCACTTTTATTTTGCCTGCTGTTGTTGTATGGAATGCTGCAGAAGAATATTCTTGGCCACATACCAGAGAATGGTTTCAGTGCTATGGAAGATATCAAAGTTGGGTCTTGGCAACACAGCTGTAGCCCTCTTTTTTCTCAAGAAACACGATCTAAGCAAGATTAAGTTGAACTGGCTGGCAGAGAAGGTACTGCATTTTACTATATTGTGCCATAAATTAATTTTTATTCCACATCCCTGGTAAGAAGAGATGCTGGATGCATGAAGTGTTGCACATCAGGACCAGACCCTTTTACTTACTGTGATTGTAACCATCCTGCTTAGAGGCTCCATTGTGCTTGAGGTACTACACATCCATGGAAAACAGCTCTCATTTACTACTGTGTTGCAGTAGTACCCAGTATAGATTCCAGACAAACCAGGTCCATTGCCTTGACAAAAGGTTTATTAATGCTGGAGTGACCACATGGACTTCCATGCCCCACGTGGAGTCTTAACCATGTTTTCAATTCCCCTCACCTTAAGACACGAGCAGTCACCTCCCCAATCTTCCCATGAAGTTATCACAATACAGCTACATGAATACAATGCCATTCTTGTTTCCACTCATTGTATCAGCTCAGATTCTTTTTTGCAAGCCTGGTGAGATCATTACAGTGGCAGAACTATTCAGCAGAGCTGTGCTAATTACAATTCTTCAGTCATCAGTTTAAATCACAATAATGGTAGTTGAACTGATGTGTATTTCTGCCAGGTCTCCTTGCTGAATTTATGCTATGTTGATATGCTATGTTGACAACTAGTAGATGATCCTCAGTGAAGAAACAAGAATGGCCTTATTCACAAGGGATGGAAAAGGAATGTGCTCTCCACTTAATGATAAATTTCAGGGACTCAGAAGTAGGAAAGCAAGCAGTTGTCATATAGACTGTATTGACAGCTCCAGCTAGTTTACCAGAAACCAAAAGAGAGCACTGATAAGGACTACTTCTCTTCCTATAAATGGCAATGGAACAAAATAAACCAATTATGTGTTACTTGTCTGACTCTTTACCTGGTTCCAAAAGGAGAAATAGACAAAATATCAAAACACGGCTCAAAATCCTACAGATTCATTTCATCCCTCATGCACAGAGGTGGATTTCAGTCCATGGTTCAGGTGATCTCAGTCCCTGTGAAACACATCATTCTGACAGACCTGACTGTGCAGAAACTGATCTGTGGCTCAGTTACTGTAGTTGACATTTTTTAGAATGAAAACAAAAGTGGATAGCTCTTTTGACCACGGAAAGGTTCCCCTTAGATAAAAGTTTATTAGATTTTTTTCTGCAGAACCTGAGTCACTAGTACCTATAGAAAAAAAAATCCCAGTTGAAGAATTACAAAGCAACCTTCTCATCCTTTCATTTCATACTGACCATCCTAAGAGTCACTCATAGGACTGGATGCTTCACCCTTTATTAAGAGAAATGCCTCAGAACATTATTTCTGACCTTTAAAAACATATAAATTGCTTTAATTGGTGATAATCTGATGTAAAATGGTTAGAGCTTGAGGTAACTAGGGGAAGCATATATGCAACATATAAAAGTCTGCTTCAAAAGACTTTGTTTAAATGAAGTTTCATCAGAAGCCTAACTTATTAATTATGCTTCAGGGAAGACTAATTATTTATCATCTTCCTACTTCACTGAAGGGATCAATTAAAATGCTCTTGAATCTCTTTTTAGGTTACATGCTCTACCATTTTTCCATCTAGGAACAATAACTTCTCCTTGCAAACATTTTAACACAAAAATAAAATCATTCCACAAAATCCTTGTTGAAAATTTTGAGCAAATCAGATGGATCATGCATATATGATTAAAACCATAGTTGTTTCTATGCATATTTTATATTGTTATAGACATCCTGCTTGCAGCAACAAAGTAATTCATTTTTAGTTATTTATAGCATTATTACTAAAATTGTGTTCTAGAAAAATCAGAATTTTATTTATATAATATCTAGGTGCTCTTAGAAATACATCTGCTTTACATAGACACCAATGCATAATTAAGGTGCTACAACTGACCAGAGATTCGTGCAACAGCACTTCAGTATTCCCAGAGGAACTACATTCCGAGTCAATACTTGGTTTTATGACAAGTGCATAAGGCACATTTGCAGGTAGTTGTTTTACAATTATTTCACATCAGCAGGAAAAATGATGAGCCAAATAATTAAACAGACCATGATCACATGGGTGTAAGACAACAGCTTAGCCCATACCAGCCAAAGAGTAAAAAACAGTGAAACCTGAGACTGCTGTGGAACTATGAAAACCCCCAAAGCTTTCTGAACTTGCAAGGTATCCAACTCCTGCTGTGATCTGTACATGACACATGGAGTCCACACACATCTCCTGTGCTGGAGATTTATTTGGATTGACAATGTGAAGAATGACAATGGGAGTGCTCTGCAGTGAGACTGGGTTACCTCATTAAGTATGCTGTAAGTGCTACTTTTAAGTCATTTCCAAGCACATCAAGGCCTACAGTTGACTACTGGAAGGTGATTTGTCTTTTGGCTTAGTGTGAATTCTAACTTGTAAAAAAAATAAAGTCACAGTGTTGAGATAGACCTTTGCATGGCAATATTCAGTCACCGTCAAGATGTCTCTGAACAGGGTTTTGCTTTAAATCTCTCACCTTTCATGGATTTCTTCTTCTGATTATATTTTTTTGACACAAAGAGAAAAGGAGACAATTTTGTAATGTTATAGTAACAAGACTTTAAGTTTACACAACTTGCACATTTCTGTTTCAATAAGCTGTAACTAGAGGGCACTGTGCTCTTTCTTGTGACAGTACATCTGCAGTCATGTCTTTAATAAAATCAAATGAAATAGTGTTTGGTTGCAGAGCACCATGAAAGCATTTGAACTATGCTATGCACAAGTTGCATGAAATAAAGGCCAAATGCTCCTAGCTTGGAAACAATGGCAAAGAGCAGCGTAAAAATAAGCACCACTGTGCCAATAACTTGCTCGACTACTCTTTAACAGCTTTTTCCTATGTAGTAATGACTGCAGTGTGCAGCACCGTACACAGCATTATGTTTATGTTAATGCTTCATTGTAACACGTTTTTTAATTCAAAGGACTTTTTCTCTGTCATTAAGTCTGGGGCTTACAAAAAGTGTAGATCAGAGACTCCCATCTCCTGTTTATCTCGATGAGGTACCGCAAAGGCAGCAGCATCTATTTTGACCTAAATTTACCATCAAAAGGTGAGAGGGTGAATGAGTCTTCCTGCCCCTTTTATGAACAAAAACTAAGGAGGTGACAGTCACAGCCAGCTGTTGAGTTTCAATATGTACCCATTTTCCACGGGTTACTCAGCTGAGGCCACTTGCTTTGTTCATACAGATAACTATGCAGTCATTATATAAAGCTTTGATCACTTAAAATACAGCCTGAATATGAAGCAGGTATTTCAGCAGTTATACCAAAAAAGAAAACCTGACAGTCATTCTCCAATCAAGGAACACTTCACAGTGTAGCAAACTGGAGCAAACTTCTATAACCTCTTAAATATAAATACAGTTTACTTAATAAATTGTGATTAAAAATGCTCAGCTATAATTCCTGCTCCTTAATAACCTGGTCTGATTTTTAGACCTTGTACTCTGCCAACTGCTGGTGCCCGGTACACCCAGAGCCCAGCCTGCCAGGCACTGCAGGAGCCACCCTGATGGCTGCCTACATGGCAGTGACACCAACTACAAACAAAACCCTACTGAACACACTTCTCTAGCTTGACAGGGAGACATTCACTTCCCACACCCCATCACAAATCAGTCAATTCAAAGGCAAAAAACCACTTGTATATTACTAAACAAAGCTCAAAAAAAGACACGACAAAAATCTCATGTCTCTAGGTTCTGCTTTCAAGAGATGCTTTGCAGTGTGATGAAAGGTGCCCAATTGTGTGCATCATTGTAATACAGCACCTCCAGGGCTGCACACATTTGTGCAATGCAAAATTTCACTCACTTCAACACTAACTTTGTAGACTGTATGTCTGATTCCTTTTAAGAATCTGCTGACATAGATATACCTAATTTGTCATTTCCTTATGTGCTGGAACATTGATTGTGAAGCTCTTCTGCCAACTGTTTTAGGCTGCCAACCTTCTTATAAGAGGGCCTGCTAACGTCCAAAATCCTGTGACTTAAGTTATATAAATCCATGATCCAGAGATTCTTGTTTTCACAGCAGAAATTCAAACACAAAATTAATACGAGTACTTCATCAGAGCTGCCAATTCTGATTAATTCTGTTCTTTGGACCCAGAAAAAGAAAACTGAGGCTGACATGTTTGTTCACATGAAAGAAAAGCAAAAGCCATGATGATGTCTGGTTGAAGTCCTGTGGTAAAAAAACCTATGAGCCTAGAGTTCAGGTTTAGCTCTCCGATGCAAGAAATCAGTGGAGGTTGCCCATATATGTGTGAAAGCTGAATCCAAACTAGGATTTTGCCCTCAGACTTGGCAAATAATTTTTTAAATTTAATCCGCATTAAGGCTGGTAAGTAGGAAGCATCAGTCGCAGGCAGGGATGGAGCTCCATATTAACAAAATTTTGTAGTCTCAAAAATACATACAGCTTTCAGACCCACCTATCATTTCTAGTTGACTGTACCAAAAGATCTGAGTAGTTCAAGAGTTCAATATTCATACAGAAACATCATTTTTTGAAGCATAATAATTTATAACATATTTGGCAAAAAAATTAATATGAATGAAATAGAACACCATTGTGATAAGCTCAACATTCATTTAAATGCTGTGTAGCTTGTATGATATAGGTAAAGCCTTGAAAACACTGAATGATTTTGTATTATTTCAAAGATGTTTGAGGTCCAAGGATCTATGGCAAGTAATGTATGGCTTTCATCCTCACTGGCTACCGTAAGTTGAATACAATTCACTCTGCACTGGAACTTTGAAACAAGCTAAATTTAAGCACAAGAGCAAAAATGAAACCTAAAAAAATAGTTTTATGCAATGAGACCCTCACATTCAAGCCATTAATCTAAACTAAAATTGGTGATGGAAATCAAATGCCATGATAGAACTGTAATTCTAGCATGGAAGCAATCCATTTGCATGAAGACAGCCCAAACTTGAGCCAATATAAAAATATGAAGAATCATAAAACTTTTGCAAAGGTCAGAGCTCACAGGTCAAATAACTCCCTTGATAAAAAGTTCACATCCTTTAAAAATTATTCTGATCTAGTAACTTTCTTTCTACCACTCAACTTGTATTCTTTCTGCAAAACTTATAAACAGTATTTTCCATAGTATTCCTGTCTGAAATGTTACCCTATCAAAATGCCTCTTTTCTTACAGGACTTCCATTTTCATTGTTAAAGATAAAAATGTTTAACTCTTCAGTGGAAAGATTTATAGATAGGTTTTTTAATAAGGCTAAAGAGTAGCTTTTTCTTATATCAAGACTTCTTAGAAATTGAATTATCCTTTTTTGTACATATTTTACATATATTTTTTACAATTTATTTTTAAAATTTAAGCCTCGGTATTATTCAGTGGTATAAAAGCTTGAAATAATTTTCATTTTTGTCCCTCCAAATTGTTGTTTAGAAACATGAGGCAAAATTGTTGTTTAGAAACATAAGAGAGGCAATCTCAATAGCACCTCAATCACACTAGTTCTGCTGAATCAAACCAAACCCTACAGGAAGAGTTTCTTTTCTTTTTTTTTCCCCCTTATGCAGATGTATATAATCTCTCTACATGACTCCAGAAGCTGACTCAGTGCCTGTTGTCTGACCTTCATATAGCAGCTCTCACCTTTCAGCTCCTGAGGATGGGCAGGCAATCCAGTGGCTGTGCCAGTCAGTACGACCCCGTCAGCCAGGAAGAACTCGGCAGCCGCCGCAGTCTCAGCCACGCCGACATCGGCCGTCAGAGCATGAGCGCTGCAAACAGCAGGAACGTACCCTGTGGTTACTGTCAGCACACACATTTCTTATCCATCTTGTTGAATGGTTAGACTGCATTTCTTCATTTTCCCTGCTGTCAGAACAACTGAAGGCAGGCTTTGGGAGAGAGGGTAAAAGTCCTGTTTTAAACTGGGAAGTAAAATTGCAACATGAACAATAGGAAAAAAACCAACCTTTTCCATCAGGGAACCATAACAGAATGGTCTGTTGCTCTGGGTCTCATGTCTCTGAAGAGTGATTGCTAAGTGTGAACTACCAAGTGTCAACTGAGACAGCTGTTTACACATCGAGCACCTGACTTCAAGTGGGAGTTGTGGATGTGCAGTCACTCATAAATCAGCTTCTGTTGCCTACAACAGAATTAACACCCTCCACTTCATTTCATGAGGTGCAACTAACAGAAAGTATAGTTATTACCTATGATATAATCACAGGAATCATCCTACACAGCAGTTAGAAACATCAATTACCTGCAACCTAGATTTTCACAGCAGTCTTTGTTATATGGGTGACGTGCTTTGTCTGAAACCTAAAGCAATAGCAGCTTTAAACTGTTCTAAACTTTGAAAGAATTCCAGCCATGGCTTGTTCAACACCTGACTTTCTTGGTTCTGTATTTCCTTTTAAGTAGAAAACAATGGCTATGGTCAACATGTTGCACTGATGGGTGGTAATGGAGCCAACCTCTTTCCTGGAGCAGCCTGGAGAGACAACATGCTGGGAGGGACATGCTCTGGCCATATTCATCAGCCTCACATGTGTGCAGTAAGTTCCACTCATGGCAATGGATACCAAAGGAAGCACAGTAGCTCCCTGTCTGAAGAAAGGCAGGCAGAAGCACCTACTACATAAAATGAGGTTGAAATGGGGCTTAAGAGTAGTAGGGCACCCTTAAACCAGCATGTGGAGGGTCACTGTAACACAGCAGGCAGGCTACAAGAATAGTTTCCCCCCATTAAAGAACAGGAGGCTAGCAGCTCTCAGTGGCAGGAACATTTTTCTACATTAAAAACTCAACCAACAAGTCCTTTCACATTTCCTCCTCAGCTTATGAATCTGCCTGAAACAAAAAGCTTTTTTCCTTTAGTAAAAAGCAAAGCTTTTGAACAACAAAGTAAAATTCAACTATCAATTAACTCTCAAGACAAAGCAAAAATAAATCACATGATGCGATAATTTTTTTTTACGAAAAAGACTAATCCAATGTATTTTTAAATACATACATACACACATATGAAGAAATCATTTGAAACAAATAACTCTTAAAGGACTTTAAATTAAAAGCCTAATTTGACCACACTGCATTATTTCCTTTCTATTTTGAAATTTATTACCTGTTTATTATTTAAAATCTTCCAGTCTCAGTTACTCATGATTGCACACATACTACACAAACATTTTAATTAGGTTACTTAGCATGTATAATACATAGCAGTTGAGCAGATCTTCTAGGGGAATAAAAAGCAACAAAGAGTGACACCTAAATAGCTGAAAGAACCATGTGACAGTTATGATAAAGTATCAGCAAAAAAGAAACTGGATTCATCTGTCATAAGTTCCTTCTGTTTGATAATCATACAACATAATCCATACATAGACAACACTGATTTATGTAGAAGAAGCCAATATTATTGGCAGGAAGGAGAAAAAATAAAATACCTTTTTTAAATGCCAAAATATTATTTGGATGCTTTTCTATGGCAACTTCTTTCATAAGAAAAAATAATCTTGGATGCCCAGCCTCCAGAAACAAAATTTCTTTAAACATCATAGGCATATACACAAGTATACAAAAATACCAGATGCAAAACTTTTACAGACAGCATTTATAAACCCTGAAGGTTAAACAACTGCAAACTTCACAGATGCAGCAACCTGCAGCTTACAGGTGCAAATTTATTTTTAAACATATCCCCTAATTGCACTGCAAGATCATGCTTAAACAATAAAGTTCTCCCTGTCTCATTAACTTCCCTGATGCTAAATAGGCATTTTTTAAAAATGAGAAAATGGAGAAAAATATAAGATCATTATTACATTCAAATTGACAAAATATTGCTTGTATTTACCTATGTTTCTTTTTAATATCAGCAAAAATCTGAATGTTCTCTGCTCCAATCTGTTTCCTGTATCGTAGCAGGTTACCTGCACAGGCATTTATAATCCCTTCATCAGCAACATGAGAAAACACAAACCCTTCAGCCCGGATAAAATCAAGACCTGAAAAAAATAAACCAAAACAACAAAACAGCAATATCTTAGCTAAAACTGAAGACTGAGAAACAGAAATACTAAAACCAAACAAAACCCTACCTTACTGTCCCTCTTATTTGATCCCACTGCAAGTTGTTACTATTGCTCTAGGACCAACAAACCTTCTTTTTCCACATATTTAAGTTTTACGTTTGTTATTTTCACCCATATTCTCTCCAGCTTCTTTCCATCCTACTACCTTCAACTCCCATCTCTCTCATAAAGCCCACCAGTTTCCTCCCTTTCATCAGTTCCCTTCTCTTTCTCAGCCCCTATCAGTCTGTTCCAGTGTGGCTCAGAACAGGCAGCTGCACTCCCTGCTCTGCCTCTTGCCATGCTGTGCCAGTGGGCACATGCTGATGGAGGAGCAGGAAGATCCAAACACAGCTCCCTTGTCCTAATGATGTGTCTTCTCTCCAAAAAGATTCATTAACTTGGGTCTCTCCATTTGTATATATGGCATACAATTCTGTCTCCTTCTTTCCCAACATCTGTTCCCCTGTTAAATATGCCTGAAATTGGCCATCAGGTCCAAAAGCATTAAGGACATGGACAGAGGAAAAGCATTAAGTCTTCTTTCTTTTGGAAATTAGGCAAGAAAACAGCCTGTGACACACAATACACAACCTGCCTAACTCCAGCTGAAGCCAGCTTGTGTTTTCTACACAGCACCACATGAACAAATGACTCCTGAGGTGTGCCAAAGGTACAAAAAGATAAGGTCTGCAAAAAGCGAAACATTTTCCACTCTACTCCAAACTTACTCTGACCCTCAACATTACCATGTCTTAGCAACATGGTTTCCACCACATTAATTCATTTTTTGCACTAGGGAAGCTTTGTGGAGTGGATACTTAAAAGGAAGATCATGAATAGCAATGACTTCACACAGTCCATCCATCTACTCCCTGGGACCCCCTACACAGTCTTGAAATAGCTGTGTTGAAATTCTGAAGCCTTGGGGCCATGATGTAATAAGCCCACAGCTGTGAGGTACAAGATTAGAATCTGATTCCCTTATTGTATTCCCATCTTCTCTCCAGTCCTTCATAGCCTTGAAGTCTATTTCACCAGTCACTTAGTATACACGTAAAAGCTCTGCGCTCATCTTGTACACCTTTTACTGTTCTTCCAGTTTGCTTTAGAGGTCTCTCCCAAGACCTTCTGAAGCTCTGCTGCTGCTCCAGCTTTGCAGTCAGCTGTACATTTAATTAGAGCTGACATCATCCCAAGGATGTGGATGCATGTGAAAGCAGCCATCCAGAAGGCAACCCCACCCACCAGGGAACTGCTCAAGCAACAGAGGACTCACCTTCTTACATTTCAAACATAAACAGAAATGATCTTTCAAATGTATTTACCATATGACAATGTGCCTGTTTATTTTGAAATTTCAGTTTCATTCCAAAAGCCCTGAAGTTGGAGAAACAGAAGCTTATGCCTGACAGAAGAGCCTGCATTGCTTAGCAACACAGACTCCAGCTAACAAGAAACACCACAGATGGATGCCAAATCAAATGCAAGCTGTCCCGTGCCTTGAGATTAGCAGGTGAAAAGCATGAAGCATTCCCAGGATCCAAAGACAAGAGTGTGCCACAAATATTGCTGCAGGTGCTGGTAGACACTGGGTAATAAACAGTGTGCAAATTGCTAGATGGAGATTTCTGCATCTAGGAACAAAAGCTATAGGTTCTATTCAAATCACCCAATTTACAGTACAATTCAGAGTTAAATAAGAAAAATTACTTCTCCTCTAATCATAAGACTATCAATAGGTCTAGAGATAAGCTGAATTCTCACAGCAATCGTGTAACTCAGGATAGGGGCTATTCATTGAGTAATTTCATTTACTGAATTAACTGCTTAACATGTTGTTTGTTGATACTTGCTTTGCATTTCCTTAACTTAGTAATTTAAGACTTTCTGTTAAACATTAGCATTGTACTTAGTTTAACAAGGCTGCACGTTGAGGTTTTTCTTGAAAATTCAAATTTTAACCAAATGTAGTAAGTGCAGGCACCATACCATTACCCTTCTGTTTTATGAAGCCATAATCAGGTTCTGCTAATGAATTCATTTTTACGCTCATAAAATTTTGAGAATGATACTATTGCTTACTTTCATATTTGGCAAGTTGAAAAGTAATAGCTGTTGAATAGTTAATAGGCAGTCCCACTTCTGATTTATATGGGGAAAAAAAATTTGTATTCTCATTGGAAAACAGAATAGGAAATTTCCAATGTAACCTAAGAAACAGAACTTCAAGACTATATTAAGAACAAGGAATCAAGTAACCAGCCACTGCAGGACCTGCTCAAGAAACTAGAACTTGTCTCTTTCAAAAGTTGTCACTCCACTTAAACTGCTTTACTGAAAGAGCTGTGAAGTTCTATCATTTGTAGAGAAAAAATTTATTTTCTTTCCTTCCCATGATAATTTATGATTAAAAAAAGATACCAAACTGCTTTTTTTGCTGGGTAAGAAAATACTACAAGACTGAGTTGAGGGAGGAAATAATACTTTTAATTTATCCATCTTAAATGCTGCAAATGTGCATATCACTGCATTTTAACACCCCAAAACTGAATTGGATGCAGTGATGGAGAAGCCCTTTCTCAGATATGTTCCTCTCCTCAGTTATAAAGGCAAAAGGAGCCAGGAGCTAGGATTTATTACTTTCACAGAAAGTAATCTGGCCTCTGCAAGGCAGCAGCTCCTGCTTGCTACTACATTTTGCACTTCAGGCAAAAACCTTTGCCTTTACACAAAGCCAAGATGCTGCAAGTAATTTTACTGGCGGTATCTAGTTTTATATATACCATAAATCCTGACTCCCAGCTCTTCTTGCCTTCCTAATTCAAAAAAGATTCTGAAAGACTGATTTTGTGCTGAAAATGAAAATTCTGGAGTATCAGCTTTGCCTGCTGTTGATACTAGAGACATACAATCTCCATGTTGTGAAAACCCTTTACTACTCAGGACACAGTTTAGCAGCAGCTCCTTCCGTGCCCAGCATGAACTACAGGCCTGGGAGAAGTGTCCCCTGCAGAGTTCACAGCACTCACTTGCCTTGCTCCGCAGCATCTGCAGATGCTCCCAAGGCATGTGCATCCCTGCCACAGTTCTCAGCTTTACTGCCTCCCCCTCAACACAGCATTAATATAGTGGCAGTTCAGAAAAAAAGAAAAGCAGTATAAAATTCTGCCCCATTCTATCTCACCTTAAACAGCATCATGGGCTGTAGCAAGTGAATTCCCATGGAGGGTATCTCTGCTGGTGGATGAAGGAAAGGGACAGTGAGCAAAGTTGTGTTTATAGAAGACATAGATGAGACTTGGGTACCTGGGATCTCTTCTGATATGAAGCCTCACTTAATCAGCTACCAACTGTGTCATTAGCATTGATGAAGACTAATTTAGAAATGGAATTTCAGTAACATGACCCCTTCAGGGATAAAAGGACAGTTTCACAGTCAGGTGGAGATGCAGTGGGACTACATGATTATTTTAAGCCCCTTCCAATTGAACTATTCTGATCTAAATTTATGAGATAAGAGAAGACAAACTTAAAAACTGAGTCCTGATTCATGACAAGTGTAACACAGGCTCACCCAGGTGCAGGGAAGCTACACCCTACAGTGTAACATACAATCCTTGCTCCCAGGCACCCAGACTGAGGCTTTAGCCAGAACACAAGGGCTTAACTTGCCTCTGGCCCAGGTCACATTTTCCACCACAGGGAGTCAGGATACATCAGGGAGGGATACTTGGCATACCAGAAGTGTTCCTGTGCATCACTACAGAGATACAGCTGTGGGGACTGTTTTATGCCTCAAAGATCAGCAGACAACCAGGACAATATTCTACAATGGCAGTAATTCTTGAAATGCTTTTCACCATTAACTTTGTCTCCATTAGGTTAATGATGGGCCAGTTATTTATTTCTTCTCAATCACTGTTACATGTTGGTAATGGAAAGCATGCAGAATGTGCAAAATCATAAAGGCAGTATCACTTCCTGTATTAGAAAGGCTCCACATCTTTTCTACAAAGAACTACAGAGATAAGAGCCAAGCAGAACATCTGTTACACAGGGAAAAACATAAATAGAAGCCCAGTGCTTTTCAGCAATTCCTTTAGACATAAGTCCCCTCTAATATGAATAGTGCTTCATAATAAGCAAACTTTCAGTAAAAGAAAAGCCATGCAATTCGGAAGTAGATCAACAACAAACTACAATTAGCACAATGATTAAATTCAGGAAACAAGACTCACTGATAAATAAGGAAAACCAAACACTATGCCCAAATCTGACCCAGACTTAGTAAACATATTGTGGGCATTCCTGAGCACTGAGAAATTATAAACAGTAATATTTGCTAAGCAAAAATAAGGCAGCACTTTTTATTTTTATCTTCTCTCATAAAACCTGCTTAGATACATTATTCTGTTTCAATGTCAAGCAGATGTAGTTAATTAAACCAGAAACTACAAACAGGAAATTACACACCTCTAAAAACCACATGGTACACCTGTTAATAATGAACCAATTGAAAAGTTACCCTACCAAACAAATTCTGACTTGCTTCTTGGGCCATTCACCACAAAGAACATTTTAGGAAGGAAGGTAATACAGTCTTTGGAGGATGTCATTAAAATGATCTACTAAGAACACTTGTTTTTCTGAGAAAAAGTATTTGAGATTAAGATGGCTTCCAGTCAAAAATATAAATACAAAATTGTATTATTCTATATTGTCTCTGTTTTGTACAGTTCCTTAAGGACATTACTGTATTTTAAATTAAATAATACATTAGAACAGTATAAAAATTGGGCAGCAGATTACTTCAGTATTAGAAAGGTTTGACATGAATCTCCACTATTTGTGTATATAACAACATTAATTCTGGAGTGGGCTAATGTTGCCATATCTTCCTTAAGAACAGTGGGAAATCCAGCAGCATTCAACATTACCTCTTGAAATCAAAAGTGAAACATCAGACAGTGACACTGGTTTGTGGGGCAGATGAAGAAAGAACATCAGTCCCTGCAGGGAGGCCCACAGCAGGAGGATGCCATGGCCTGCTGGATGGATATCCTTGGGGCAACAGCCTCCTTCAACCCTCTGTGGTGGACCTGTTGGTGTGCTGAAGAAACAAGAGCATTCAGCACTGGTGTAACAGTCTGCAGTAACCTCTTGGAGCTGAGAGGATGTCAGCAACAACTGTTTTGGCTTAATAGTTGTTGTTTGTTTTTTTTTTATAAAAAGAGGAACTGCTTGTTTCTGTCAGAGGAGTGGAGACACAGTGGTTCCCTTCTTCCTCAAGATCCCCACTAGTTTCCTACCACTGCTTAAACACGCAACACACGTTTTTGCTGGCATTCCTTCCCTTAGATGCCTGATCGAATAAATAAATGTTTCTTAAAGAACCAAAGTTGAGGAAAACCCCTCAACCTTCTCAGATGCCTCATCCCTTCATTTATTACTGTTACTTTCAGATGTATCCAATACCTTGTCAATATGCTAGGAAGATGCAGTAATTCCATCTGTTAGTATGTGGCTACCCACAACATGTTTATCACCATAACCACATGTTGCTGATGTTGAACTCCTTGTAGCCCCACAGTAAACCTGCTGATTTTTCCCCCCTTTACAAAATAAAATCATTACCTTAACCTAGAGACCACTTACAATTTCCATGTGCTGTTCTCTTCAGAACAGTTATTTCTACCAAAGACTGGAGTTTCCACAAGGAAAATGGAATGACTGCATACTAGCAGGAGATGCTACGTATGCTTTTTAGCCAAAACACTTTCAGCAAGTATTTTTTGTAGTGAAAGCATACATGGCTTTCTTTCTTACAAGCCACCTATTTAAATTGTATTGACATTAATGTCACTACTAAGTTGCCATGGAAAAACTGCTCTGAGATTTGCTACCTACAAAGTAGCACTCACTTTGTTACAGTTTTGCTTAAAGTGATTTCCTTTTGCTTTCCTGTTCAGTGAGCTTGAGCCGATCGTTTTTAGAAAAGTGCAATGAAATGCATTAAACACAGACCCTTCCTACCTGACATTCTCCAGTTACAGAGCAAATAATGCAGAACAGTAGTAGAGCTGAGCAAAAACCAGGCCCTCCAGGAATTCTCTCCCTCATTAATAATTGCTGAGAAGTCAGACAAATACATTGTTCCTACACTATATACCTTATTTAGTGATCAGTTTTGCTCCCATAATAATGTATAACTCACTAACAGTTTGACTATTGCTTTTTTAAAATAGGATGTATACATATATTTATAAATACCTTTGTAACTCAAGTATCCTACATGCACACCATCCCAAAAACCAAACTGGATTCTATTAGCATTTTTAGGTTTTTGTATGTTCTACTGCAGCAATAAAAATTTGTCAAGTAGCTAAATACCTTGAAAATGGCAACTTCTGATTTTAAAGCACCTAAAACAAATCTGAGCTAAAAGCACAACTATTAGCAGGAATTCCCCCAAGAAAAAAAGGCATTTAAGACTTTTAGAACACACTCAACTTAACTAAAATTGCAACTGCAGATAAGCCTGCATTATTTTACCTGAAGTATGGATTTCAATTAACATTTGCATCTTTTAGTTTTGCATTCTTACAAAACTCTGCCTGTTTATAAAGTTTATACATTCAAAAATGTGCAACCATACTGTAATCATATATGTAATTTGGGCAAATTGCAAAAACAGGCATTAACTCTCAATTTATGGAGTATTTAGGAAGTACAAACCTTCCATATTAAACCAGGCTCCATCTTTAAATCATGGAATGTAACATAGGAAAAAGTAAAATTGCTTCATCAAGAAGTGGGAGCAGAAAGGTTAGCAAGTCTACGATTCATGCAATAAAGATAGATTAATTTATATTAAATCCTCCCAAATGCAATTTCATTAAGTATTTTGGCTAGCTGTACACTCAATTTTTGTTATTATATAAAAAGCTTCATTCTATCCATTCATCAAAAAAAAGGCAACGAAAACTTAGTTTTAATAGATAACAGTAGTAGCAACAACATATAATTAGATGCTGAAACAGAATCTTAACCAGAGTGAGTTAAATTGATCCTCAAATATAATTTAAGTGAAGTAAATAGAGTTACACCAAAGGTGGCTTTTAGACATGAGTAGGTTTAAACTAATCATTATATTTAGACATGTTTCACCTAGACAGCTGCAGCAGCAGCCTTGGGATGTTTAGCTGCCTCCAATTGAAGCAGCACAGAAGTATCATCTATTATAATCAAGCAGGCATCTTTCTCAAAATCTAATTTCTGCTTTTTTCAGGGTACAGTGAGCTTCTCGTGTCTGATTTTTCATGGTATCTATGTTAGTACAATGCACAATTTGCAGAGAGTAAATGCCATAGCAAACAACAGGGATAACTGATGAGTCATTTCTACTACCTGCAGCAAGAGCAACAGCCACCGCCTCCTGGTTTGCAGCAGACAGGACCTGGACACCCAGCGCCAGGCGTGGGCAGGTTTGTCTCACAGCAGCACTAATGACTGTCATTGCAGCAGTGACTTCGGGCCCAGGACACACCATGTAAGGAAGATCATGCATGTTCTCTACTATCAAGCCATCCTGTGAAGATTATGATACAAAAATATGATTAAACTGGGAAAAACGTAACTTAAAAAACACAGCTAGTTTCCTGTTACGCTGTTCTGTGTTAGAAGACACACGAGTTTAAAGGTTTTCCTTCAAAGGAAAGATTGTCTGCAGTAAATGGTGTCGATCCATACAACATACAGCCTCTTCTAGAAGTGCTTTCATCAACAGCATGGTGTTTGCAGGGAAATCATGAAGAGAAAAAATGTGATTTGAATTATACATTCATCAGTTTGGTTTCCTTTGATCCATCCTAAAATTTGAACTATAGGCAAATGAGTTAAAACTTACACCTCATTAAAAATAGCATAAAGTCAAATGTCAGTTATCCAAGTGGAATACAGGATATTGAGCATGTTTGGATAATGCAGGATTTAGAGATAATCAAGGCAATTTTCAATTCAATTAATGTCAGAAAATAAAGCATTATTTTGGATAAATAAAGGAATTTTTTGTTTGACTATTACGGTGCCTATTTTCAGTATGCCTAATACCACAGTATTAACTGTTGATACTTCTCCCATTCTGCATTCAGAATTACTTGAAGATACTGCTATTCATTATCTACTACACCTTCCACTCCACATGGATGTACTCTTAGCAAACAATGGAGTGATGATAAAATACTCTGCTGACAAAATGTATGCAGTTTATTGAAAATCTTTGCACATTATCTGGTACCTTGTACTTCTCCAATCATTGTACAGTATATATCAGAAGGTTTTCAACAATTGCAAATCATATATAATTTTGTCAACAAGTAATTAACACAATTATAGCCTTGAAACATATTTAAACAGTGATGTTTTGCAGGTGCAGTGAGCATGTTAAAAAAGAAGGCAGAAATCAAAAATTTAAAAAGTTTAATAGACAAATTAATTTTGTAAATAGAAAAAAATTCTGCTCTATCTGGAGTTTTATCACACATCTTAAACCTTTAAAATGAGAGGTTTACGTTTGAAAGATACTATAACTGAACCAGAATAGAAAGAAGAACATTTTGGAGGAAAAAATACAATCAGAGTTAAACAAAGAAGCTCAGTTAATATTAAAGTAGAGAACCAGGAAGATGAAAAAAAGGTTTCCTTTTTAAAAAGCTTTCATATGTTATGCTTCTTTAATCTTTGTTGTAGTGTAGAAGCCCTTTTGGCAGTAGAAGACAGTATATAAAATGCAGTCAGCATTTAATGGCTGAATTACAGGCTAAGCCTCAGGCATCATAAATTAACACCTAAAATGGAGAACAGGGAATACTGAGAAAGGAAATCGGTTGGTGAAACAGTGTGGTCAGTCCAAGCACATGACCCACACACATTCAGTGCACCAGGATCTAGCTGCCTTGACCAAATGACTTACAGAACAAATGAATATCTACATACACAAAATACATGCTACCTTAAAAGCAAAAGGGCACAACCTATTAATGGAGAAAGTGATCTAAATGATGAGCACCCAACATTAGAACTTCAAACTATTTGGTGCTTTCATCAGCATATTTAATTACAGAATTCCAGTCCAGGAAAACCTCAGCTAGGCAAACCAGATACTGCAGCTAATCAAAACATCTGTCATTGATTGTTTCTACATCCAGTTCAAGATATAATTTAACATCCACACTTCTCTACCTGTGATGGGAGGTAGCCATATGATGAAGATGACAACCAACCCTCAGAAAACCCATTTCAGAAATGCAAAATGTAAATCACAAACTTCTAGTTGGTGTCTCTGGAATGAGGTCAGGTGTGTTTCAATAAACCTGAACTGACCAAATGTACCTCAGGCACAACTACAACACAAAGAGAAATTCCTTATCCTCTCTGCACACATAAGTATACTAAGTCAGTCTAAGCAAAAATGCAATGTTGGTCAGTATTAGTAAGTACCAAAAGGACTAATGTAGAAGTATAATATTTTAACAAAACAAACTAAAAAATGCAATGAACTCTCAAACCCAGGTAATTTTTTAAGGCAAAACCTGGGAGCCCTTGGTCCTCGGCTCAAGAATGCTCTACTCGGCAGACTTCACCAAAACCTGGACATCTGTGAAACTCCAAGCTTGTCATAAGGACAGGGAGCTAGGATCTGCAAACCAGAAGCTCCAGGCTTTCAGGGGGTCAAGAATCAACCTCAATAGCACACCCAGGAAGAAAGGTATCTGGGAATGGGACTTCAGAAGCTCAACTCCTGAAGAGCCACAATAGTACCTGAAAAAGCAGAACAGGCTGGCAGAGTTCCACATGCAACTGAGCTTTCTGGGACTTGCTACTATTTTCAGAGGTCAGGATTTGTATAAAACAAGTTATTCCATTAAATACATGAATGAATTAATTATTTTAAAGATTAATTAAAAACTCACCCATACTACTGTGCATAAAAAGCATCTGATTGAATTCTAGTTCAAAATGCAGGCATATGGGAGGAATCCAACAACTCCCTCTTCTGCCTTAAGTTTACTATACTCAGTTTTCAGCAGTTGCCTCTCCCTATGGCCTCAAAGTCCACAGCTACAGTGAATATTTTTGGTAGTACTTTAATAATGTGTTATTCTTTTAGTACCATTCGACAGACTATGTTCTTTTGCATATTATGTTTTGTTTAATTGAAAAAGAACAACATATGTTCTGCAATACAGAGAACTGAATACAGATGCACTAACTCAAAGCTTTCTTTCATATTTTATATAAAAATGTAACACCACAGATTTCTGTGTTTACTGAATTGATATGTATAGAAAACAGACTTGGGGATGATCAGACAGCTAATTAAAATGGTGGAAACAAAACAGTTATGCTAAATTAAAGTTCTTGGAACTTCAGCTTAGAGTTTGGAAGTGTATGGGAACAGCTACAGCCTCCAAAGCAGGATTTATTTTGATAGCACAAGATAAAACTCTAACAAATACCTTCTGTGTTCCTTTTCCAATAAAGAAAAATATTAAGTGTCACTTATATATATTATATACATTATAAGTAATTCTCAAACAGTATAATTTCTTTCTACTTTGAATGACATCTGAAGTGCTACATATGTGCAAAGAGCTCCTTGTATCACAGGTTGCTACCAGAAAATAGATTATTTAAATAGCTGTCTGATTATATAGAAAAAAATTATTTGGCTTTATTCCACTTACAGAAATCACCTCTTAGAACAGTTCAGCTGCATGCACACATATCACAGCAAAAACACCTTAAAAATAATCACAACACTATAAACTACAACAAGTATAGCAACTATACAAACTTTTACTCAGTATCCACCTAATGTAACTTCAACCTGGGGCAACTTTGTTTCCCCTAAGAGAAAAGCTTTATCTATAAACACATCCATGCTAATACTAACCTTTACCTAAGGTTAAAAGAACTAACCTAAGCTTAAAAGAACTACACTTTCCTACAGGAAGAAAGAGGGGCTTTGCTCCTTACCCATTAGTGCTCAGGTGAGTACTAAGACAGTAATAGCATTTCCAACCACTGATCATGTGCCCCTTATAAAGGAAATTAGGTGCTTCTGCAGAGCATTTATTGGCTGTGTCTAGGCACAGCCTCCCAGCAATTCCTTTAAAACCTCTAACACCAGAGCAAGAGATGACTGTCTTGGGGTAGGTAAGTAGGTATTTTACCTTTTCCCAAGAATACTGTAGGAGTTACTTGTGGGGAACTTTATCTGCTATTTTATTCTACTCTAGTATAGTCAAGACTTGAAATATTAACTTCTGTAATCCAAGTGATAATGACCTATATGTTTCTATGCAGAAATACTAACTTATTTTTTCACAATTGTTTATTAAATTTTAAGTAATTTGAATGCTAACTATCACAGTAATTGTAAGAGCAATAAGCTTGAAACTTTTCATTTTTAAAGAAACATCCATGTAAACCATGTATTAACAATTCCCCTTCTGGGTACAAAAAAATAAAAGTCAAGAAGATCAGAATAGCAATGAATACCACCTCCAGAAGTAGCATTAGTAAAAGAAACAAGTCTAAAATCTTACATGGTAAGAAGCACTACAATATTTGCACCTCAATATAGCTTTATACTTTTGGGGTTTATTTTTTTTACTTGCATATCTCCATCTTTAATGTCAGCTACTCAAGTAGCTACAGCTAGATAATAACAGCAACTAGTAGTAAAATGATCTATATCAATTATATTAGAGGGAACCTGGGCCTCTATTTTCTTCACCCAGGCTCAATTGAATGAATAAAACTAACTTGAATGTATGTTTTACATTTTTCTTAAACAAAAGTAGATATAAACTGGAGGTATAATGCCTCATAGCTTGCTGCTTATAAAACCTTGTCTAGGGAATTTCATTGTTTAGCAACATAAGCACAAAGCATATACATTTTGAGCACAGATGGCTTCCTAACTGAGCACTCGCTTGTTTTCATTACTGTGCTCTAATATCACAAATCTTTCATATTTATTATGTTAAGTTGCTAACGTGCCAATCAAGTCACTTTTTTAATATACTAGGATTTACTCCTAAGTGCAATGCATAATGAGTGAGCAAGACCATATACTTTAAATGTTAAAACCAATTCAAGCAACTTGAGACAACATGTAAGCATCTAGTAGCAGCAAGATGCTTATATATCTTCTTAAAGGCTACTGGAGGCAGCATTTGGACATACTCTCATTATAAACATCTATGGTGAAAAAACCTTTCAGTTTCTAGCTCTTCTTCCACAAGAAAAGCTGAACAGCTCAGAGTACTGAGGGGATAACCCAAATATATTCCCATTAGAGAAGCAAAATAGATACTTTGGAAGAGTGGGGGTGTCTGTGAAAAAGACAGGAAGCTCCTGAACCATCTATCATGAAAACTTCCATTTCTCTTACAGTACCAGGAAAAACTAAACAAGTGATTTGCAGAAAGTGTTAGGCAACCATACTTGTATTTATGGAAGCTCACCTGATTATCTCTGACCTTACAGAGATAATAAAGGATTTGTCATATTGCTGTAACACTAATGTGTACCAACCTTTAGAATGGAGATTGGTGTGGAGTGCATACTGACATTCTTATGTCTTCTACAGGAAATAAAGCTCTGCTTAGTCAAAGCCCTGAATTTGTCTGAATTTGTAGAGAAATTACTGCATTCACCTCATCTGTATACCTGAGAAGTTGGTTAAAAAAGATATTAAAGTTCAGAGACTGTAATGCAGCAGGAGAATGGGTAAACCAGTTAGACCTGGTATAGCAGAATTTATTACAACTGTTGAAAAGACAACAAAGTATAAAACAAATAAAAATGTCGTTAGTACTAATTTTAAAACTTGTCTTAACATATGTGCATGTAAGTAGTGAAACTAACTGCTTCACCTTTAGGTATACTTGGTGTTTTCTCCCTGCTACTGAAAGTTTCAATGTGTGATTAGTATGTATGGGAAACAGGTAAATGAGCACAGGAATATGGGGCAGTGGCTTGAAGAGTTACAGATCACTTGTGTAACCACTTCCTCTAACACAGGAAGACAGAGACTAGTACTTGCCACTTCTGATGTGGATCAAATCACACTGTACCTCATGTTGATACTGTAACTGCCATAACAGAATATAAAGCCCAAGTACAGAACAGAGCTATTGCACACTTACTTTTAATGTCTGTGGAAAGCTTACTCATCCTGTAGTACTTGCAGTTACAAATTTTAACTGGGTGGACATTTGTACATGGCCCTGCAGTTCACAGACACCAAAGCCCACCTCTGCAAACTTTGTTCTTCTGCACTGCTGTTTATCCTTTCAATAACTCTGTTCTCAGTACTCTTTCCTAATTTAGACTTACTAGTGCTCAGCCTGCCCATAATCTACTTCATGTGACTTGCCTTGCATTCTGATCTTGGTCTTCTACAACTTAGACTAAGCTCCTAGATTCAATTTTGTTCTGTCTGTAAAGTATCATTATAACTTATGCCATTAAAAATGTTTTAATTGGCTTGTTATTAAAAGTTTGCAGGAAACAGCTCAGAGCAGTGATTCCTTGTTAATTTAAGACATTTTAAAGCCTCAGACATTAGGACACCTTACCATGCCAGACAATGTACATAATACTGTAGGCAGGTCAAAGAAAAAGCACATCAATACCTGAAGACAAGGTGCAATGAAACGTTTAAAACATATCTGACCTTTCAAAAGGACATCCACCCTGTTAAAATCTACTGACCTATAAAGATTACTACAACACTTTGGGTCCAATGAAAATTCAGTCAGTAGTACCTGTCTCTTCTTGCCTCTAGCAGACATTGGCCTTTTGGGCCTTCTCTTCTAGATGCACAAAGCAGACCTGCTTGCTGCCAGGGGGCTAGGATGGGAGGGTTAAATAGGGCAGAAAAGGACCTAAGCTTTTTTCAGTCCCTGAATAATCTGTGCTGTTTTGCCACAGACAAATGTGGGACAATCCTGCAGTCTACCAGTGCCCAAGGTATGCAGTGCCTCAGCTGTGCAGATGGCATTGCTCCATGACTTCATGAAACCAGAGTGTTGTACAGTGCTAAAAATACAGTGGCTGGGTCAGACTAGATGATGAAGCCTCCCACGGTCCAGCAAGAATGCTACAAACCATCTGTGTTGTAGTCAACTTTCCACCTGTGTTTTTTTTTTCTTTTAAGTGACTTGATTATTAGAAATTAAGCAACTTGACTTGTACAATTTGAGCCTAAGCTTTTACAGTTGTTTCAGGAGCATGTGATGTTTCAGGTTTGCTAATCCAGAAGGCCTATTTATTATGTTGAAATAAAAGACATGGATTTCAACATCTTCCTAAACTGTGTGGCTTAAGATGCTTTCTATGAGCTATAGACTCAGTTTAAAATATTAGCTATGCAGAAGCAGCTCTGTGTAAATGCTGCCATAGGAATAAGGAAACCAAAACTTACAACTCCAGCATCCTTGTAAGCTTCTGCCTCTTGACAAGCTTGATCAATGATCTGGGTCAATGGAAAAGAACTTCTTGGTGTCCCTGTAACAATAATGCTGCTTACTCCAGGGCATGCACAAGCCAAGACCATACACAGGAACAGCTTTCAGGCTGGGTAACTATAAGGACTGGTATACTGAAATAGAGAGACAGCCTGCCAAGGGGAAGGTCAGCTGCAGTAATCTGCTCTGCTTACCCTGAGTCCCTGGAAAGGTAGATGAGAAGGTCAGGGTGGAACAAACCCTGCTTATTGTCTCAGCTTCTCCTTGCCTCTCAGGATCTGTGAGAGCTCTATTCAACATCTATCCTGTCCCAGCACTCCTTTGTGTAATTTCCTAACTGTCACCTCTTAAAACACAGCAGTGGAGAGCTCAACAAACCAACCCCTTGTTTTCTCACTGTAGCTCCCCACACCCGGCAGGATCTCCTGCCTCCTTTACCTCATAAAGAGGAGATGCCCAAACCGGTGGCACTTCACGCGGGGCCCGCAGTGCCGTTTGAAGGGGAGGCCTCCCCGGGCCGCAGGCTGTGCCCCGGGGGCCGCAGCCGGCCCAACAGGCCCTACCGCCCGGGGCCTCCGGGCCGGCCCCGCCGTGCTCGGCGGCTGCCGCTTACCTGGCAGCGCTGCCACGTGCACCATCCCGACCACCGCCGCCTTCAGCCGCCCGAAGGGCCCGGGCCGCAGCATCGCCTGCGGGAGACAGGCGGGGAGGGAGGGGATCAGGGCCGGACAGCGGGGCGGGCGGGCCCCGGCCGGCCATGGCGGCGGCCCGCCCCCCGCCGCGGGCAGGCCGGGCCCGTTCCCGCTCTCAGCCGGGGTGGCCCGGGCCCTCCCCTCGGCTCCCTCCGCTCCGCTCCGCGCCCCCCGCCGCCCCCGGCCCGCTTTGCCCACCTGAGGCGGCCGCGGGCGCTGCTGCCGCTTCCGTGTGGGCGCCGCCGGCCCCGCCCCCGGCCCCGCCCCGCCCCGCCGGCCCCGGCGCGGGACCCGCGCCCCGCGGCGCCCTGCGCTGCCCGCGCTGCCCGCGCTGCCGCCCCGCGCCCCCCGCAGACCCCGCCCCGGCCGGGCGCGGCCCCCGGCGCTGTGCGCGGGGCCACGTGTGCGGGCGGGCGGGCGGGGAGGCGGCCCCGCGCCGCGCGTTTAAATGTCCCGCTCGGCGCGGGCCGCGCTGTGCGCAGGGACGGGAGCGGCCGCGCCGTGAGGCAGGAGGCGCCCAGCGGAGCCCGCCCGCGCTCCCGCCCTGCGCCCCGCCGCTGCCGGGCGAGCACCCACCCGCCCACCCACCGCTCTCGGCCGGCAGGGCTCGGGGTGACCGGCGCGGCGGTGAGTGAGCGAGTGCGGGGGCCAGGGGCGGCGGGTGCCCCTGCCGCCTCCCGGGGTGCCCGGCTGCGGGGCGGGGGTAGCCGGCGGGGCTGGCCCGGGGCTGCGGCCGCCCTTTCTGCGCTGTGCATCCGCGCCTCGGAGGCCCTTTGTGCGGACTGGGGCCCGGGCCTGCTCGGGCGCTCCCCGCACGGGCTCCGCTCGCCCCGACCCGGCCCAGGCGGGCACCATGCGCCGGGAGAGGTGAGTCCGCTGGCCCCGCCGTTGCAAGGCCCTGTAGGCCAGGGTCTCCGCCAGGAGCTCCTCAGGGGGCTCCTCGCCGGCGGGGCTCCCTCAGCTTCTCCTCTCTTGGCAGCGACTGCGCGGAGGAGAAGGCTCCCGCCAAGGGGGACAGGGGTGCGGAGCACGCCATGCGGGCCCGCAAGAGGAAAGCTGATGTGGCCACGGTGAGTGCGGGCCCGGGCTGGGCCGGCGGCCCGCCCTGGTGCCCGGAGGCCAGAGCCTGCCCCGCCGCTGGGCTTGGCTGCGGGCCCTCACCTCCTTTTGTTGGGTGGTCGGGGCCATGCGGTGGTCTGGTGGTGGGCAGGCTGCGGGGTGGTCTGTGCAGGGCTGTGGTCCTGAGGGACCGGGCACGTGTCATAGTGGCCATTTGTACTCCTGAAATTATATCTTGCTGTTTGTAGTTCTTACAGGACCCCGATGAAGAAATTGCTCAGATGGAGATGACTAGAAAAAAGCAGTATGAAAATCAGGTAATTGATTTGGCTTTAGATCATATTCCTGTGGTCTTACCCTAGTTGTAACGTTCTAGTACTTCATGATTAAGAACATGGTGCAAGAGATGTACAGCTGCCATATGCTGTATAGCAGTGAGCAAGGGGGACTATCAACCCTCTGGTGAGGAGTGCACAACACTTCAGGTTATACAGGTTGCTTTGGAGTCTTTGCAAAAGATGAGGCCTGTGTTGATTTAAAACATTGTGTTCATACTTCAGTATGTCCAGTTGTCCTGTTACTGCAAGGGTTCTTAATACGCATTGAGGCCTGCATGGAGGGACTCTGCATTGACTTCTCTGGAGAGCTGTTAGAGTACAGTGATGTGGCTCTGTGCTGTTCTTTGCAGGCCGAAGCACTAGACTCTTAAGCATATAAACAGAATAATCTCTTAAGTTGGTTCACTTGCAGTCACGTATCTTACCTAGGTATCATCTGGGAGAGAGGAAAGGTTCCCTTTCATTCCACAGTCATCTCCATTCCCCTTGGCAAGAGTTATTGTCAGACTGACAGAAAGTAAAGGGTTCCTGATTAGAACTTTGAAGTTTATCCTGATGGTAATGCAGTAGGAAAACAGGGTCAATTTCTCTGCAGAACAAAGGAGTAATTTCATAAGGAGTAAAATCACTTAGCTGTAGAAGTCAGGCCTGCAGTGGAGGTTAGTAGTGACCATTGCCAGCTTTCTCAGTAAGACATTTAGAATTATCTGAGTTACAAAGTCAAAACTTTAGTACTGTCCTTTAGCTGCCTTAGTGCCCTTTCTGTGATCTTTGAGCCCAAGATGCTATTGGTATCTGTATGGGATGCTGTATTGGTATATGGTATCAAAAGCATGGTGATTCCATTCATTGAGATGCTCATTCTGAAACAGGTTTATTCCCCTCCTTTCCCCCCCCCCGCCTCCACATGCACACACATGGTTGCTCAGGCACTATCACTCGGGCTTCAGCCTGTTAGTGTACATGCAGGGTGATACTTAAGCTGCAGAAGTCATGATCACGGAGTACAGACCATTCTCATTTCGTGCACAAGGCTGTGCATAATGTGGCACATCTAACCAGAAGTGGCAGCTGGAAGTTCGAAGACTAAAGTGCTACCATAACAGATGGGCATCATTGTTTGGAATGGCCTCTGCTTGTTGCAACTGCGTATACTAGTTATCAGTCAACATATTAAGCAGGGCTCAAATGGTGAGCATTTAATGAGGGCATCTCTCCTTCCCTTCTGTCTTTCTTTTGTGCAGTATATTAAACTAATTTCTCACTTCTGACAAGGAAGAGCTGCCTGTCCTTCACCACAGCTCTCTCCTTCACTGTAAGATTCATTCTGTTAGAGCTAAGCAAGGGCTTCTTGTGCATGTTTATTGCATAATAATAAGGTATTGTTAAAAAACCCTCAACAGGAAGCCAATTTTACCATCTTCCAGAAAGATGGTGGAAAGAAACTTAAAATACGTTTTGCGTATGTTGACCTTCAACTTTGAAAGTAGATAAATGCTTTCAGTTTTGTGTTCTTGTTTGTGTTCCTGGCCTGGTAGCCTTTCAATGGTACTTCGGGAATTATAAGTAGATTAAAGTTTAGATAATTTAGATAGTAGGCATCCAAAATACGTACTTGGGAATTCAAGTTTTAGGATACTGGTGGGATTTGGCCCTTTGATTCTGTAAACCGTAAATAAAATGGGTACCTGTGTATCCGTCTCTTCATAGAGAATGTTTTTTTGTTGTGACAAAGTAGCCAGATTGTAACAGATCTGTTTTAAAAAGCTAACATTTGGCTGCACAGCAGCAGCTCTTCAGTCGATTGTGTGACACAAGCTATTCTCTGATATAAATTGCCATGGGCCACTAATGAGAATATGTTTACGGTTCCAGCAGCCATATAGCAGGCTTGTATGATAGCCAGTGCGGTAGTTATTCTGTTGAGGCACAACAATTCTACAATGCAAGTAGCTATAAATCCACTGCAGCCTATACCACACGACTTCTACATTAAATAAATTGTTTACTGACACTAGTTTATACACAAGGCAAAATATCATAGTCACATCCCACTTTACAGCATCTTCATAGTCAATTCATTAGTTTGCTTCTGTTGAACATAAGGCCTGAGTTCTTAATTAGGATGCCGTTACCCTTTATGTGATGAAAGGGTGGCTATATCATCAGGTTTGTGACAGCAGAATATTGCATAAATTCTGTGTTTGATTTTAGAGAACTGGCACTGCTATAATTCTGCTAGCAATTCTCATATTAATTTTGGCTGCTTTCTGTGCACAGATAAAATTCCAAGGCTCCATGTAAAACAAAATTCATCTAACTAGATTATAGTAATTCATGCCATTTTGTTATGAATTACATGGCCACCTCCATCTAGAGTGGAGAGTTGAAACTAGAAGTGAGCTTCTTCAGCTGAAACTAGCTCATGTTTGCAGAGGAGGAGGAGATGGAGTAAACTTTCAAAAAATACTTTTGATCAGTTCCTCACTATGCATTTTTCCAGAATCTGCTCTTACTGTTGTCGAAATGCTTGTTTCTTTAACTAGTCTGAATTCTCTTTGGAAGATCCAATTTAAAAATAAGAACAAAACAGAAAGCCCCCCCAAAAAATGGGCAGGACAATATTCAGACTTTTTAGAAAATTAATAGTAGTATGTGCTATTCAGAAGGAAATGGAACAACTTAATAATGTGAGTTGCTCCTCTCTCTCCTATTTATTAATTCTGGAATCCCTTTCTGCTGGCAAAGAAATACCACTACACTTCAAACTAATGCATCCTGTGAGTGATAAGTGGCTGGAATTATAGGTCTTACAATTTCTAATGGGCAAACTAAGGCTACAGTCTAGTAGTTGGTACCTCTGTTATGACGTGCTGCTTTTTAGGGGGAGACAGACAGGCCTATCCCTCTGCAGTTCCTCTGCCTTTGATTTTCATGCTGAAAATCCTCTGACCTTGCTGTTTGAATGCATTTCTGGGTCACCTTCCTCTGCTTTCCAGCTGCCCTTCTTGCTCTGGGTTTTATGGAAGCTTGTTCTGGTGTCTCCCAGCTCATGTTGAGATGCTCAAGTGTCTCAGCAGCTTGTATTCATAGGTATAGCTGCTTCATTGAGGGCTCTGCCTGTAGTAAGTAACCCCAGTGGTTGCTACCTGCTCCATCATGTGTATGGCCTATATGCCTGAAAGATGTCCAAAAGATGTGTTGAAATGAATGGTATATCAGTGAATGATGACATGCTGCATAAAACTGAAGCGTGAACACATTTGAGCTTAAAGGAAAACGCTTTTGAACTCCTGGGTTTTCTTTATTTGGAGATGTGTGGGCTTTACTGCTCTGATGGACTTCTATCACCTACCTTCTGCCCTTCTTGGTGCTGCTTTTCCTAACAAGCCTTCTCATGGCCTTAGCTCAGTTCCTCCAATCTGTATTTAATTCTCAAGTCTGAGATACAGCTCGGTATCTGATCAATTGTTCCTATTCCTGTATCTGGAATATTGCTGTGGGTGTCACCAAACTTTCTTTCTGGGCTCCATATAGATTTGAAGAGGCAATTTTCCCTACTGATTTTTGGCTTGCATCCTACTTCAGCTCCTATCTGTCTGAGAAGTAAGCCCAAGACTGTAGGATTTCCTCCATTAGACTGCACAGATTCTCTGTAACATCTGTCACTTTTTAGCAGCTTCCTGCTTGTACATTGGCTCTGTGCAAGCCCAAAGGAAGTTCTTCATGGTTTCCTCTCACCCTCCCCTCCTTAAACTGTTGTTTTTTTCAGTGGTGGCTTGTATTTCCTTACAGTTACAGTGTGATGTAATGCAGTTTCTTGATATTATTTCCTAATTTTGGTTCAATCTCTTTCAAAATCTGCTTTAAAGACTCAGGAGTCTGATTAATATGCTCATTTCCTCAATGAAAATCCATGCCAGAGCTGTGGTCTTCCCTCACTCTAATTCAAACTCCTGTCTCTCCCTCAAAGCTTTACTTTTGAGGGCCCTATGTAATTGTTGTCTCTAGCTAAGCCATGTGCTTTTTCTGTTGCTTGCATTGTTTCCCTGATTGTCTTGGTGAGTGACATTATCTTGTAAAAAACTTTCTCTTCTCAAAACCTGTAAGAGGTTGACCCTTGATTCATATTTTCTTATAGAAGATTAGGGGTGGTGAGGTCTCTGAAATCAGTTATTGCTGCAGTGTAGTATGTGAGGTATCTACTTTAAGAATTCTGTGGAGCAAATCTTGGCCTTCAGAAGCTGCTGGTGTAGTAGGCACCTTTAGACACTATATAATCAACTGCTTCTCTGTTGGTTTGCTGATTAACTGATAAGGTAGCACTTCTCCAAAGGCTGTTGGCAGCTGGTCTTGCCATACAGTTTGGAGGACAATGTGTTCCTCTAGTTTCGAGGGAGGACAAAAATTAACTTTAAGCAATCTGATGTGACACTTTCATTCAGACTTTCAGTTCACAAGGGATCTGTCTTTTTTAAGATAAAGATACTGTTTCCTGGTTTTGCTTTCCCCCACCCAAATTAAATCATGGCATGGCTGGGTATGTAACTGTGCTATATTTGCATGTAGAACTCCAAGAAAAAAACCACCATCTTAATGTAGAAAATTGTACTGTTAGTACTTAAAGATTCTTTTCATTTTCAGTTGTTGCTTTTTGTTTTGTTGTTCTTGAGGCATGTTAGTAATCTTGTTAAAGATTTCTGTCCTTTTAGTACTGGGGTTCACAGCAATGTGGTTGACTTCACTGCTAGGCAGAAATGCTAAATTTTAATTTCATGGGGCTGGCTTTGTATTCTGAAAAAGAAAACAAGTAGTCTTTTCCTGGGTAACTGATAAAACATAGACCAAGATCTTGTTCAACAGAGTTAGGCAGAAAAGTAAATGTAAAATTAAATTCTGGTCTGTGGAGAATGGTCTGTCTTCTCCCCCCACATAAGACTAAATAAAATGGTCCAAATAAAAGGATATGATAGGTGAAGTGCTGGGAGTCTGTTTGCAGACCTTGGCAAAATTCTGCATAAGAAGTGGTCAACTTGATGCTTTAGTGGCAGTTGCTTAACATGTACTTGCTTTATTCTGAAAACAATTGGATTGTAAGCACTTCGTTTTTTCCTCTTGGCACTGCAGGATGAATGAGTAAGAAAAATTCTATAAACTACCGCTTTGCTGTGTTCACTGTCAAGATTGCTTTGCATGGAACCATGACTTCAGGCATTGCATCTACATACTCCTTACCAGAAATCCTGACCTTGTATTTGTATAATTATAATCACAAATTGGGTTTTAAAGTTCTGTCTGCTTATTCTTTACCTGAAGGCAAGCATCTTGCTTTCATGCAAAATATTTTTGGTAAAAACAAAATGCAACATCGTGATAGGAGACTCTGACTTAAATATTCTTCTATGAAACAGCTGTGGTCCTTCAAAAGGAGAACAGGGTAAATGTTCTTCAGCTTTAGTTGCAAACTTTCTCTACTGTGTAAGTAAGCAACGCCCTTCTACTCAGCACCGGTGAGACCACACCTGGAGTGTGGTCTGTGTTCAGTTCTGGGCTCCCCAGTAAAAGAGAGACTTCAACATAATGGAAAGAGTCCAGCAAAGGGCCACTAAGATGATTAAAGGACCAGAGCGTCTCTTCTATAAGGAAAGGTTGAGGGAGCTGGGACTGTTTAGCTTGGAGGAAAGAAGGCTCAGGAATATTGCATCAGTGTAGATAAATACAAGAAGGGAGGATGTGAGGAAGGTGGAGCCAGGCTCTTTTCAGTGATGCCCAGGGGTGGGACTAGAGGAGAAGGACACAAACTGAAGCACAGGGAGTTCTTTCTAATAATCAGGAAGCACTTTGATAGTGCGAGGGTGACCAAGCACTGGCACATGTTGCTCAGAGAAGTTGTGGAGTCTCCATCCTTAGAGATACTCAGAAGCCTTCTGGTCATGGTTCTGGGCCACTGGCCCTGCTTGATTGTAGTTTCTGTCCTAGTTTCTAGCCAATCTCTTCTGTTTACAGCTTAAATTATTTAAAAAGACGGAGTGTAAAATCTTGTATTTCATTTAATAGCCATCGTGGAAAAATGTTCACCAAAATGCGCATATGCTGATTCCTACTCCAGATAAAGATGATGATCCAGTTGGCATTGATTACTCTCCCTTTATAGAGCTAAGTGTTGTTCCAACTAGAGCTTCACCATTACCAGTGCTAGGGTAAGTGTGCCATTTTGCTGCTGCTTCTCCCCTTTTGTCTTGTGATTCGAGACTAAACATGGATCTGTCTTAGCTGGGCGAACAGAGAAGACGTATGGAAAAACATGATAAACAAAGAAGAGACCTATGTGAGGGATAAACTTTATATGCAAAGGCACCCTCTCCTGCAACCTAAAATGAGAACAATCCTTCTGGACTGGCTGATGGAGGTAAGCTTTTCTGTGCTTGTGAGTATTTCAGGTGTGCTTTTGGTGAAGTTTACTAACTGTGAGTACGTTTCCTGATCTTTACATAACTCATTTAGCACTAGACACTAATATTCATCCTCAAATTTGTCAATAGCACCAAACTTAAAATATTTTATAAAATGGATCGAGTTAGTGGCGTACAAACTGACAATATATTCTGATAATCATTTAGGTTGGTAGTGGATAATAATAATAAATTTGTCCCTAAAGCTCCACGATATAAATTCTTTAAGATCAGATAAAAGCTGCACAAATTATTATGAAGGTCATTGTAAGAAGGAAGGTGTGGTGGCTTAGAGACCAGATGCACCTCACAACCTCTCTGTAACTGGTATGTAGAACATACTACAACTAACTCTTCTGTCTGCCTGCCAGTCTTTTTGGCTGTTTGGATGACTTGGTGGCAAAGCCTCTGTTCTTGATGCTGAAGTATTTGTGAGAGTTTTCTCGTCTGAGGTTTTGGAATCATGCATCTTTGCAAAAATGAGGAACTGATGTTCTGACAGTCTTAGAACATGTGCTTACATTTCCTAAATGGGTTTTCACTCTGATTTCTTTGCTTTGGGAGCTGCTGAAGTGGCAGTCATCTTGTGTCAAAGGAAACTGTTTAACTCATGTTCTTAGTTAACATGTTTCTTCAAAATAGCAGTGAAGCAGAAAGCCAATATGAATTTTATAGCTAGCTCTTTTTAAAATACATCTCTAGCATCTGGTTTTTACTCTGTAACACTGTTTTTGACCTTTGTAATCTCTGATGTCTCTCCAGGTTTGTGAAGTCTACAAGCTTCATAGAGAAACTTTTTATTTAGCACAAGATTTCTTTGATCGGTTTATGGCAACACAACAGAATGTTGTAAAAACACTATTGCAGCTTATTGGTATCTCTTCTTTATTCATAGCAGCAAAGCTTGAGGTAAGTATCTCCAGCTTTAACATAAAAATGGGAATCGACAGACAACACTTACTGTACACTAGATGCATTTTGGCAGGTTTTATGAAATTTATTGCTATGACTTTTCAGCTGAGAGAGAGAAAAAAAGAGCCATTTTCCTTTTCAAAATTCCTCCTATTTTTTGTAGAATTGGCTACTATAATTAACATTAGCTAGCATCACAGTGTATCTCTTTTGTCTCTAAAGGTTAGCCTTTTCAGTGTTAGAATAAATATAAAGTTTTTAATTGCAGTTGCTAAATGAGGTTTTGTCTAGCTGCTGTATACAGAGATGACTTGTTGCACATCTGTTGTCAGTGGAGTACCTACTGGATGATAGTCTAAGCTATTCAATATCTCATAGAATGGCTTGGGTTGGAAGAGACCTTAAAAATCATCCAGTTCCAACCTGCCTGCAGATCAGGTTGCTCAAAGCCCCATCCAACCTGCCCTTGAACAGTTCCAGGATGGGGCAGCCAGAGCTTCTCTGGGCAACCTGTTCCAGTGTCTCTCTACCCTCAGACTAAAGAACTTCTTCCTAACATCTAAATCTACCCTCTTCCAGTTTGAAATTGTTCCCCCTCATTTTATCACTATATAGGTTTTCTTACTGGAATAAATTGAACTATTAAAATAAGTAGTGCTTTTAAAGTTCTCAATGCTTGTATTTGGAGAGAGCGTTTATGCATCAATCTGTTCTTCTCAAAGGAGAAAAGGCCTTTTCTTTAGGATGTATAAGAAAATCTTTGTCATTTATGATCTTGTCTTAGTTATAATGTAGTCAAACATAATGCATGTTGTACTGCATTATGTACTGTTACACACCCATCAACAGTGAAAGGTGAAGGCTACAAGCAGGAAGGTTGAACAAGAAATGTGTGTATTAAAGTCAGAGGAGAGCACCATGAGTAAGGATGGGGGTTGTTTTTTTTTCTCCTGTGTTTTGAAATGCTGAAGTAGTGGTGGGTTGTCTTTTTTATATTTTTTTTTTCTGTAGCATGAGACTAGTTAAAACCCTTTCCACAAACAATACTTGATCTCCTGTCTTTCAGGAAATTTATCCACCGAAGTTGCACCAGTTTGCCTATGTTACAGATGGAGCTTGTACAGAAGATGAAATCCTCAGTATGGAATTGATCATTATGAAGGTAGTATTTCAAAGTGGAATTAGTTCTACTTTAGTTTTTAAAATGTCTAGCACAATCAGACTAAAAGCAGAGAGCCTCACTTAATCTTGTGTTGCAGAGAGGAACAATTTCTAATTAAAAAGCAGTGTTCTGTAGGTTACAAGTGATGTAAAGCATCAACCAGTCTGTGTATTAACAAAATGAATTGTTCCCCCACCCTATCAGCAGGAGGAGGTACAGGAGAGGATTAGATTTTTGTGTTTCAAAGATTCCTTGACCAACTGGAATTACAGCTTCTGATCTGGAGTAAATGAAGTTGCACAGTTTAGGTTAGAAACTTTACTGAAGTATTGTATATGTCTACTTTTTCAGGCTCTTAATTGGAACTTAAATCCACTGACAGTTGTATCCTGGCTAAACATTTACATGCAAGTTGCTTATTTAAATGAGCTTTATGAGGTATTGCTGCCACAATATCCGCAACAAATATTTGTACAAATAGCAGAGGTAAGACTGATTTCTTCCTTCAAATGCTATTTCACCTGGAAAAAAAGGTGTTCTTGTGGTAGACTTGTTTAACATCTGTTGTCTTGTAGCTCTTGGATCTCTGTGTGCTGGATATTGGCTGCTTGGAATACACATATGGAGTACTTGCAGCTTCTGCTTTATATCATTTCTCCTCATCGGAGCTGATACATAAAGTTTCAGGTATTGGCATTTATAAACTAAGTCTAATGTGCTTACAAATGTTAAGTCTTCATTCAGGAAGATGAGCACATATCTTGTTTTACAGGTTATGAATGGTGTGAGATAGAGGAATGTGTAAAATGGATGGTTCCATTTGCAATGGCTATAAGGGAAGCGGGAAGCTCCAAACTCAAACACTTTAGAGGTGTAGCTCCTGAAGACTTGCACAATATACAGACGCACATAAACAGCTTGGATTTGCTGGTATGTATATGCATATTGAAGACAAATCTGCCTGTAGAAGCTTCTAAATCTTGTTTCCTCTTTGGTTAGAACACACAGTGAAGCATTATTGGATTGAGACTGAGTGTAGTCAGATGATAAAAGGCATAAGGTTGTACTCTAGTTCCAAAACTGTTGTGACAGAGAATTGTCTTGGGTCTGATTTGTTCAGTTTTTAGTTCAAAAAGGTGATTTTTGATTTAAGCTTCTCCTCTCAAATAGCTAATAATTACCCTAGAAATTGGAATCATATTTCTACCTTTTGGAATACTTCAAATATTGTATGTTAGACTTTTCTCTGTAGGAAATGCAGATAGTACAACCTTGTCTGATGAAAGAAAATAAAGACTGATCACTTGAGACTGCTAGGTGATACTGGTGGTTGACAAGTTAAGTGGGAATGTTTTTTAGCATGAGTAACTTAGAACATCAAAATCTTGTTCAACAAATTGTGTCTAAGATAGTTGGTTTGTGGTTTTTTTCTGATTAGGTTATTTAATTGTAGTGGAAGTTAAAGCTTTTCCTGTTCAGTTGCTTCTCAATTTTGTCACCTTGAAGATTCAAGTGTCGTCATGCTGATAATCAGATTCTGAAAGTTAACACTGATCTTTTGGTGTTTCTATTCACTAACTGTTGTGTACTGCATGGTTTATCAGTTACTGGTAGGGGGGTTAGATACAGATACACATTTCCAGACTAGCAGTCCATCCAGTTACAAAATGTCAAATTATACTGATAGACAAAAATAAAGATTTTTTTTTTGTCTCTTTCCTGTGCTTTCAGGACAAAGCTCAAGCAAAACAAGCCATATTGGCTGAACAAAATAGGACTTCACCTTTCCCCACTGGTGTCCTTACACCACCGCAGAGTAGTAAGAAACAGTCTTCTGGACTGAAGCCAATATGACTATAGAAACGGTTGACAGACAGTTTTGCTGAAGTGCCTGTTCTGCTGGTTCTTACTCCTGCTCCATTATGGAAATGCTGCCAGTGAAGTTCATAAGCTTTTATGGAATCTGAAAAGGAAACCTTACTTTTTTTTGATGACAGAAGAATTTTTCTATTTGAAATATTTTTATTGAACATTAAAATATTTTAAAGATACTGATCAAGTACACCAGCCACTTAAATGAACACCGAAGAGTGCTCCAAATGCTGCTATGGAGGGTGATGCTTGATGTGACCAGCTGTTCAGAAAAAGGGCTTGGTTAGTCACTGTGCCTGTTTGTCCTTGGGATAATCTGCAGTCATACTGTCCTCTGTTGACAAATGGGCAAAAAGCCTCTTTTTCAAATGGTTGGTTTACAACTTGATGCCTTTTTAAAAAACTCTTTATTGTAAATGCTGCTATGTCTCTTATGTATCCAGTTTTAATAAAAATGCTGTCTAAGACAGCTGGTTTTATGTATATTCCTATTTTTCTTATGGTCAAGATTTTCAGACTGTGACCACTAGTAGCTGTGGGAGTTGGGGATTAATTATGTAGTAATTGTTGCATTATTTATTTACTACTACTGACTTATCAGTTAAAACTTCCTTTTTGAATACTAAGATAAAATTGTCATGTTGGGCTACTTGGATTTCCCTTAGCCAGGTACAGTTGGCTAGGGAGGGGATAATAAACATGACAAGTATTATGGGGAATCCTTCTGCAACACACTTTGTAATGATAAATGTATTAGGAAATTTTGTCTCAAAATTCCCTGTCTCAAAGCATGTTGTCTGGATTGTTATGCTTAATAGCCAGAAGTGATCAGTAGGAAAGGCTTTTCTTACAACATAATCATTTAAACTTTGGGATTTTGGCATAGTCTGACAATTAACTCTCTTCTGTGCAGAATTCTGGAATGGTGTGTGCCTTTTTACAGGAAGAATTGTCCTTGATCTTTGCAGGGTCTGAGAATCTGAGAAGTCATAGTAAGACCTTTTCTGAAAAGTCATGGTTCTGGAGAAAAAGGAAATAGAGAAATAAATATGAGAAATGGTTGCTTGTTTTTCTCATTATGTTTGTTTTGAAGGATTGTACAACAGCACGGAAAACTTGTGAGACTACCAGGATTCATCATGTTGTCCTGTAGATAACATAAGTGCTACAACACTTGGATTTCAGGAAGCTCCTACTCTGAAATAACATTACAGACATTACCTTTCACTTTCACTTTTAAGCTAAATACAACTTTCTGGTTAGTACCTATTCAAGAGTAAATGCAGGTGTTCCATATGTTACCTGGGGCTGTGTGGGAAACCTGTATCTGAGAGATACAGATATCTATGGATTAAACTGTTCAGAGAACAGATCTTGCTCTAAATAGGATTTCTCCTTCAGATGGTAATCCTACTAATGGTATAACTTTTTCCTCCCCCCTCCTAAAAGGTCAGCCTTCTTTATTTTGATGGGAAGCATTCCATTCAGAGCGTGGGGATCACAGCTTTGCAGCTTCCCAGGTAGGAATGCTATGGTGTGCTAGAGATGCTGTGCTTTCCAGCAGGGATGACTCACCTTAAGAGCTATTTTCTTACTCTCTCATTGTTTATGCTTTAAGAATCTTTGTTTCTTGTTGTCTTGCAACACATGGATACTATGTTGGAGTGTGCTGTGTTTCTAGCATAGCTTGAAAAAAATTATGCACTGGTTGCCACAGGCTGAAAACTATTTTATGGAGGAATGGTACAATTAAGATAGTTGTCCATATTAACAGAATAACAAAAAAAACCAAAACCACCAAAGCAGCAACCCCCAAAATCCAAAACCCAAGAGTGTGTTCACTCTATATTTCTTTGCCTGAGGAGCCTATTCTCCTAAATTCTTGTCCTGGATCAATCTGGAAAAAGATTTGTAGCAGATGGGGGAAGCAAGTGGGCAGTCCTGCCTGACTAGATTAAAAAAATAAAAGGTTTAGTGTACTTACAAGCAGGCTGAGGTTTGTGCAACAATGGTGAGCTAATGTCATATGATAGGTTCCTGCAAACAGTCTGACTCGAAGCACATTACCCTGAGAGGTGAGGTGGGTGGTGGGCTCCAGAGAAGGACAGCCCAGGGCAGTGTGTGAGGCTGCTGTTCCTCATGCATGAGTGCAGGAGGGGCTTGCAGTCACTGGGGAACACCAAGAAAGCAATTTATCTGTGTTGCTGTATGCTTCTCCACTGGAAAATGTCTTTCCCTTTAATAGCTGCAGAGCAGCATAAAGCATGCTGCAGAGTAAATTGAATTCTGCAGTAACTCAGGTGGCATATGATTATCTTTCTCCTTTGGAAAGGTTTGTTGTAACTATGTATCAAAACCTCACCTTGGTCTTGAAAGCTGGGGACATCAGGGAAACTTAGGACTAGATCCATTTTTCTTGTTCTAATTTTCTGTTACTGCTACAATGAAAATGGAAAGTTGGTGGTAGCTGTGAGAGTGTTGAGGGAAATATCCCTAAATGAATGAGCTGAGGCTGCAATTGTGAGCTGGGGTGGAGGAGGAGGAGGAGGGCTGGTGAGCAGAAAGGATGGAGATGTGGAGGTCTGCACAGTGAGTCTGCCAGATGCTAAGTTGTTGAAAATGCTGTAATTGTCTGAGAGTAGCTCATAGAAATAGTTACCCTGCATAGCTTGTGTCTCAAAGAAGCAGGATGGTCTGCCTGTGGCTATCAGGTTCTAGGTCTTGGGTCAGCCTCTCGGTTCTCAGGGATTACAACACCAGGAGTTTTATTACCTCCCTGCTCACATGCAGTGGGGGCAAGCAGCTGGGGCAAAGAGAGCACAGTGCTTGCCCAGGTATTCAGCCAGCCATCCCCTGGGAGCTGCAGGCCCTCTAAGTCTTTCTAGCCTGGCTTGAGGTTCTGTCAATTCCTGGGTGCTGTTTCCTTCACGTACAGCACAGTTGGCTTGTCTCACAGCAGTGAATGCTCTTCCTTCCAGCAGCCTGTGAGGTCAGACCTTGGTTCAAGTGCACGAGGCTTCCTGCAGTGTTATCTCTTGGGGGAGTGGCATCCAGGCACTTGAAGTTCAGCTTTGGAATTGCTAAAGGCTGCAACTGACTTTCCTACAGACTTCAGGGGGCGCAGCATCCAGTCAGGGCACCACAAGGTTAGGTAAAAGCCTGCTAGGAAATAGAGGGCCAATGTGCAGTGCAGAAGGGGAGTTGGCAAGTACACAGGTTGACATTGAATAGACTGGCTTTACCGTGTTTTGTTGGCATATATCTTCTATTTTGGAGACATGTTTCCTCTAGGTATTTAACAACATGCATTTAAAGCATCAAATTACTTGTACTCTCATCTTCCAAACCTTCCTCCTTCATAACCCTCTTTCCTCAAAAGAAAGGGAGTCTCTAGCATGTACTGTGAAATAATGCAGGTTAACTCAGACTTTGTCTAGCCTTGAGTTTGGGGATTAAATGCAGTTCCTCCTTGCTGGCAAGGCTGAGGTCAGCTTGACCAGGGCTCTTGTAATCTCTCTAGAGAGCTTTCCTGCTCAGACTATGTAAATAGGGGATGCAGCTTCATCGTGTGCTGCCTGTGGCAGGAAGCAGCAGGGCTCTTCCTTCCTCTTGTGATGCTCCTGCCTGTGTCCCAGCCAGCATCACCTGTGTCACAGGGTGCTGACCTGCCACCTCTGGGGTGGGCAGTCAGGGTGGAGTAACTGAGAGGGTTGGGTTTGATGTTTTGCTTTGGTGTTTTTGTGTATGTAAGATGGCAGGAGGTGATGATTATATACAAATGTGAGAAGACTTTAATGTCTGTCTCTTGCTGTTTAGCACTTGATTTCTAGCTAATTTGTGAAACTTTTGTGTTTTGAAGTTAAGACTCCAGCAAAAGTCACTTGGCTTGGGTCGTTGAACAATAAGTATTTTGGTGATGGGCTCTTTCAGCCGTGCTATCTCCAAACAAGTCACATGGCATCTTATCTTTAAAGTGCAAAATGTTTCTCTCAAGTTTTGAATTGTTTGCTACTGACACAACTTGTACTTAATCAAGCATTTAGCTAAAACTACAGTATATTACAATACTGTGTAATCTGTCTCCTTTCAGTCTCCTGAAATAATCAGTTCAAGCCAAGCACAAGAGGGTAAGTTTGTGTATGAAGCTTTTTATTTCTCTTCATGGTGAATTTGAGATAATAAAAGGAAATACAGTATTCTTTGTAGACTGAATAAAAACAGGACTTTTAAAACTCTGCAGATTGAAATGTTTAAGGACAAATTAGATCAAATGGCTATCAAGGAAGGAAGGAAAACCTTTCTCATCACAGGGGGCTTTAGTCCTGCAGCTGCTGGCAATTCAGAGGAGCAGACTGTCTATTGGAACTGCATATATTTGCAAACTGGTTTTGTTTCACTGAGCTGAATGTGCTCTTGTCTAACAAGTATAGTAAGAAAGCAAATGTATTTTTATAATGTACTGATTTTTGGTGTTTCAGCAGGGCTTCAAGGAGGAAAAATATGAAAGCCCTGTTTCTGTTAGAGATAGGATCTGTGATCACCTGGGATACAAAAAATGATCATGCAGAGCTTGGTGGATGCTGGGTGGGTAGACCTGTTCTTCCTCTCCCTGGGTATTTCAGTTCTCAAATACCTGCTTGTTTGAACTGAGGTGGCTGCCAGCAACATAAAGGGGGGGGTGAAAACACCCTACTCCTCAGCACAAGACTATGGCCTTGCTTCCGCCGACTGGTGCCTGTGCTCCCAAACATACACTCTGGGATGGAGAAGAGCCTGTGGTGACCTGACAAGACCTTCTTCTTGTTGGAGGGGTAAGTTACCCTTACCAGCATGTTTTGATGTGATGTGTTGTCGGTCTCAAATGTTATGTGTCTGACATGGACCTTGCTAGAGAAATAAGGCATTCTTAAATTTCCATGAGCACTGGAAAGAGGAGGAGCTAGTATGTTCACAGACAGAGGCTGTGGTGGGAAAATGGTTCCGTACATCTAAGTGTACTTAATGTCTTTCTGGCAATATTTCAGTCGGGCTTCACTTTGTTTAAAAAAAGTATTCTGCCACATATGTTAATGGATTTTTAAGCTATAAAGGCAAAATCAAAGGATCAGATGTTTGGCTTTTTACAAACTGTATAAAGTAAAATTCCTTGAAACTGAAATGACACTGGGCTTAATCATGAACTGAACAATTTTCCTGACAGAGAAAAGGAACAAGCTTAAACATTTTCTGGAAAGTCATGCAGTTAAAGGCCATGCTACAGACATGATTTTCCTGGTACTAAAAGCATGCCTTGGTATGTCATTTTCTTCCATCAGAGGCAGATTCTTTTATTTGCAGTAGAGTCAGGGGAACTCTGAACCACAAATTCCAAAGGAACATGTGCACTCTTTGCAATGACAGTAAAGCTCTAATAAAGCTGTGTGGGAAAGGGTTTGGGTTTCCCCCCACAAGGCAAAAGAAGCAGGGACAGCTGTGATTTGCCAGGTTGTCATGTTCAGACTCCAGTTACACGAACCTACCTATTGCGTGCTCTGCATGTAACTGGGATAAATGGTTTGAGCGCTCTTGGATTGAATCCCAGAGTAACAACATCAGACAGAAAAGAGTAACATGGTACTTTTTCTTTTATAATTCTGTGTAAGATGTTTGGATTTTTTGAGGAAAGTATTCTATGAAGGTGCCAGGCTCTGCAGCTCAATGTCTCAGCCCAGTTTTCTCTAAGTTAAGAATTATTGAAGGGAATTAAAAACTTTTTTTTTACCCCAACATTCATCTTCCAAGTGCTTACCAGATGTTATTGTACTGTTTGGACTGTACAGTTTACAGTGAGTTACACTTTGGCTTAAGGTTGGTCTGAGAATAAACAAGTTGCTTTCTCATCTCAGCCAGGTCTGCAAAATGTTATTTTCTGATGTTTGTAAAGATGGTGCTTCTGGACCCACAGGAGGCATCTCCTCTTACCTATGCCAGAATTACAATGATGTTATTTGGGCACAGTAGAGGGCAAGTGAAAACCTTTTTACATCTTGGTTTGGGAAGTCTAGCCATCAGCTACAGGCTCATGAGATTGAAGAATGTTTTAATTTTAGCCAAAATCTTGCAGAATGAAGAATGCACTGAGGAAAGGTTAGGATACTGCATGGCTTTATTAGTGTTCTGTGCTTCAGTCTAGAGATTAATAATGGCCACAGACAGTGTCTCTTCATATTAAAGTGTCTTCACATGAGTAGTTTGGGTGAGTGCAAAAGGACTGCAAGGCACAAGCAAGCTGTCTTGTCTCGCCCCAACTGACGATGAGTCAACACTTTAATATAAAGAAGAGACAGTTGGTAACAGTCATTAACATAACAAAGTGCCCCACAGATCACTCCAAATTCATCCACTGTTTTTAAGCCAACATTTTCCCTTGAGAAGTGGCAACAGAACAATTTGAATGTTTTGCTGCCTGGGCCACCCTGTTCTGCTGGGAGTGGGAGAGGTGCTCCTGCTGGATGGCTGGTCCTGACAGCTAATAGACAATGGTATTTGATTGCAGTGACAGCATGCTCATTTTTTTTTTTAATCCCAATTTCCTATCAAAACTGGGCTCATGGCGGGTGGAGGTGGTTTGTGGTTTTGTTGTTGTGGGTTTTTTGGTTTAGTTTTTTACCCCCTTCCCTGCCTGTTGGCTTCCTTCATTGGACAACTTCAAGAAGATCTGATTTCTGTAAGGCAAAAAGAAAAAGGAGTCAGACAGGCTGCTGATCAATGTAAAGGAGAAGCACAGACTCAGCTACTGTGTTCTGTGCTTGGCTGGACCCCTGGATGAGTGATACTGGGGGCTTCATGCTGGATGAAAGGTGGGAAGCAAGAGGGGAAGAAGGAACCAGGGGTGTAGCACTGACAGCCGTGATGTACGTCTGGCATTGAAGGGGGCTGCGGAGAGGTGACAGGTAGCTCCAAGGAGGAAAGAAACACCATGCCCAAGAGCAGGTCTGTTAGTCTGGTGCTGATGGAGAAATTTGCTTGGCTTCTGTGCAGAGCATCTGCGGGAAACAGTTCTTCTTCCCCACATAAGTCTATGTTGGAATTGGCTTGTGACAGCATCCCACTGGGATGATGCAAGAATGTGTGGGTTGAACGTACCAAGACACCATGACAAGTCTGCCCAGAACAACCTGGTTTTGCCATTGCTGTAACTTGCTTGTGTTCTTAAACTATGGTGACAGGTTTCTCCTGCCATTTCTGAGGGCAGAAAGCCAGGTAGAGTGTTGTTTGGAGAGGCATCACTTAGAGTTGCGTATGTGACTCTGAGTGCCTACAGATGGGTCATCATCTCGAGGGCAGATGCAGGCACGTGGGACACAGGGTTGGGATGGCTGTGTGTGTTCTGGCACCTGTTGCTCACCAGTGTGAAAGAAATCCCTGACTCTCCCCCAGCTGTTGGTGTCAGGGGAACCGGATGGATCTCTTCTACCTCCACCTCTGCCCGCTGTGGCTGGGGCAGCTGTGTGAGGGTGGTCGTCTTTCTGGAGTGCGGGGGGGAGCATGAATGCATCCCTTTGTGCGGGGCTGCACTGGGGGTCGTGTACTCCTTCAGGGATGCGGAGAGCGGGTTGGAAGACGTCCGGCTGGGACCTGGCTGGGAGAGGGGCCATGGAGATGGCAGGAGCAGCTCAGCAGCCCCCACGCTCATTGACTTAATTGGGGCTGCCCGGCGGGGCTGGAGGAACACAAGATGGCCGGGATTCTCACGGCGTGGGGAGGCTCGCCCGCCACGACCGGGAACCGGGCAAATCATTAATGTCAATTAAGTACAGAATGTGTAGATTACTGACATGTTATTGTTAGGGCTCTAAAGGAAATATAATTAATAAAACTCCCCCACACACCAAGAGGCGGCCCTTTGTGTTCCCTGGCCTTTCCCTGCCAGCAACGTCTATCTCCTCCTGCAGCCTCACGCTCCTTTCGGCAGCCTCGGACAGCATTAACATCTGAATTAACATAAAATCAGTTCTGAAATCTGTTAACATTTATGATGTTGCTGTGCTTTGCCTGATCATTGCATTTTTTCCTGTCAATTTCAGCTTGGTGAGGTGTTTGGTTTGTTGTTTTTTTTTTTCAAGTGATACCAAACATAGACCTGCTATGTTGCAAAAATTGCATGTTTGTTTAATGATTTCCCATTGGTATCTTTGTTGCTCTGAACCAAAGCATTAAATAGCAGCTAGCACATTAATGCTGTGTTGTTCTACATAATAAATTTGAATATCCCCCAATGAATATTTTTAACAGGGATTTTATGAATAAAATGCATACGTGCCAGGGTATTAGTAAGTACTTAAAATCGATTTTTGACATTTAATGTTGACATCTAAAATATTTCCTTTAATTTTTGGTTGCTTCTGCAAACAGAAATGATGGCATTCATCCTAGGGAAGGCTGGGTGGACAAATAACACTTTTACTCATAATGAAATGAAAAGCAATAAAGAAAATGTGCAAAATGTCAACAGTAAAGCATATCTTCTCTTCACGTATTATGAAGAGAATATACCCCAAAATGTGCGTACACACACAAAAATCCTTTAAGTGACTTAATATGCTTGAATATTAATGATTTGAATGTTAATCCATTACAATAGTTCCATTTTTTGAAAACTGGCTATTTGAATACATTATTACATCAATAAATTCTCTGTGGTCACTGTGGTAGCCATAGTATGAAAAATAATAATAATAATAAATCCAAATTTACAAAATATCTCCCAAATTGCACAGTTTTGCTGAGAGAAACAAAAGATGGAGTATATATTATTTAACTCAATATATTTTGTCCTTGCAGGAGCTGCTCATCTAAAAAACCAGCAGATGGAGACTGTGTTGGAGAACACAAGTGTCTGGCAGTAGCCTAAGAATCCAGATACATTTTGTAAGCAAGTGATGACTGAAACCTTTACCATGTGAGATGCAGCCTGGAAACCCTCTGCTAAGGAAGTTGGTCGATGCTGAAGCATCTGCATTTGTGGAAGGCAGCTTTGCTGGGAACAAACTGGGGGAGCATTGCTGGCCTGGGGGAGCAGGGTGGTGTTTTGGGGGTGTGGGAGGGCTCTCAGAGGGAGCAGAGTCCTGACTCATGTATGCAGGGACCACTCCCAGGGTCAGGGATCTCTGTAGGTTTAGGCATGTAGCAATGGGATTAGCTTTGCTGCTAAACCCTCAAAAAGCTGAGCACCCCAGCTATGAATACAAGCCCTTCCTTTCATATCTGCAGCTGAGTTTGACACGAGTAGCTGCAGCTGGCCCTACCTCTACAGTTTTATTTGATAAATTTGATTGATGAGGGTTTTTTAATTCCTCTCAATCTCTTTAAAAAAAAAAAAAAAAAGAGAGAGAGAGAAGTTGAAAAGAGCTGTAATTGCAAGTGAGCACTATAGAAACCTACAGCCAGCAGGCATGCTTCAAAGGCAACAGGGCCAGCCTGGAGGACCCTTTAGTTGCTGGCTAGTGAGGGCTTCAAATGTGCCTGTACAGTGACTGTTATAATTTTGATCTCTACCAAAAGAGCTTAATTGGAAGATACTGAGGGTTTTAATGCATACAGCCTCTTCAATTTGGTGAGCAGGGGCCACTGTTGGAGCAGATGCCAGAGCTGGTTTCTGGTGTGAGGGGGTGTGTGTCCCAGACGCAAAGAGCTCACTGCCAGACTCCCCCTGTGCAGGCAGGTGCAGCTCCTCTCCTGCCTGCAGAGCTGTGGTTTGTTTGATCAGTAACAAAAGTGTCCTCCTCGAGGAGTAAGAGACCTGCTTGCTGCACTTAAAGCCTGGATCCTCATGGAGCAGCCTGGCTGTATTGTACAGTGCTGGGGCCCACCATTCCTGGGTCCTTATGTCCACTCCTTGTGCTCTGGCCTTCCTTGGGAAAGGGATCCTGCTTTCCCCTGCACTTGGACGTGAGCAGCTTTTCTGTGTCCTTGTGTCCACTCACAGTGATGTGTTTGCTTGGGCTTGTGGGCACACACAGACTGGTGCCCACATGCCCTCCTGCTGCCTGTCTGCATCAGCCCCCATCCCATCCTGTCCCTCTGTGCCCCAAGGAAAGGGGTGCAGAGAGAAGTGGCTTTCCTCCGCTTTCCTACTGCCTTCCCTGGCATGCTCCCCTGTGTGGCTGGCAAATTAAGCAACTAATTTTCATTAGTGTCAATGCACCTTGCACCTAACACTAAACTGCCAATTAAAGTTATCGATTCCAATCAGCAAAGGTACTAAATTCTAGTTGCAAGTGAAAAAGCAGGTACTAACCTTAAAGAGAGAATCTATTTAATGCAGTTGTGGAATTAAGCAAATCTCAAACCATTGCCCTTGAATAACTATCTCTTCAGGAATCGGTTGACTGTTTTAGTCCAGCTGATTAATTCTACAGGATGATTAATTATTGTATAAAGATAACTTTGTTTATCAGTTTGGGACTTGAGAATTTATTCCTTTATTTCCTGTTCCAAACATGGACCGTAGCAAAGGGCTGTTGTTTTTCCTCTACTTCTGCTGTGGATTTTCATGTAGCTTTTCTCAGCTGTTCACTGAATTTGGTCCTTAGTTTGTGGTGTCTCTACAAGGCATTATCAGTCCATATATCCGTGATTTAGAGAAGGTAGGTAACATTTTCTGTTGTAATTACATCTGACTGAAGGTTGCATCCAAACAGTCATTGATTGTTAGGATGTGTCCTGGAATATACAAAAAAGATGCTTAATTCTCTGTTACTTGGTCTAAGTGGATTCCAGAGGCACGAGCATCGGCATTCCTCTGCAGCAGGAGTCACCTGTGTCTGCTTGAGGCATGGCAGTAGTTTAAAAAGCTAATAGTATGTTTGAACTACGAGTGAGAGAGAATATGAAAGAATATATAATTGTGCATAACAGAAATTTCTATAATTAAAAATGGAATTCTCTGGCATTGGAGCAGAAATAGCAATTTTCTACCCAGTGAAGCTCCAAATTATTTTAGAGGGAATTAGATGTATTCTCCTGGACTGTCATTACTCTTTTATTTTTTTATGCTAAACTATATCTGAATATTGGAAGGAACAAGCTGTGTTGTCCTCTCATCTGCTGCTGGAAGTGGAAACATCAGAGACAAAAGTATCATAGCTTTTGGATTTGTTACACAGTTATGTTCTCTCTGCACATGATTATAATGTGGGAAACACCTTCTGTAACCATAGTGTACTTTCATGTGCACATTTTTGTGCTGTTTTGAGCCAAGATAGCTATTGGCTTTATATGCAGTTGCAACCTGAGAAGCTGCTTCTGTGGGCTGGTAGTTGAAAGGTGCAGGAGGTTCCTCTTACAGCACAGACAGCTCTGAACAGTGAAGACCTGCAGAGCAGCCTGTGTGTCCAGGAGCTGCCTCCAGGGGATTCCTAGGTGGGCCATCTCTGTTTCCCCAGTACAGCAGCAAAAGTGAAGACACCTTTTTTTATTTCTACTTTCCCACCCCTGCCCCCCAGTTGTTTAAAATCAGGTTGTGTTGAAATCAACCATTTCAGCATAACCCCCAGCATGTTTCTGGCTTTCCCAGACCTGATCTTCCACATGCCAGAAGGCTGCCTAGATGGGCTTTGGAGATAATGGCAATTAAGTATTTGGGATATGTGTAAATGTTAGTGCCAGCTCCAGATTGCCCCTTAGTTTTATTTCCCCTGCAGGTCACCCAAGGCTGTTGCCACAGCCCAGTTTGTCAGAGCAGTGCTCCTGTGTGTTGGGAGCCTCTTGTGGTCTCACCAGTATCAGCCCTAGGGTAAACTACATTTATTAATTTTACTGAAAGGGAGCAAAATTAAATGGAATACTTGCATGAGAAAACTTGCTGGCTGGATGGCTCTAGCTCCATCCCATGGGTACAGGGTGCTGGTGCCTCTAAGCATGGCTGAGCATCGTTTGGAATGGTGAGGAGGGAATAGCTCCTCCCACTGAGCTTGGCTGTGGTGTGTTTGGTGTAAATCATAAGAATGTGATCAGTGTTTGCCTCCATTAGCTCTGATATAAATATTGTTGCTCTGCCCTCACTATTGACAGCAAGTGCTTTTCAGCTTGGTGACCCAGTGCTGGGTGCTGACAGGCTGTTCCAGTAGGGAGGATGTCTGACCTGGCCTCTGACTTGGTGCTGAGGAGAAGGTTGAGTTTGTGCTTAATGTACTGGGCAGGCACCCAAGGGAGCCTCTGCAGTTTCCATTTCTGCCACAAACTTCAGCTATGACATGGGATAAATAATTTAATCTCTATTTCTGCAGGAATTCTCCTACTGGGGAGAGAAGTGGGAGCAGCAATAGTAGCCTCCTTCATCTTGCCTGGTTTTAGGGCTATATTTTTAATGAAGTGTGGGACTAGACTTCTTCTGTTTAAAAGGCTGCCTTCTCAAAACAGGTGGCTTTTACTTGACACTTCGCTGTTAAACCCACCCCAGACCAGGGCTTGCACCTAACATGGGGCACTACAGCTTCACTGTGATGTAGTAGGTGGCAAAGTACATTGCTGCAAGAGCCCATCACTACTTTTGGTCCCTCTGCCTCTTCCCTCTCTGGCTGTATCCTGCTTTTCCCAAGGAAACTCTCCAGCTGTCCTCTGATGTCTGTGTTAAAGCAAGAAACAGACAAACACCACCCTACCTAGCAGCATGGGGAGGTCAGGTGATGAAACATATTTTACTTGCAGAGCTGACATAATTGTTTAAAAAAGACAGCTCAACATTTTTGCTAACTTAAAAATCTGGCATCTCAGGAGAACGTGTTTGGACTTAGCAAGGCCATTTTCAGGAGCAAAGCATTGTCATTAATCTGCATGTTTGGCATTGCTGCTGGAGAGCCTCTTTTCTGCTTTGAATGAGATGTATATTCATGGACTGAAAGTTGCCTGGTTTTGTTTTCCTGCCGGCCGCGTGGTTTTGACGGGGTGGGATCTCTGTGCACAGGCACTCAGCTCTCCCAGCTGCACCAGCACAAAAGCTCTGGTCACTGCTGCCTGGCTGTTGAGCAGAGTGTGAGCTGTGATTGTATCAAGGCCAATGCAATCATATCACCTGCCAGTCCAGGGAAAAATAGGGTCTAAAAAAGATGACGAGTGAATGATGTGGTCAGAACTAAAAGGATAAAGAGCATCTTTCCCTTAATGAGCTCTGTTCAACATGTGAGAAGCCCACATGTGCTTTATCTGTATTCTGACCAGCAAGGAGCCTTACCCAGACTTCATACAACAATTCATCACGGCTGATTTGTGCAAGGCATATTTGAGATGTAAGATGTGTGACTCAACCTCTTTTATTCCCTCATTAATTTTCTATTCTGCCTGAAATGGGTTCTTAGAGCACTCATCACCAGGGTATGAACGCTGGTGAAAATGGGGCATCAGGATTTCTGCTCTTATTTTTGTCACTCTGGTTGGATAAAGAGGCAGATGTAGAAACACCTGGGCCCTGCAGGCTGGGTGTCCTGAGTCACCACCACATCCTTCACCTGCAACTGCTCCCATGCATGTGCAAATCTGATCGTACAGGCTAATCATTGCTGTATCTCTGACAGTGTTTCTAAGGAAATAGGTGGCTGAACAACTGAAGTTTTTAGCTTATGTTGATACTTGTGAAGACCTTACCTGAAAGTGTTTGAAGACCTGGTTTATTTGGTCAGCTTGCATGTGCATCTGCTGAACTGTGCATCTCCTGTAGATTTGCTTTTCTACTCTGGTTCTTCCCTCCCTTTCAACACTTCTATACATGCTTTTCACTGTGTCTTTGTACTGAGTGCTTTGTATATCTTTCTGCTGTGATACGTATTAACTGCTCAGACTCCCAAGGGCTTTAGAAGATGAATGGCTTTATCTATAAGATTTCAGTAATAATCCATTTGTGTATGAAATGTGCTCTTCAGTGTTAGTGCATTGCGAAGGGCTGGCATTATCTGATAGCAGCAGAGGAGGCTGTGGGCAGCAACTGTGTTCTGAGCTGTGCCTCAGGCTCTCTCAATAACTCCTGACAAGTCACTTAAATTCTTTGCAGTTCACTGTGCCAAAGGCAGCAGTTGCCCAGCCAGATGCACAGGGTGCTGCCTGGCTTCCTAAGCTAACGCCTGCCCAGCAGCCCAGCCCTCAGGGAGGTGCAACTGGTCAGTGCCCACACTCCCAGCAGTGAATCCAGGCATCTTCCTGGGAGATGCAATGGGGGTGTGAGTGAGAGGGCTGGGAGACAACATTATGCTATGTGGGGTGTTAGAGAAGAGCCACTCTGTCTCCCTTCTCATCCTCCCTTCTGCAAATCCCCACCTCTGGAATTAGGCTTTTCCAGTCATTTCAGGTAATGCATGTAGCAGCACAGCAGCTCACTCCAGCATGCAGTGGTATTCTCAAAGCTTTGTCCACTGGATTCTGATTTAATTTCAGATGATCTTAGTCCAGACAAAAAATGCAGTCTGTGCCAATCAAGAAGTATAAAGCACACAGTAAGTACAGTTCAAAAGCTGCATTACCCTTATCTATTAGTAATGATCAATTAGCATGAAGGTCAGTGGGCAGCTTGGAAATGAGTCAGATAAGAAGGGCAGAAGGAGGATTTGAATGGAAAGGAAAGTCTTGATTCATATTCAGCATTTAAAGTCATAACTCTCTAACAGTGGGGGTGGAGGGTAGCATTAAGTAGTCCTGCTGTCACACTGACTCAGCCAGAGTATAAATCACAGTGGAGAGAGTGCTATGGCTTTTACTTTAGTTATAGCTGAAGCATCATATTGTACGGCAGAAGGGCTTGCAAGTTGCAAGAAGTCTTCCTTGCCCTCCCTACCCTGAGAATCCTTGGCCAGTTTGACCCCCCTGGCAAGTCACAGCAACACAGGGCTGGTGTCTGCTGACAATGCCACCAAAAAGCTTAAAATTCTGTCCTTTGCTTGCATCAACATGAGTGGGATCAGTGGTGAAGGGTGGTGCAGGATGGAAACCAGGGGCCTCTGGTCTCCTGAACATCATCTGGGCAGGAGGAACTGTTCACCCCAATGCTAATGTCTGTAGGGGAAGAAGCAAGGAAGACTTGTAACCAATAAACTAACTGGAAATTTTTGCACAGATTATTTAAGTGTCCCACATTAAACAGTAATTTGCCCTTCCCAGTGTGAATGTGTGCTCTGAGATAAATGAAAAGGTATTAAGAAACATTAGTGGGAGTTGCATGTGCACAACCAGGGCAGTGTCAGCCTCTCAACATGAGCATGTGCTGGGGCTTGGCTTCTGTTGTGAGCTGTTACAGTTCAGGCAGAGATGACGGGGCACATAGTTATGCTTGTAGTAGGCAGCATCATGGTGCACTGCCTGTATCAATGCTGTCTTCACTCTGTCAGCTACTGTAAGTAAGCGTGTGTGAAATTATTTTATCTTCACCTGAGCCTTCTACTGTGAAAGCAGGCAGCAAGCTGCTGAACAGAGAGGCTAACACGGGTAAGAAAGAGGGTGAGTATTGTGGTGTAACAACCCATTTTAAGGTGCAAGGCAATGCCTGAAGGGGACAGTGGGGTAGCTCCCCCCAAGTCCCATAGTGGCTGCAGGGACAACAGTGCTCTTTCTGCTGCCCATGCTGGGGCCCTGCTGCAGGAAGCCCTGGTGCTGTGGCACAGGGATGGGACCAGCCCTAAGCACAGCAGCCTCCTCTGAAGACACATCCAAGCTGTTCCTGACTGTAAACTGATGTTTGAGGCAGATTCTCTGGATTAAAAAAGACAAGCAAACTGGGGCGCCTGCCACAAGTTCCACACAACATGATACGGTCTTGTTTTCTCAAGTTTACATATGCCAGGTTTTCACTGTTGCTGTGGGGCGGTTTGGTGGATGGGTGAAAATAAATGTGTCACTTTTCAGTGTGTGAAGTTTATTTCTGCTTATTTTCCCCATGTATGTGTACATATGCATGCACACTGAGGCTCAGCAAAACCCTTCCCCTCCTCCTGGGCTGGGTGTGTGAAGGAATACATGTGCACTGTGCTTCCAGCTTCTGTTCCTGAAATACCATATGGTCTGGCCTGCGAGCTTAAAATATCCTGATGAAGTGATGTTTGAAAGCATGAGAATGCTACACACAGGGTTTCTTCTCTCTCTGGAGGCTAATCAATCCCCTTAAAATAGAGAGGTAGTAGTGAAATAGGTGCTTTTGGTACCAAGCAACTGCAGTGCCTGTTGAGGCTGATGAAATTTAAGTACAAAAGAGAATAGGTATGGGTAGGTTAAACCTGGTGTTCCTGCCTCTGACAGTTTACTTTGATGAATGCACTCATTCACTCAGCTTCACCATTTGGATCCTGCATAATCGGAGATAACAGGCGGATGGTTTGCATGAATAACTAAGTTTGTCATGTTTAATTTTCTTTAAAAAAAGAAACAGCAGTTGCTTTACCCTCATCCTTCAGGCCCAATGCATATTTATAAATTGTCAGGAAATGAAAAGCCTTTTAACAGCACGCAACAAGCATGCAAAGCTACTAGGAGAAGCAACTGGGAGTGCAGGGAGCACAGCAGCACTCACCTAGCCTTGCCTGGGAAGGTGGTGTAGGCAGGGGAAGCTGAGCAGGTTGTTTGAGTTATCAGGATGCATGGTACAGATACTTGTTTTGTGTTCTGCAGACGGTGTCTTCTGACAACTTGACATCATGCAAGAAGAAGCATTAGAACTGAAAAATAAACCTGCATTTGGCAGTTAGCTGGTAATTCAGCAAGTGACTGTGCTGCTTAATATTTGATAGGGTGCTTGCTTTATAGTGCCTATCCCATTACTGACAATTTCTTAAAACACACAAAAAGTGTAGCTGGAGTTTGCAAAATGGTGGAGCAACGTTTTCTGTGGATCACTGCTCCTGCCAGCCATGTTGACCCCTCCAAAGCTGGTCCCAGCTGCCCTGAGAGCTGTGTGGTACAAACATGAAGGTGAAGGGACTGGTTCACTCCGAAGTTGGCTTGGATCCAGAATAAGCCCTTCCCAGCCTGTGCCTGGTGCAGATGAGGGCATAGTAGCTGCTATTGAACACTGGTAACGTTACAACTTAAGAGAAAAATCCACTCTCTTTATTGAGCAAATGATTTCTGCAGAGAATAGTGTGATATATTAAAATGTCTGTGTAGAAAGCTCCCAAGGGATAAATTCAGAAAGAAAGATTGGATCACTAAAACTGAGAGAGAAACCAGGAGTTGCTAATGTGAGGCTGAAGGAAGAAGACCAAATCTAGTTAGAGGGTCTTCTAACCAGCACAGCTTTTTCATAATCATCCTATCAAGAAGATCTTTGCAATAGGAGACCTCTGACTTCAGTACCAATATATATGTCACCAGACACAAATCCCTCAAGAGCTAACTCAATGATATTTCAAGTAAAAACTACTAGGCAGAAGTGCAACCTGATTATCAGCATGTATGCAGCCTGGGAGGTGTGGAAGATCTATGAAAGCTGAACTGGGGAGAGGAGCAGGGCAGCACAGAGCAGTCCTGCTGGTCAGACACCACTGCCCCTCCAGATATCCAGATCATTGCATGTGGTGCAGATCCCCAAAGAAAAGGAACCTTGAGCAGATTAGAGATCCCCTCGCTGTATTTTAATATGGCTTTAGCATAACTTAACATTATTTCAGAGTTGCTTTAGTTTACAATGAGTTTATTGCCCCCTGAAAAGCCCCGTGTTCCTGGCAAGGTGGCTGCTGGAATCATCCAGCCTCCCCAGGGAGTAGGAGTTCCTTGGGGATTGCCCGTGCCGGCTGCAAAGCTGCTGCTGAGCAAAGCAGTGCTGAAAGGAACTGCAAATGCACACTTCAGTGTGGGACTCGGATTCAATGGTAAAAATGATAAATCTTACAAAAAATATCATTGAGATGAAAAGTATGAAGTGTTTGCCACTAGTAGTTGTCTAGGGAATAGAGAATAATGAAACAGCAAATTCAAAACCACAAGGGCCTGTCAAATGTTGTTGCCTTGCTAAAAATATCTTGCAGAAAAATCTTTAAAGCATCAGTCCCCCTCTTTTTTATAGACCTCTCTTCATCCAAGCGTTTATGCATGTGCTCAGCTTTCAGCCTGCAAGCCGCTCTGCGGATGCTGTGGGAAGAGCACGCATCCAGAGCCCTGGCATGTGGGAATGTTTGGCTGGATCAGCCCGTGGTGAACGCTTGTGGGAACCTGGCAGAGGGTGGGTGTGCAGGGCCTGATTCTCATTTAAGCTGAGGAGACTGAACACGGCTCCCTGGGAGAGCAGGACTCTTGCAGCGAGTGTAAGCGTGTGCAAACACTAAGCCATATAATTAATTTTAAATCCTCTGAAGTTAACCCAAAATAGTCCCATATAGACATCGTGGAGCTGGTAGACCACAGGCATCTGAGCCTTGGTCCTTCCCTGAAAAGGTGTCTGCAGGAGTCCCATGGCCACGATGGCTTCTTCCAGTTGCTGCCTTCCTGTCCTGGCTGCTGCTCCCTACATGACCCGAGGGGCCGCATCCCACCCCTCCACTCTGAGCATCTCATCTGCTGTCTGGACTGGAGAGCTTGGTCTCAAACAGAGACATTAACATTTCCTTTAATAGGGATCTCTGTGTTGCTACATAGTCTGAATTGGCCTCTATTACTTATTAATGAAGATCCAAAAGTGCATGTACTTAAGACCTTGCTTAGCTAAGGGGAGTCTTCTAGGGCCAATTTGAGTTCTATTTAATGACTAATGGCTATTGAGACATAATGTCCACTGAGCAGATATCACATCCTATTTAGTATTTAATGTTTAAATATTTAATTAATTAAACACTGCCAAATATTTAATTAAATGCCATCAGAGCCATTCCTGACACTTCCACTATGCATAATGCAAAGGAAATCAGGGCTTTCCTTATCAGCCCCACATGTAATACAAATTCAGCCTTACCCAGGAATAGCTGGGGTCTATGTAGCCAAAATACCTGCAATCATACACAATGGAGATGGCTTTTTTAAAAAAGATATCTTATTTATTTTTTTCAAAATAAGCAGAGCTAAATGTTTTGCTGGTAAATCGGGCTCTGAAGTGAAACACAGGCAGAGTGGTGTGCACTGCAACAAGAATGTTATGCTTGTATATTGACTTTTAATTATTTAAAAGTAAATGACTGCTACTTAGTATGGCATACCTGCCAGCAGTTTACACTAGTTTTGCTTAAATATTTACTCTGCTATTCAATAAAAAATGACTCTACTGGAGCAAAAAATGAGAACCTACTGTATCACGTGGTCCCTCTCCTACCTGTGGCATGCTGACTTCACAAAGACTTATTCACAAAGAGATGCTAGATTCTGATGATTTTCCTGGACTAAGCCAAAACATGGGTTTAAATTATCCAGTTAGACTTCCAGCTACAGACTGGCTCATAATTATCAGCTCGTGACATGCAGTTTCATATTTACTGATGGAAACTTGGCACTTGGAAACATTAAGATGTTTAAATCTCAGTTTCAAAATTTGGACACCCAGCAGGTATAAAAACATTTAGGGCTTAATTGCTTATTTGAATATTTTATTACCAAGCTCCATCCTCTGATGCGTGCTGAAGCTGCTAGGTTGTTTCATCACTCCCAGCCTGTGTAGGGATGTCTTATTTTAATGTTCCCACATGGGATCTCTTGCTAACAAGGAATGTGGCTACCAGTTGGAGAAACCACTGAAGTCACTTAGTTTTTATGCTTGGATCCAAGCCATTTATTAATGAAACTGGGATATATATAATGGGCTTTCTTTAGAGGATCTTGTGTGATCTTATTGGCTGCTCCAGCTGAATTATCTTTCACTGTAAAGAGTTGATGCTCCAGTTGCTCAAATTGGGTTTTACTTATATAAACAGGCGACAAAAATGGACTTACACTGTAAAAAGCCTCTATTGTTAGGACCTTTATCTCTCAAGTTCAGTGATGCTTTGCTTTGTCCGTTTGCATTTATTGAACAATGCCCAGGAGTTTGCCTACATCTACAGGCTGCTGGGATGTTTTGAATTTTCATGTTCTGCCCACTCAAGCAATAACCTCAAGCTATATTCATTCCTTTCACTTCTGTGTTCTGTACAGTCTTTTAAACAAAGGTATATGGCCACCCAAGATGGGAGTAAAACACCATTCTGCCCACCTTTTGCCCAAAAATAAATGCTAAAACTGAGCAGGACGGAGGACTCATCCACCTCATTTAATGTGAAGCGAACTGGCAGCTGGGAGCAGAGAGGGGAAGGATGAGGGCAGTGAGATGCTTGGGTCTTCAGGCTTGGTCCTCCCTGCCAGCACTGCAGGCTCCCAGAGCCTGGGTGGGACAGGCAAGGGAGAAGGCACCACCTATGGTGAGAAAGCCGGGCTCTTCCCAGAGGAGTTTCCCTGGCAAAGCCGGGGGCTGGGAGTGCTCTGCCAGCCTGGAGTGTACCCGCTGCTCTCTCCGCAGTTACCCGGGGACTCAGTCCCAGCTGCAGCCCAGGCCCTTCTGTGCTCATTTATTATTCAGCACGTCTTGACTGCTTAATTGAAGAGATGTGTAGCAGTGTCTATTAGCCCGTGAGTTCTTTGGGGGGAAAAAATCAGTGCGGGCAGTGATTCCATGTCTGTATTTTCCGTTTATAAAGAAAAACTCCTTCAGCCATCTGCCATCACCCCGCAGGTCCCCAGATAGGTTACCAGCCACTGAATTTTGATGGTGCCCTGTCTGGGTTTGCATTGCTGAGTGTGCCTTGTACCTGTAGCTAAAACCAGCCCTGCTTGTCCCACCCAGCTGCAGGGATCTCCTGCCTGCTCAGGCTGGGATGCCCCGTGGCCACCAGCACACCCATGTCTGCAGTGCCCGAGGCTGCAGCTCCCGGAGGAGGGTGGCTAGTGCAGGGCTCCTTAGTCTCTTTACACACCTCGTGGGAAACGCCTTAGTTTCCCCCAGCAGGTGAAGAACCTCTTTGCCTGTGCATGAGATGGGTGAGGAACCTCCTGAGCTCCAGCAGTGCCACCGGTTGCTCCTATCCTGCCCTAGCTCCTAGAAAGTAAAAGATATTTTAAGATAATTTTCTTCCTGTTGTTACATTTAAAATATCTCAACAACGTGGAGTTTCTCACCGTGCCAGCAGCAGGCCAGCAAGCTGGGCTGAATGCGGCAGAAAAGACAGGGCATTTTGGGGTGACGGCAGAGGGGGCTGCCAACGGGGCCGCGCTTCGGAGGCAGCGCCCGGAGAAGCTCCCCTGCCGCCGCAGCCCTGCCAGGAGAAGCCTCCCGTCCTGCTGCGTTTGTCAATCCCACCTGAAGGCACCTCCATCCGCTGCAGCGGGCGGGCCGGGCTGTCCCGGCAGCCGCATTCCAAAGGGTCTGCTGCCACCTCGTGGGCCCAGCCCCGCCAGCCCCGCAGCCTCCCCGCTGTCCCACGGCTGCTCCCGGGCAGCTGCATCCCCGCCATCCTAGAAATAACAAGTTTCCCTTGCGGGAATTTCCTCTCTGAGCAGTTTGGGTTTTGATCCCCCAGGAGCGGGAGCGACTGAGAGAGGCACAACCGACATGTGCTGTAAACCAGCTGGGGCAGCTGTGGGTTGGGATTCTCCCCACTATGCTGAGCTCCCTCGCTGTGTTCAGTATCGAAATACAGAGCTCAAAAATACTTCGTTTTTTGGGATTTGTCTTCCCCCCCCCCCCTACTCCCCCAGGTATGTGAGATGCTACTGGAAACACCACGGGTTTGGCCACATAGGTTTATGAAGAGAGACTGTGTGCGTACAGAGGAACTGGGATCAATGTGTAGGTGGAAAAGGCCATTTCTCTCCCTACAGTTTCAAAACGTATGTATTGCATTTCATTGTCTCACATAAGATTTTATCAGGCATGTTGTTTTCACTGCACATCCTGACTTAATGCAATGTGGCCTACAAAAATTAGTCATAACACTGTACATCAGCCAGGAAGAGACAAATATTTCCATAAACTGCATGTTCCATCAGCGTGTTGGTGCAACCTATGGGCAGATGGTTCTGTCCAAATTCAGTGGAATCACATGTTTTCCAGATGGCTTCATGTTCACAAATAATACGTTCCCATACAACTCTGACCCAGACATGGGTCAAACTCAGTCTTGAAGAGAAGGTATATTAGTAACAAATGTGCTGCTCTTTCTCCCTGCCATTTCTGAGTGAAGCAGAGTACGAACGGTTAGAGAGAAACCTCCTTAATTCTAAAAATAGGCTTTAGAATAACTGAAGATTCACTTGCTTTTACTTTGATTTATTGGTTGCCATCTGCTGTGATTGAGCACAGTTCCGACCATGCCGGCTGAGTAGGGAGGACCATGTGCCACAGGGCCTGGGCTCACCTGGGTCTGTGCAGCCCCAGATGGCCCCGCCAGCTCCACAGGCAGGGCAAGCACTTGGTGGGACCTTTGCCAGTGTCCTGCTCCTGTGAAGCTTGGACAGCCTTGGGATCCTCTTTGCACCAGGGCAGCACCTTCCATGCACAGTGCTTGTCTCCTGAGAGGTAGGTATCTTTGGGGCACTCACCCACTCTCTGGCCTTGCCCCCCACTTTACAGAGGAAAAAACTGAGTCAGTGAGTTGCTCTGGTCATCACTCAGCACTGTGTACCCCTTTTTCCAAGGGAGCCAGGCTGGTGCCCCAGCAGGGCCAGCAGGACCTCTGGGTGATGCTGGGAGGGGACATGGGGGCCAGGGGTGGTGGCCCCTGATGGTGGCACACGCTGTGCTGTGTCCTGTGGGTCAGCTCTGCTCCTCACCATGGAAATGATTGTCAGTTGATCCTTCACTACTTCAGTGATGCCGATCAGCTTTTGAACTGCTGTAAATGAGGCCAATCAGCATTATTTTCGTTTCATTACTTCAAGAGCTTACTCATAAATTTCCTCTTATCCTGCTTCCCCTTTGGTCTGGAATTAGCCACAGCACTTGCTACGAGCTGCTGTACCCAGATCACCTCCACTGGAGCCGTTTGATCTTTCCTAGGTTTGGTAATCAACTGGCAAACACACCTTATCTTGTTTGACTTACAGCAATACACCTTCTTGCCCCTTTTATTTCGCCTCGCACGCGCGGTGCTGCTGGGGAAGCCTGGGACCAGCTGCAGCACTTAACTGACCTCGGTATAACATGAGAGAGAATGAATTGGCAATGAGTCTGTAAAATAATTAACAACATCTTTCACTTAGCTGTGTGAATTTTATTACTTGGATGTTAAAAAATGGGGAGGATGGATTTCATTGTAGACAAAAGGGTACTTTCCCCTGTTACTACTGAGCAGCCCCGTGCGCAGCAGGGAGGGGTTGACAGCAAGGCTCTTCTGGGGTGAAAATCAGCAGATTCCTGAAAAGGTGTAACAGGAATGTAAAATATTGCCTTTTTTGGGGTAAGCTGAAATGAGGTGAGGAAAGGCTCCAACTATGCTCCTGCCCAAAGTGCCCCAAAGTAACCCTCACTTGGATTTCTGGTCCAGGGAGCTGTGGCAGCTCTTCCAGCCAATAGCAGTCAATCAAAATCAGTGTTGGAGTAAAATAGCTGTAAAAAATGCAAAACCATTCAAAAGTGTTTCCCTGTCAGGACAGAGCAGAAAAGGGTCACTTTCAGAGGTATTTTGCCTTGACTTTCCCAACCTGGGAAAACCCAACCTGCTTTCAGCAGAAAGTGAGCAGCAACTGTCTTTTTAACAATGAATTTTTCACAAAATGCAGGTTAGAAATTACTTGCTTTCTTGATGTGACAGTCTCTTGTAAAGCATTGATGAATAAAGTGAATATTGAATTGCCAAGAGACATAAAAGACACCAGTACAGACAATTTGTGCTGGGGCTACTGCAGCCAGAGCTGAATCTGACCCTCCCCAGCTGCCATGGGCAAGGCAAGTGCAGTAGCCCTTTAAAAACACTCCCTTCCAGCCTCTGTTCACCTGCTCTTTCAGGATGGGCCATTTCATAGGGGAACAAAAATGGCTCCACCTGCCATCAATTACAGATTTTTTTTTTTCCTGTGCATGCTTAAAGTCATGGCACCTGGAGAAAACCATAAAAGAGTCCTGTGCTTTCATGAGCACTTTTGGGGCTCAAGCTCTTGCTTCATGCCTGTTTGTTTTGCAGTCCCTACCCTGGAATAGACTCAAGCCAAACAATTATTCTTCTTGTGCAGCTGGCTGGAGAGGTAAGGTGTGATTTCCTCTGCCTGGCTCTACAGTCCTGTGGGGATCCTCTGGAGCAGAGAGCAACAAGTGGGAGTCTGATGCTTGCTGTGCATCAAGGCTGGGTCCAGGGGCATGTTGTCAGGGCTGGGAAGTTTTTCCCCCTTCTGCTGTTATGCTGTGATTATCTTTCCCTCCAAAAACACCCTTTTTTTCAAAGCTATCCTATGTGTATGTGAAGACAGACTGTGGGCTCAGCCCAGCCAAGGCTTGCTCTGACCATGCTGCTAACTGTGCACTTGAGGGAAGCAGCATCCTGGTGACTCCCGTTTATCATGTGTAAAATGGGGGTAATAATAACCTATGTCACAGGGGTGTTGCAGGACTTAATTAATTAGTATTTGCAAAGAGCCTTCAGATAATTGGATTAGAGGTGCTATATTAACACAAACTGTTAGTGTTATTATTTATTTATTATGTACTTGCAGAGTTCATCTGTGCAGGATGTTTTTGCTGAGTTGAGCTTGCAGATGTAAACAGACGAGACTGTATTGAGTAAAGGGAGAAAAAGAAGCAAATTCCTATTTCAGCTCCTGCTTGTGAGCTTCCCAAGGCAAATGTGCACCCAGAGGCTGAGCAACAGGTACAGGAGAGTTTTCAGTGGTGCCTCCTGGTGAAACTGAGAGGATCTCTACATTTTTGGAAAATGTCCAGAAAACATGTGGGAAAAGGTCTCATTGCTTGGGAGGTTGTTCTACAACACAGCTCAGTTTAGTTTTGCTTCCCAAGTGCCTTTCAGCCCCTACCATCAGGCGTGGTCTGATGTGGGATCCCAAGATCTATGTGCCCATTCCTGGGTGAGGTTTGCAGCCAGCTGCAGGTCATGGAAGTGCTATGTATGCAGCTTATTGATGTTGGGTACCCTGGATTTATTTTGTAAGTCAGAATATATTTTTAGGATTCACCTAAAATGAAAAGCCATGAGAATAACAGAAATGGTCAGGCAGAGCAGAACTGTGGGGCTCTGGTGCTATGGGAATGGCTCCAGCCATGCTGGTTGATGGCATGATGTGCACCAAATCTGCACTTGTTTCCAATGAAATTGAGTTATTGGTGAATATGTAAAATAAGCTTTCTAAAGCTATGGATGCTTTTCTATCTGACTCTAGCTCCTCTAGGTAATTCACCCCTGAGGTGAATACTTAGGTCAGAGTTAAATACAGCTGCTTTGGGATTTTGTGGGTATGAAAACAGACTAATTTGGCGCATAAGTCATTTTTACTGCACTAATTTCCTGTTTTACATGCAGAAATGGTCCATAAATGGCACAGAAGTCTTCAGGAAACTAAGCCTAAAGCATCTTGTTCAGAGAGACTGAATACTGGAGTCTTCCTTAAGAGCGTATTATATGAAAACTCTTAGTGCTTCATTTTTGCTAGGGACCAGCAAATCTTTATCAGTGTTTAGCTCTGCATAGGTTATTAGTTGTCTCAGGCTTGCATAGCTCTGTTTATCTTCATTAATATTAGGCTTTTATCCTTTCAATTTTTTTAAAGAGCTCCAAGTCCACAGCTGAAGATCTGAAGTCTTTCTTCATTAAAAAGAACAACAACAAACACAGTGTGCAAATGAGGTACTTAGGGAAGTGGAGCAGGAGTTGCTGTGTGTGGAGCCAAGAGCTCTGGAGTGGTTCTTCTGGGGTGTCACCAGGTGCTGCTCTTGCAGCATCTTCCCCTTGGGCCTGGACACCCCTGGACTGGCTCTTGGCTCTGCAGAAAGGCAAGGGGCTGTGCCCTAGCTGCTGTCCTCTGCCACCAAAGCTACAGTTTGAACCCACAGCAAAGGTTTTCTGTCTGAATTACAGATTTTTTGGATTTGCAGTAGTGATTAATGGCAGTCTTCCTTGTGTAGTTTTGCTCCATACTCGAGAGCAAAGCTTGTGTCAATGATGTAAGCAGAGCTTGCTGAGTGCCTTCTGCCAGATTTTAAACTCCTGTTCCATCTACTCCAGGCCCTGAATGGATAGGCAAAAATCTATTGACTCACCTTGCTCTGAGAGCCTAGTCTCAATTTCCATACCTACAGCTTGGAGTTTCCATTAATGGTGGGAACTTGCTGCCTTGAAGAAAGACCCAGGAGGATGGGACTGCCCTGGGGGAAAGGCGTTAATGTCTGGAAAACTTGTGACAATTCTAGAAGCAGCCAAGTCTGTAAGAAAATCTTCAGGATAAAGTTCACTTTTAGTTGCTGGTGAGTTATGAGTCTCTGGCAGATGCCTGGGTTAGCTTTTTACAGGGTAAGAGAAGCAGCCTCTGGAGAGGGGAGGTGCTGGCTCACCCTTTGGGTTGCAGCCCCTTCCTCTGACCTCCTGTGTTCTTGGCCCTGCATTGCTCTGTGCTTTCCCCAGCCCACACTTCAGCTTTCAGCTGCATCTTACAGCAGTCTGCAGGATCACTTGTGACAAGAAGCAGTTGCTGCAGAGATGGGATCCTGAGGGTAGCATCAGTGAGATGCAGGTGTGGAGAGTTCAGGGGCTGGCTCGTGTGCCACGTGGGCAGAGCGGCAGCGAGGCCACAGCAGGCTCAGCGTGCCCAATTTATGGCCATTTACATGTAAAATTGCTCTGATCCAATTTGCATATGCAGTCATAGTAATCGTGGGCCAATTAAACTTGTAGTTCACAAAATCTGGGCCTGAAACCTTTACAATTCTTACAAACGTACTCATCTGAGTGTATATGTCACTTCATCAAATTCATGAAACCATAAATTGTCCCTGTCTGGCATCACCAGCTGCATGCGGGAGTCGCTGGGGCTGGGCTGGAGGAGCCATCGGCCCCATGCAGCGACTGGGGAAGATATTTTTAATGAGCTCTTCCCTATTCAAGGATTGAATCAGGGCTGTTAGGATGTCAGTGTAAGATTCATTGCAATATCTATGGGAGATTTATCTTTACTCTTCCATATTTTTAAAAATGTTGTTGTCCTGGAGGAGTTGTTACAATGTCAATAAATGTGTTGTCTACATTTGTTAGTGCAAATGCAGTTATAAAATGCCAGAGATTTGTCTCAAGTTTTTTATCTCTACCTTACCATTAAGGACCAAATGTGGCTTCAAAACAGGCAGCATGTTGCCCTCGTGAGTGGGGAGCGAGCCTCTGGACACCCCAGACCTGGGGGCCCTGTTTCCATGCCCAGGCTTGGCAATGGGGTGTTTTGGGTCTGCAGTTCCAGGATGGGGATGGTGAGGGATTCCGGGGGTGGTTTCCCTGGGTAAATAGAGCTGGGTGCTGCCTTGGTACCCTCTCTGCCATGGTACCATCCCACTGGCTGCTCCCAGGAGCTGCCTTCTCCCCTGCTGGAAGCATCTGTAAGCACCCCGAGAGTGTTCAAACCCTTCTGAGAGCAGATTAAAAAATTCAGTGTGTCTATTCAGCTTTAATTGTCCTCTTCCTGACCCAGCGAGGCACATGTTCAATACCTTTTCCAGCCTCCCCAGAGGACACCTACTGTGTCTTCACCTACTCTTTTATGCGGTTCAGCTTCCCAGGCACACCCTGCTAATTTTGCAGCACATCTCTGCATAGTTGGTGTTGGAGCAGGGCTTTATCATAGCCAGATGCTGTTGATGACTTGAGGTTTGGCTTTTATTCAGTGAGAAGTGTTTTTGCTATTGAAGCACTGAGTCTGGGGCTGGCTATCATGGAGCCAGATGGTTTTGTTCCAAATGTTTAAAATCTATAAATCTTTAATCTATAAATTCTGTTGTCACTATGAAAATGATAGGTTAAATTTTGCAATCCTTACAGATAGTTACCCTCTGAGTAGATATCATCAAAGATTAAAAAGTCATTATTTCTTGGCTTTTTATATATTTTTTCTTCTTTCTCATTTTTGTGTAAGTTCTTAGAGGGGAAAAAAAATATTCTAAGCTCTGAGTTGAAGAACATCAGAAATCAGCTTCTCTGAACTGGATTTGAAAGATTTTTTTTTCCAATGCATTGCTCATCTTTGGTCTAACTGCAGTGTTGAAGGCCTTGGTGTATTTGTGAGGTTTTGTTATTTATATTCCAGCCAGCTTCAGATTTTATTTCCCTCAATGATATCTTACATGCTTTGCAGAGAAGTGGTTACTCACTTCATTTTTACCCTTGTATTTCTGGTTTTAGGCCTGTAAGCAGCAATATTTTTTCTCTGCCTTAAATCTTGGTAGGGGCTCTGGCATGGTAGCTCATTGCCTATTGCTGACTGCTGAGGTTTAAGGGCACCATGCTATGTCTGTCTGTCACCTACATCAGTTTTGCAGAACAACACAGCTTAAAAACTGTGGAGAAGTCATGTTTCTGCTCAGACTCACTATGCCAAGAGGGAAGAGGCATGGCTGTTGGTGGGGGATGCTTATCCTGCTGAAGGAGTGAGCTGTACTGTGCTGGTGTGCAATGTGGACATGGAGGGCTTGTGCTTTTCCATGCCTACACCCCATTGCCCTGTCTGCTTGGTTCTATCTGGTCCATGCCAGTGAGCACCTGGTGCCTTGCACCAGCAATGTGGTCCCTTCTGCAAGTGGTTCCACTATGTAGCAGGTCACACCGCAGGCTGAGGGAATGCACCTCTGGCTGAAGAACACAACTGAGAGCCAGGAAAACTGAGTAATCTCACTGTCTTGCAACAGATTTTTTTATATGTGATCAGTTATGGGTTTGGGAGATGAGAAACACGGCTTTAAAAGAGAAGGAATTGCTTGGGGGTTGCTGAGGGAGCCTGGAGTAGGTGATCTTGCAGATCTGATCTAGATGCTTAGTCAAGGGAATGAAGACTTGTTAGGCTGTACAAGTTGAAATCTCCCAGTGTCAAACCACATTTTTGTGCATACCTGAACTATCTGCAGCTCAATGAGTGCTGCAGGTACAATGGGGCTGGTCAGCACCACGGGGACCTTAATTTTGACCTCCAAAAACTGGCAGTGAAAACTGGCTTCTTTAAAAAATCTGAGCGTGTTTAGCTGCAGCCACAAAACAAGTCTAGGCGCTCTTATTCCACCAAAAAATGATTGCTTTATTCCTAACTGAATGAAGTTACATATTTGGCTGCCTAGCAGTGTGTAGTATTTTGAATGCACACATACACATGGGCTGTTCTGTAGCCAGGGGTGTGCCTGTTTTTCCCAGGTGTGCTGGTCAGGCCCTGCTCCCATGTCCACACAGCTTGCCCAGGTTGTGCTGCGTAGGGAGAGGAACACCTGCCTGCTTTAACCCCTCAAGGCAATTGCTTGCAATGAGCTTGCATTTTGCTCCAGTATAACTTTAAATTTGTTAGGGACAAAGCTTTACATGTATTTGCTGGAGTTTATGCAAATGTATTAAAATTAATGCAAATTGCAATCTATTGATTTTTTTAAAAATGATATTGGCAGGCATGAGTGAGGCAGAAAGACACGACACTGATTTTTCACTATCTTGCATCTTTTCAAGCACTTTAGTCTTGTGCACAGCAAACAGAAGTGTCTGAAACTCTGTTTTATGTTCACTTCATAAAGTCCAGAAAGTTGAACACAGAGTAGAGATAAATTGAACCCAAATCCATTAACCATTTTGAAAACAAAGAGGATTACTGTCACCAGATCAGTGTATTGGTGAACAGAAAGCACATGTGGAGGGGAGCAATTTGTGCTCAATGTGAGAGAACCAGAACAGCAGTAACTTGTGTATGTTAGCAGCAGTGAGCTTGGGAAAAATCCCAGTAGCAGGAAGAAACATCAGACAGGGAGGCTTCAGCAGAGGTGCCCAGAAAGCCAACTGCTAAGGCCCTGGTCACGGTGGGTGGATGTGGGGAGACCTGTGCATTGGGAACCCCTGCAGTGTGCTGTGAGGCCAGGTGCTGCCGAGGGGCCAATGAGTGAGGGCAGCCTGTCTGCCTCCTGGCCAGGGCACAAATCTGCAGCTGAGTTGCCCAGAAGTGGGAATGGACATCTGAACCAGAGCACACACAGCAGCCAAGCCCAGGGATACAGGGGCTGTGTACCTCAAAGCTTTTCTCCTCCTTGGATTGTGCAGGGGGTGGAGATGCAGCCCCAGCTGAATCTTGTAGCAAATTACTTGGTAGCTTAGTTTTTAATTCCTTTTTAGTTTATAATAGCTGGGCTGAAACCTGGATTCTGCTTTCTCCTCTCTATGTAATTTTAAAAAATCTTTGTTACAGAATAATAGTGTCTATCAATCCCACATGGTTTTTATTTACAGTAGTTTGTCAAAGGATACAGAGAAAAGGTGACTCTTGCATCTAGGATGTGCAGGTTGGGCAGGCACTGATTGCTGCCATGATTCAGCTGCCTGGTGAAGGGCACCAGCTCTGGGCTTTGCTGTTGGGTCAGTACACAGGGACATGCTTAAAGCTTTTGATAACTTAACTGCGGTTTGTTTGTTTGAAAAAAAGTCCTGAGTTTTCTTTACAAGGTGGAAGGAGTTTTCTTTGCAGTTAGTTTGAAGCTGAGGGCTGGAAGGCTTGGGGAGGTATAGAGCAATCCAGCTTCCATGAGAGATCCAGTGAGAAGCCAGGCAAGCCTGGGAGGTCGCTGGCAGGGGCTGTGCAGCAAAACCTGCACAGCCAGAGCAGCTCCAGGGCTGATGTTGTGCCTGGAGGCTCAGCTCATGGCCGGAGAGAAGTGGTTCTTTCTGTGACTTTCCCATTGTTACCTGCTGCCTCTCCCCTTGACACTGCTCCAGCACAGCTTATGCCTGGCAGGGCTGGGGACTGCTGCAAGGTGAGAGGTGCCTGGTGACCTGTGTAAACCTTGTAATTTTAGTACATTCCTTGATGTATCCACATTACAACTTCAATTTGTTTTTCTTGGTTTTATTTTTGGGAGTCATCATAGCAAGGCTCTGGGGGGAATGGGCACAGAAGTCAAACCTCTTTCATCTGGGAAATTGCCTTTCAGCAACAGTGATGCTACAGGAAAAGGAGGCTTGCCTTGTTTCCAGGCTGCACAGGCTCCTGTCCAGGAGTTTTTATAATCCCTAAACTTCTGTGGCAAGCTGAACTCAAACACTGAAGGCAAAAAAAAAAAGCATGGGAGGCACATTTGGTGTCTTCAGTGATATAGATACTGCTGGACATTGTGAAAATAACATGATGAAGAAGAATTGATGAGCTCTATCAGAAATGTTAATGGAACATTTTTGTTAGAAGGAAATTACGTGGTCATGTTTGTATGGCTTTTCATAGGCAAATATTTCATATTAATTGGCTAAAGTGCAAATCTTAGGATAGAAAAATGCCTCCTTGTGTCTGGTTCTATATAGAAACCAAGCAGGTAAAGCGAATTTGTTGCTAACCTCCAGCTTACATAGAATTCCATTTATTGGACAGCCTGGTTTAATCCTAAACCTGCAGTTACATACCCATTTGTGGAGCAAACACTCAATGCTCTTCTACTGGTTTAATACGCTATTTGCTTAATGGGCCATTGACATAATCATTTGATATAGATCCCAGTCATACCATGTTACCAAGCCATGATATATTAATATAGCCACATATTAATGGTGGAGGGCAGGCATGTTATATTATTATCCATGACCAATTAGTTTCTGCCTATCATAGGGACACAGTAATCTAGGTGTGAGTCTTTACGGGCCTGTTTTTTTAGAAGCTGAGTACTCCTGGCTTCCACTGAGGTGAACTGTGTTTCTTGATAGATCTGTTTTTCAGGGTTACTCAACAACCTGAGAGCATGTCACTGTAATTGTGTATTTCCACTTGCAGCTGGAGATTTTTCTTTAATTACTCTTAACTATTTTCTTCCATTTTATCCAATGGCTGATCAAATAAGGCATTTCCTTCCCTTTTTAGTTTTCTTCTTGATCAATCAGAAGATGGCCTATGAAGTCAGAGGGACTGCTTGTGTCAGGAAAGCATGATGCTTTACAGAGTTTCACTAACATAGATAAATTTACTTGCTTACAAACAGGGTTATTGTGCTACAGATATGATACCAAGTGCAGAACTGTACAGCAGCAAATATGGTCTCTTCTGTCTTGCATTCCCCTCATGCTCAGATTATTAATAACAATGTGAAAATATGAGGGACCAGCATGCAGATTCTGCTCTTTGTGGGATGCCTTCAGAATTAAGTGATCATTATAAATAGGAGGCAAAATTGGCATTTTATCTGTCTCATCCCTGTAATTAAGTAGCTGATTTCTTCCTGATGTGGCAGCAATAGCAGCTATAGAGAGGAGAAACAGTGATAGTCTTCTCAGTCAGGTCTGGGAGGTTGGCTTATGTAGAAAAATAGAGATACAAGGTATGGAAAGTGTAGGTGACAAGGAAACAGAAGAGCCAATTCTAATTCGCGGAGAGATTGAAAAAGTCAGGATGTTGAAGTGTTTGGGTGGAAGAGAAAAGGATGGGACTGTGTGGATGCTCTGAGCACTGGAAACTGCAAGAGACTCAGGAAGGTTGGTGCCAAGGGGAGGAGGAATGAGATCTAATGCATGAGGAGCTCAGCTGGCTGTTTTGGAGTAGGTATTTTTAATATTCTGGACTGGTTTTAGAATTAAAATACAAAAATAAAGGAACAGACTTCTTGAAGAAAAGCAGGCAAATTTTCTTGGTAGTTGCAGAACAATCACCAGAGAAACCACCATCCTGCTAGTCCCACCTGCTCTGATGGTGATGCTTACAGGGAGCACAGAGGCTGCTCTGCACAGCAGCTCTACTTGGCACCCTTGCTGAGTAACAGAGGAGACTGTCAGCTGCTGCTGTGCTCATGAGGCTGGCCAGGGCTGCCAGTAATGCCTGTCCTCTGAGGTTCTTCCTTTTAGTTCCCAGCAATGGATGGCATCTCCTCTCGTGAGTCCTATCTGGCCACTTCATCCGCAGAGTCCTCCTGGACCTGCTGTGGAATGGAGCAAAGACAGTCTGCTCCAAGAAGTCCCTGCAGAGGCTGGGGGAGGAGTAAGGATGTGCACAGAGTATCCTGCTTGAACTTAGACAACTGGCAGCCATATGTGTAAGCAAACAAAGTTTTACTACTTCTCTCTGAAGGAGATTGTTTTAAAAGCTTTATTTTCTTGCCAGTTGGCTAAGAATTGAGCAAGGAACAATAGATTCAAGCTGAAATAATTTGCATTTATGATGAAGACAAGGAATATCTACCTTGCATTTTCCTAAAAAAGAAAAATTAAACCCCATTTTTAATTAACTGATAAACTATTAATCAAATTTTTGCAATGTTAGGTGACACATTATTCATTTAGATAGAATGACTGTGAACTTAAACTAATCAAATCTGATTTGCCCACATATGCTTGATTGAAATACATTTTAACTAGCATATACAAAGAGAAAATCTTGGATTTCTTACCTAATCTTCAGAGTATACTGCTGAGTTAATAAGGGCAGTTTTTTTTAAATGAGACCACCATTTCTTAATCTGCATATCAAAATCAAGAGCAACTTAATTGCAAAACACATATTCCTGAAATCTAATCATTATACTGCTTTAGGGTATTTTATTGAAGCATGTTAAATTATGGACAGAATATTAATGATGAAGCTAATCAAACCCAATTAGTCACTTCTAACAATAGTCACATAAATATACAAGTCAGGTACTAAAGTACTGTAGGTATGGTTTTAAGGTTTTTTAATATAAAATTTATGTGGTATGTATGAATTATATACTCATTATTTTTAATCTAGAATTCTAGGACAAGTCATTTCAAAGGAAAAGTGATATGCCAAAAGACAATGGGACTTGTCCCTTAGCATTGGAACTGACACTCCTGATTTTTGTATGTAGAAACACTGCTTCAATGTGAGGTTGATGGGCACTTGGTTAATAGGACAGAAGGGTGGATCTGCCTGGGCTCCAAACCAGGGAAGGTGGATGTGTGCACACAGTTCTGCCTCCTGTTTGCATTGTGATTACCATGACTGCACAAACTAGTTGTCTGTGTGAGCAATCTAGTCCCATACTGCACTCTGCAAGATTTGCATATGCTGCTATAAGAAATGTAGTATATAATAATTACAGATGTGTAGAGTCTGCATTAAAAATCAGCATCTTCCTTTAAGCTCAGAGCATCTTGTAGAAGTTTAAGCTTAATGCTTGTCTTCATGCAGGCTCCCATGAGTGTACTGTGACACTGATATTTTGGGTGGCTTTCAGTTTGTTTCAGCTTCCTCCTTGATAATTGTGGGAAGGCAGCTGTTATCGTACTTTAGGTCTATCTACCAGAAAAACCCACACTATGCCAGGGTCACAGATGACCTTCTACTGATGTGTCTTTTGAAAGATGTGTTTTGAAAATCCTTTTAAATTGCAACTCTTACATTTCCCATAATTATCCAGGTCACATGAAAGAATGACTTAGCATTTTTATAACCCCCTTTCACACTTTCAGATTTAAGGACATGTATTTTCTAATTTGTAATCATCTAAATTTTAAAAGGGGTATCCATAAATAATAGGTATGGTTTTAGTGCCAGACAGGGAAACCCTGAGAGGAGTTGCGATGCCGTTGGTGCCAGCGGTTCTGCTGTGTCAGGGAACCCAGCAGCATTTTCCTCCTTCCCTCTGCAGGTCTGTCACAGGCCAGGTGTGAGGGCTAGCAAGGGTGCTGGGGAAAATGGGACTTGGAAGACTCTCCTGCCAGATTTCAGGGAAATGGATCTTTGGTGATAAGCAGGAAGAGCTGCTGTCACAGGCGGCAAAGCGGAAAAGGAGGTGGGAATAGGGGAGAATGGATTTCATACGGAGCTGTCGGGTATAGCTCCAGGGACTGGAGCCCAAAAGGGGCACCAGAGAAGCCAGGGGATGGATTAGGATAATCACCACATGGCTCTGTGCAGGTGGCTGTGAGAGGGGCCAACTTCTAGCAAATTTGAAAACGGAGATGACTGATACTGCAGTCAAATTATGATTACTTCTACTCCTTCATAAACTCTGAAGGCCACAGGTTGTTTTATTCTGTCTTTCATTATAAAAAGAAGATTGATAAATGACTCAATTGTAATGTTTCAGCACCTTCACGGGAAGAAAATACAGTGTACTAGGGTACTTTCTCACCAGCAGGGAAATGTGTTGAAGAAACAATGTCTGAAAACTGAAGCTGAAACTGGAAATCAGAAATTTTGAAGCATCTGTTGGAACTCTCTGCTGGCATTTGCAATGGGTTCTACCTGTCTTGGTGTCTTCAGACCTTTGCAAGATGTCTCTGAATTATATTATTTAGTTATGTAGAAGCAGTTAATCAAAGCATTAAAGTATTAAACTTTATGCAAGGATATTTGGTGGTCTAGTAGCTTTTGCTGTGTGGGTTGGGATAGGTAATCTAAAAGTCTTTTCTTGCCTTAACATCTCCAGACCTCTGTATCCTATGTATTATACTTGTTTACCACAGTTGAACTCCAACAAATATTTGGTGCTGCCTTGTGAGTGCAAGAGGAAATCACTGACTGGTTCCTTGATTTTTCTAGCATTTGAGCTGCATAACAAAGCATCGTCCCAACCAAAAGAACACGTGCAACTAAATAATTCAATATTTATTTCCTCCCATTCCAAATTAATATTTGGTTGCTCCTATTAAGAGTTAATTTTCTCCAAAGTTTGTGCAGTGTTGCCAATACGCTGCAGCTGTGTGTACTCAGTGGTGGCTGCCTTCAGCCTTGCCTTTGCAAAAGGGGCAGTGCCTGCCTGTGCAGTCCCTTGGACAAGGGCATGTCTGTCATGCACAGACAGCTGAGTGTCTGTGGGTACTGCAGATCTGCCTTGGTGGATGGGAGCAATTCAGAACATGATGCAGGGCAGTTTCACTTCAAGATTCACTTCAACCATAGCTTACTACAGTGTTCTATAAGAATAAAATGGGACACTGCTAACTAGTTAAAGCTTATTAGCTGGGTAGTTATTACATCATGCCTATGCTGAAAATAAAAAGATCTGCTGCGGCAGCTAAACTACTTCAGTATGGCTTGAGTATGGCTCTGCTCCCACTGTGTGACTCCTTGGATCCAGCAAGCTGCATATAGTGGTATTTGAATTCATCAGTGTTTCAAAAGAACATTAAAATTTAACAAGTACATTTAACTAAAAAATCTATAACTAAATAGCATGGAGGTAGTGATAAAAAGGAGGTAATTCAGGCTAAGATACTGCATTAACTTCCCTGTGAATGGACCTTTCAGACAGTGTGGAGCCGGGTTGAAGTCACTGAACTGATGCCAGTTTCTTTCCTCGGAGCCCGTGGAGCCTTTGCCTCGGTTGTTGGGGGCGTCAGAGCCTCCACCGTGACCTTAGCATGATTTTGTTTTTTTACAAGTAAAGTTGAAAAATCCAAACCCCTTAAACTCAGCTCTCTACTTCTTAGGGCAATGAGTTATTTGCTAATACTACAAAGGTGTTTTGCTATTGGAATAATCTTTCTGCAAAGCATTTTTCCTCTCCAGCAGGTTCACTGAATATGGACAAGAGCATAATCAACCCATGCAGTACTCCAGCCTCACCAGTGACTTTATTTAAGGTTAGTTTCCACCTCTGTAATAAGTGAATTTTGTGTATCTCAGGTGGGGTACAAGTTCTGAAGTTTTACAAAAATATTAACTCCATGTAACTTTGCATGATTCTTCTCGTGTCTACTGCAACAAGAATCACAAAAAATGCTACCTTCTTCCCACCTTGTGCTCAAACACCTCAGAAATGCTAAAGGAACAAAACTCAGATCACTTGAATTCTTTTAATCAAGGATGAACTTCAAGTGCTTACACAATATTGTAGAACTCTCTGCAAATACTGAGTCATCCCAGTGAGTTGTTAGTTCTCTTATAAAAATTACTGAAAATCATTATTGTGTGATTTAATTCCCTGGCAGTTTATCTAAAAATAAAAACTGGACCCAGATTTTCTCAAAGCCCCCACTTCTCAGCTGTTTCAAAACAAAGTTAATAGTGAGAGCTGCTGCCTGATGGTTTTAAATCCCTTTTCCTATGGGAGCCAGGGGTATGCAGCATTTACAGTTCTTGGGGTGTGCGGGAGCGAGTGGGAGCTCTGAGCATGGCAGTCTGCATGGGATGTTCCTACCTAGCAGTCCTATACTGCTGTGTTTCCACCTGTCTTTCATCTCAGAAAGGCACTGCAGAATTGGAGGTGAGGTATTGTAGAGCAACTCCTCTTTTGTAAGTGTCTCCTACTTGGCTTCTGGATGTTGGCAAGGTTAATTAGGAGGGCTGGCTATAAAGCAAGGCTGGAGAAGGGCTTCCTGCTGTGTGGTGTGCTGCTGTTTACTGCTGTGCAGTGAATGACAAATGCCCCTTCTGAGTGCAGGGAGTCAGCAGATGTTTACACCCAAATTTCCAAGCTCTACAGGTCAGGGCAGACCTGTGAGCTACAAAGAATTGTGTGCAGTCTCTTTTGGGGACACATGGGTTAAAGGAGAAACTCAGAATAAAAGCCTGACTCTATTGAAATGAGTGGCAAAACTCCCATTCGCTCTACATTGTCAAAATGATCTGTAGAGCCCCCTAAGATTTGTGTTCTGTTAATAATTATTACTTCTACATAAAAGTAAACTTCTATATTTAAAACTTATAACTTGGCAACCACAAAATGCACATGTCTATAATGAATAATGGTGTGAGCCTGTTACTCCAACGCTCCTCCGTTCTCATCCCTTCCTATGTCTTACTGGCTATTCATCTGTTTAAATGTTAGACTGTAAGGTCTTCTGGGCAGAGACAATTTTTTTTTTTTTTCTGAGCAAAGCAGCACTTCTGTGTCTCTGTGTTAAATAAGACAAGTATTTTAAATCTGGGGAAATAAATGTTCATGTGTTTGACAATTTCAGAACATGAATGCAAGTGATCAGGCATGCGTGTCTAGAGATGTGCTTTCTACATACACATATTGTTTCCTTTTAAAGACATCTGCATCTACTGAATTCAGTCCAGAATTTGGCCTAGAAGTTTACCATTATTATGCCTCAATCCAGCAAAGCGTGACTGTAGAGAGACTGACAATAAAGTATACATGGAAGTGCTTTGTTGGATTGAGGCCTTTAAGATTTTGTGCATTTGTGCTCTTGTAATTTTAAAATGAAACATATTATTGAGTTTTCAGTTCCTTATTCTGTCACTTCCCCATTTATTTTGATTTATTATATATAAATGCATGTCTCCTAAAATCTAGATGCTTTTGAAAAAAACCAAACCCACTCAAAATACACAGAAATAAACCAGTAAAAATATTATCTGCTCTTTACTGAACTAAAATAATCTCCTCTCTGTTCATCAGCATCACTTTTTTGGGTAAACAGCAGCTCCCCTATCATGGCCCTCTGATGTCAGAAACTTGCTTTAGAAGAGGGCCTGGCTATTTTTAGCCAAGAGCAAATGTGTCTGTTCCAAAGTTGGGGTTTTTCATGCAGAAACAGCCCTACCTACTTTGCTTCCTGAGGATGTAAATGTTGCTGCATCTCCCTGTCACTGAGCTACTACCTCTGATAAAAAAAATCTTGAGAGGGTGTTTATAAGTGCTGTCTCTCCAGTCCTGCCAGCATGGGCAATGACATTTTGGTGGTTGGGCTTCCCTGTGGCCTAGCTATAATTTTCCATGCAAATTTTAAAGCATGGAGATGCCAGCTCAGGGTTGTCTGCTACCTGTTGCTGGAGCAGAGTGGATCAGGCTTGCACGGTGCTTCAAAACTGAACTAAGATGGCCAGGCAGTACCTTCCTTGCAATGTAATGCAATAAATGCATGCAAACAGACCTAGATTATGGCTCATCTTGTAAACTGATATGGTGCTCAGTTCAGATTGATTAAAATAGTTTGTCTCCAAAAATATCAGTCAACTAGAACAACTACATTTGGTATGCCAAAGGATGTGGAAATACCTGTTTATCTTTTGCACAGAAGGAGTCTAATCAGTCCTAATTTGTTGTGTTGTATAAAGTCAGATCTATTTGTACATGTGTCCTGAATACAGAGATGGCATCTTTGGAACAGTTATCCTCTTTGGGACACGTGACTGCTAGCCTAAATGGATGGGGTCACCTCACAGAGATTCACTCAAATATTTGTAGTTTATACAATTTCACACAAAACATGCTCTTAAAGTGGTTGGTTTTTTTTTTTTTAATTTTCTACCTCTAAATAATTTTGATAAAATTCCAGTGGAAATCTTCAGTGGTCAGAATACACCAAACTGACTGTTACATTTTCTTTTCTAAAGATGCCGTGTGAATTCAACAGTGGTAAAAAGTGCTGGATTTACACCACTGAGCTTAGAGAATTCCATTTTAAGTGCCACCTGCAGTGGTGGTTTATGAGATGAGGTTTGCTTTCCTAGAAGTTATAATGAGACCACCCAGTCCTGATTACATATGCCACGGATTAGAATTCAGATGGTAATGATTTCTCACTATTACCAAGGCCAGATTTGATCTGGGGATGAAAAAAAGAGTTCAAATAGTGCAACAAGTCTCCTCAGCCTGGAGCCTCTAGTGAAACTTTTTCTTAGACAAGTTATCTGCATTTTTTTTTTCCCTTGAGGAGAGCACTGAAGCCATGAGGAGTGTTTCAGTAATTGGGATTACATGCTTGAGAAAAGGCATACAGGACTGAATGGTTTTATAGCAGCAGAAGAAGAGGACAGTGGTTTCTGGCTTCCTTCAGTTTGCCATAAGCCTATCCCAGTTGTTTTCTTAAAAAATTAATGCTCAGTTATAATTTGGAGCTTTACTGAGACATCTTTTGGGCCTTTAAATTGGAAACTAAAGGAACAGCTTTTTGAGAGCTTAACAGTGTCAAGCTGGCTGTCTCTGCTACAGCAAAAATTAATAATCTGGTCTTGATCAATAAATAGGAGAAAAACATAGGTAGTAATAGAGTATTTTAAAAGGCTGCTTCTGGTTGAGAATTCTTCGTGGGTCTGGTCCAGGTAGCTCATGCTATGTATTAAACACACTATCACAAGTCAAAGTTTGACAGCCTTAGCTTAACTTGTGAAAGTTAAATGTAGATCTTCATGCAAATTTTATGTGCTACCAGCTCTGATTTGTGTGTGCAGGTTTGTGCATCGTTCCTATATGAAGAGTTTGTGAATACGGTACTGGCTGTTTAACAAGCTAAAAGAACAAATTTCATAGTATCCCTCATAAAAAAACCTCAGACCATGTTTTGCCTTTTGCTGATGCAGGTGTAAATCACCGTAGAAGTCAACAGTTATACCAGCTTTAATTCTGGCACATATGAGAGAAGATTGAGGCCCTTAAGGTATTCAGCTATCTAGGCTATCTTTACTAATACACTGCCATGATCAGAAAGCTCTCCTCCTTTACAGAGAAAAGATGAGGGGAAAAAGCAAAGTGACACTAATCTTTTCCGAGTCAGGCTTTCCTCCTGGGTGTGACTACACACAGAAAAGCTGGGATTTCCAGGTGATACTAATCAAAGATGGCAGAAGCAACTACAAAGCATACAAACAAAGCATCCAAGTTTCATGTATTCAACCAACCAGGACAGCACTCGTGGTATGAAAGCTAGGATAGTCAGCTGTGTTGCTGTGAGGGGCCTGAGCTTTATTGCATGATAGGACCACTAAAATATTTTTATTATCAAACTCAGAATAAGATTAAAACATAATGCATAGTAATGGTTTGCTATCTTGCCATCCAAAGACACCATGTATTTTACACTGATGCCTTCTGGATCAGGAAATAGCATTTCTATGGACAGTCCTACCAGGAAGCTTATAGTTTGTCCCAGCTTTTCTTAAATAGCTGCTCCCACATGTGTGTGCATGTGTATGGGTAATTTCTAACTATTTTCTGTATTCTGAGTCCAATATGGAAATTCATCACTCCCAATGTAGGAATGCAACACACTGTATTGATGGACTTCAAGGACTTCTCTGTCCTCCTTTTGTCCTCTCCTTGTTTTCCCCTTTTGTTGTGCCTGTCTTCTTTGTGGAGTGGGGGTGAGTGACATTAAAGGAGTATGGGGAAAGGCAGAGACTTCTTTGCCAAAGAAGAATGTATTTTGATCCAGAGCCCTGGTGTGAAGTTCTCTGCTGCAAACTGAACTTCACCTCTCACAGGTAGAGCTGACACTGATTTCTCATTCTCAAAAGCTCATCCAATCTAGTTAGCTTGAGTTCTGGTAGGAGCTCTACCAGCAGCCACATCTTTGGCTACAGTATGGGCATATCTGCTGACTGCCAGGCCCTCCACTTGGAAAAGCACATCTAAGCTTTGATTATTTACCTTGGTCTCACTTATAGAGAGTTCTCCAGAGCCTTCCCCAAGGTTTTATAAATATAATCTGGTAGGGCATCTAAAGGATTTAATGTAGTAAACAAGTAAACAAAAATCTGCAGCTTAGATGGCAAAATTTAGGTTTGATTTATTGTATGTTCGATAGAGTTTCACTGGTGACAATGGTTCTGTACAGGTTTTAAGTGCAAAAGAATGTGGCCCAGCGACAGGCTTTGTGCTCCTCTCTGGCAAATGCTGTCTCCCATCTGTTTGTCACTATTAGGACATTTCTTCATTGGCAGATGAAAAACAAAATGTACAAAAGGATCCAGTAAACTATTCCATACTATCATCAGTACAACCAAACATGTACAGTCATTAGTCTGATAATGCTGCAGCCTCTTATTTTTGCCAACTGTCAGAAGTCTCCAGTGGCACGTGGAACAGCAATGTCTGGAATAGGAAAGGAGAGAAATGATTGCATGCCTTCACATTCTACTTTAAAAATTGTCTTGTGATACAAAATGCCTACTTTGTGGCTCTTTTTGTTAAGTCCTTTTTTGTTATGTCAGGCAATAAAAAAATCTTAAAGATATATAACTTTATGTTGTGCATCTGTTTTGTCCTCCAGTTGAGCTGAGGTGAGATGGGATCGAATGAGAACATTTTAAAATTGCCCATATTTGTAGTATCTCCTCGCCAGCCCTGTTACTTGGAGAAAAGTTTCAGGAGAGGTTCTAAGCAGGCTGAAAGGGAGTTACTATGAGCACTTAGTAGGATCACAAGATTTGTATAACCTATTCAAATTTGTGAGACTCTTTTTCTGATGAGCTGCTTTCTAATGATAATAGACACCTGTCATCCATTCAGAGGACCCAGAACTTGGTGTCAAACGTGTGCCAGAGATTTCACCTAACTTTCAATTATTTGTGAAGATTATAGATGTAGTTTTTTCATACACCAAACTACCCAGCTGCAGTTGTAAATTTTTATTTGCAATGTTGGAAGCTGTATTAAAGTCTGGTTAAAAGCTAACTTACAGCTTCAGTAACCATGCTTTGAAAATGGCTTCTAAATTCCTCACCTGTAGAGCTTTAACAAGGTCTTTAAGGGGGATGGGAACCTGGATTTAGATACGTGAACACTACATACCATCAATGTAACATGAACAGTTTTGGGGTGTATACAGGATTAGTTCTCTTCATGGAAAGGAAGGGTTGTTTCTTTTGCAGGAGAAGGAAACCCCTGGTCTAAAGACAGGGAAGATACACCTTTGTACCTCCACCTTAGGACAAGTCTTTCAGTGCCTGTGGAGAATACAATATAAGCCACTCTGCTAGCAAATATTTATGCTGGGTGTTCACAAACCCCCGTTCACTCAAGGGAAAGGTGCAGCAGTAAACATGAGGTCTATCTATAACTGAACCCATGTGGTGTTAAAATGCACCTGCCAGAATTGCAGCAGTCAACCAAGCACCAAGTTGTCACTCAGATCTTCAGTGCTGCTGTTAAAGTGTGGCTCCATTCCATTGCCAGCATGTTACTTGGGATGTGTCTAATGCCCATCATGGAATTAGCTGATGAATTTGCTGCACATAAATTATTGTGCAGTACTCCATGAGTATTTTATTTAATCTTACATGGGGGGAGAAGATGGGCCGTTCTCGGCAGGCTCTCTGCCACTCCCATCCAGTAACTTTTCCGCGAGGACAAGCCCGGTTGCTGGTCCAAGTGATTTCAGTTAATCTAACAGTATTTTGCAATCCCTCAGGTTACACCAAACCACTGTTTATTCGCCATCACATGTCCTGACCACGTAAGCTCTAGGGAGCAGACACTCCGATACGAGTTATTGCAACACCTCATCCCTGTTTGTAAAAGCCACGCAGCTGTTCACGCACGTCCCGGGGCACTGCGGGCCGGCCCGTGCCCTTGACAGATGACGACACCTTCTCTGAACCCAAGGCCTCTGGGCCCTGGGCCCGCGCTCCGAACCAGCGCAGCACCAGGGGCTGCCGGAGCGCTGGGGCACAGGCCGTGCCCCCGGGGGGCTGCCGAGGGGCGGCTGCCGTGCCCGCCGCGGCGCCGGGGGGAGCCGTCGGGGCCGCCGGCAGCCGGGCCGGGCAGGGGGTGGGAAGCGCCCGCCTCTCGCGGCTCGCAGCCGGGTGCGTCCTGCGGGCGCGGCGGGCGGCCCGGCCCGGCTACCCAGAGTGCAGCAGGCAGGCGGCAGAGGCGGCGGCCGGCACCGGGCTGCCCGCACCGAGCTGCCCGCTGCGGGCTGCCCGCGCTCTCCCGGCCCGCCGGCGAAACCGGAGCCGGGCCCAGGCGGCGGCGCGGCCCAGAATGCGAGTGTGAGATGCTTCCCCCGGCAGCGGCGCCCCGGGCCCAGGCGGCAGCGGCCCCCGCGTGGATGCGGCTCTTGAGCCGGCGCTTCGCCCTCCACAAACATTTCTATAGGACTCATTCGCCCTGCTGAGGAGCTCGGCCCGGCCCGGCCCGGCCCGGCCGCCTCTCCCCCCTCGTCGCCCTCCTCGCGCCGCGGAGCGGCTCCCTCGGAGCCTGCCGGCCCGACCCGGCGGGCATGGAGGCCCCCGGCGGCGCCTCGCCGCTCAGCCCCGCGCTGGTGGGCCGCCTGCGCCGGGAGCACCAGAAGGTAAAGGCCGCGGGGCCGGGCCGGGCCGGGCCGGGCCGGGCCGGGCCGGGGGGGGGGGGGGTCCGGGGGGGCGGGGGAGCCCCCCGGGTGGCGGGCCCGGGCGGCACGCGCCGGGGCCTGCGTGTGGCGGGCGGGCACGTGACGGCGCTGACGTCACGCCTGGCAGTTGAGGCGGGCGGGCCCGGGGCCCCCGCGGCGCCCCCGGGACGGGCCTGCCCGGCCTGCCCTGCCCTGCCCGGCCTGCCCCGGGGAGGGAGAGGGGCCTCGGGAGGCGGGCGGGTGCGGAGACCCGCAGTCCTCTTGGTGTTGCTGAAATGCCCTTTAAAACGCGGACCGGGAGTCGGGGGCCTGTGAGGGCCGGGGGGCCGCGGGCCTGCCCTGCCCGGCGGGGCCGCTTCCCGCTCCCCGCGCTGCCCCGGGCGGGGCCCGCAGACCCCTGAGCCTACATGAGAGTGAAGCGTGCGCACATGGCGCGCTCCCACACGCGTGTTTTTCGCCCGCTGTCCCTTTCTGTGAGGTCTCTCCAGTCGCGGGGCCAGGAACGCACCTGTGTAAAACTCGGCCCTGCAGGTAAGGCCTATGCAAGGCCCGGCGGGCGGCTCTGAACTGGGTCATCTGGTGGGCCAGCCTGAAGAGTGGTGTATCCATGGTTAATGCTTCATGGCTTGCCTTAAAAAAACCACGGGATTATATTTGAAATAGGTTTGAAAGAGCCAACTGTTACGAAACTTGAGGTAACCTTTTTGCTGTAGGTTACATTGGTGATCTATGGTGAGTGGGCCCTGCAGATTTAATGAGTGTGGTTTTGGACTCGGGTCCCAGCCTTGCTGTGAGCTCCATGTGGGTGCAGGAGTCACTGTGGAACTCACAGTCAATTGCAGTGTATTATGTGCACAAGTGCGTTTGCCCGGGCTGCTTGCCTTGCAGTTTTTCTGCTAATTTTTCTCATATGATTAAGATTTTTTACAGCTGTGTCCAAGATGCACATTAGAGCTCCTTGGTGGTAACGAAGGACTAACTTAAATGTGTATTGATTTGTCACATGCTGGTTTAGTTAAGAATAAGAAAACTGAATAACGCATACGTAGAGTACCGTGCCTTGTCTGGAACACTGTGCAGAAATGTGTCCACTTTGAACAGCACAGTAGAGCGTTGCTAAAAGATCTACATACCCAACTGACAGTGCACGTGGAGGGGCAGTAAGAGGATCAGCTGGAATGCTCCACTCGTTCTGCCAGGATAGTGTCACATTCTACTCATAATGGTGATAGTAACTCATCGGGTTGGAATCCAGTGAATTTTCAAGGTAGTAGAATTTGGTGAAGAATGTTGGCACATTGATGTCAGTCGGGCCTAAGGTGCAAGCAGATGTCTGCTGTGTCCATGTAGAATTATTCCCAGTTCATGGCAAGACCTCTCTGTAAGCAAGTTTAAAACTCTTTCGTAAACAGATCTGTTCCAGTGGAAAAGATGCCCAGGAGACCATTAATTAAGCCTCTGTTAGGCTGACGGACCAAAATTATATTTTATCATAGGGAAACTTTACATAATTTTTGCAAATTGGCTAAAAAAAATTGAACACTTCAGCTTCAATATGAAATTATACTAAAGAACTACAAATCTTGGTTACAATGGAGTGTCACAATGAAGATATAGTAGACTTTCCCTCTATGCTATGAATATATATAATTGGATTACAATAGCATTTGCAGTTACAAAAATACTGTATTTTAAGATGGAGCAGGTCTTTTCATTTCTGCTGCCTCTTTTTGGAGATTTGTATTTTTCTCACAAAATTACTGAAGTTGAAGGCTCTTGTTTTGGTCACAGCACAAAGATGAGGGAGACTTTGTTTTCCAGTACTTTGGTAAACTAGTAACCATAGCATGAGCATCATAACAAATAGTCAAGTTATTTAGCCAGAACTATATATATATATATATATATATATATACACACTGGCATTTAAGCAAGCACATACATTTCTTTTAATTACTGTGACATTGTGCCATCCCGGTGACACTTGATTAAGTATAAAGAAGCCTATTCATTCCTGTTAGTCTAGAGACAATCTTCAGTGTAACAGTTAAATGCAGCAGAATTAAAGGTAATGTTTGAATCACGGTTGATGATTTTAACATCCAGGCAATTGTACAAGCTGGTTCAGCTATGATTTTGAGCTTTTAAGTGCTCAAGAGCTGCTCTGGAGAACACGTGAACTGAGGCTTCCTTCCTGTTTAAAAATATTAAAAGAACAGGATGTTCATGACTTTCTATCTCTAATCTGATTGCAGCTGCAACTTCCAGGTTTAGGACCCCTGGTGAAAAGTAATTTTAGTTCTTGTTTAGGACTGCTTGCCTGTTGGATAGATTTCATCTTGTTAATTTGTAGTGATAGTAGGACCAAACTGTTAAAAGCAATTTTCAGTGCTCCCACTAAAGGCACTTTGTATAAAAATATGACTTAGAATGTGTATCTTGGGGATAAATTATAAAAAAAATATCTTGTAATTTTCATGATAAAGACCATCATTGGAAGCACAGTGCCTGTGTAAAGTTTTGAATATTTCTGTAAGAGGAACTTAATGTGTGCATCATGGATTACCTGCAAAAGCAGTGTATGTTAGCTGAAAATACTGCATTAAATCTATTGCAAGTTAGTACAGGAATTAGTAAATTAATATTTAAATTGGTAGATTGGCATGCTGTGAGGCCTGCATTTAAACATAATGGATACACATTTAATCCTACAATCAAATAGGTTGGGATTCCTGACTGTTAGGTAGTTGACAGGTCGGATCTGTATCATTTGGGAAGACTTGTATTGACAGTGAATTTACAGTGGGCTGGTATGTTCTGTAGTTCCTGAACAGTGCTATGAAGATACGCATAATGGGAGACATTACTGAACCAATTAGACCCAAGAGACATTTGTAGAGTGCAAACACAGGCACAGAGAATCTAAAGGATTCCAGTGTTAGCTGGCAATAGGAGTTCTGGATTATTTTTTTATTATTATTATTATTAATTTAAAAATTTTTTTTGCGTTGCACTGTCAAACACATTTTGTAATTTTCCTTTTAGGAAAATTAGGACAAGGAAGCAACTCTCCAGTCACTCAATTTGACAACAAAGCACAGTTAGATTTAGTGCAGCTATTACTGTAACTCATTGGCCACTGTGTATTATGACATATTCTTAATTTTTATGAATTTAAATGGTGGGGTAATATCCAAATTGTTTTCAAGATCCTGGGTACTTGAAGTTTTATCACAGTTATACAACTTAATAGATGAGTTACAAGGGAACAAATCACAGAATCCTGAACTTACGCTCTTCTAAATTGTTTTTTCTTTCTCCTATATAAATTAGTCCTGAGGCTGGCTGCTTCTAAGTTTTATATTCAAGTAAAGAATGTTGCCTTAATTTTGGAATGGGCGATTGTATATGTCCTACCTCTTTGGTAACCAAAATGTGTAGATGAGATCATATCCACAAAATGTAAATGTTACTAAATTGTGCTGCTCCTGTAGCTTTCTGTAGATTTTGTGGGTAGATGCAGTGATAAGGGAATCATCTGAAGTATCTCTTGCATCTTTGCAGGTCTCTCTTCTAGAAATTATGCTCATGTCTTCTCAGATTGACTGGGGAACCCCTTGCCTCAAGTACATTTCTTTGCTCCTTTGAGATTGCGAGGTTGTATTTTGTTTTAATCTGAAGCCCCAGCCTAGCAGATAGGTATGCTAGCTTGGAGCTTGCCATCTTGAGGCCCTCAGAGCAGCAACTACTGCACTGAGATTTCTTGGTTTTTTTTGTATTGAGGCTTTAGGACACTGGGCTGTACTGTGCATTTGCTGGTTTTGTGGTTCCTCTTGCTTGTCAGCATAGGCTGCAATTTCACTGTTATAAAACAGGAGTTTGGTGATCAGCTTTTTAATCTTAGGAGTTTTTTGTGATTGCTTTCTTCACCCCTTGAGGAGTTTTAGGGTGGCACATTTGTGACAGTACTCAGTGACCTGGGTTGGAATCCAGCTTAAAAGCAGACTTTGCTGTTACCTTTCTTGCTTATTTTTTTCTTCCGAGATAATTTTTCAGCCAGTGTGGTTCCTCAGTATGGTAGATTGTGCAGCATCACAAATGTTCTGCCAGTGGATCATGTCTGGGTTGGAGGGTTAAGATGGAAGAACTGAGTAGCTGGAGACATGGAGGAGGATGATGACAAGTTTAGTCAGGACTGTAGCTGGATGTTGAGCCACAGCCTGAAGATATGTCTGTGAGGCATGTGGCAGGGTTCCTTTTAAGCTAGTTAACTTGGGTATTACTAGCAGCACAGTCACTGCACCACAGGCTACATCAAAACTTGCTAAACCTGCTTGAGATGTTTGGTTAGTAGGGTTATGAGAGTGCTGTGCTTAAATTGGTCTGCTGCTGTTTTGGTATCTCAACTATCTTGGATGTGGCATAGGCACAGGAATACATTTACCTGAAGTAAGCTAAAATATTTAGTTAGAAGTTCCTTAGCTCTGTCTCAAGTTGAGGATACATGACATGGATGCTGACTTGCTGCCAGTAGAAGGCAAGACCGTACTCCAGTTAGTTCCTTTCTTGCACCATTTCAGTTGGTTTTGAGCTAATTAAACTCACTCAGTGGAAAACATCCTACTGCCTTTGGGGTTTTTGCTGTACTTGTGGGTTAAAGTGACTCCCAAAGGGGACTGACAAACAGCAGAACAGTATGAAGGTGTTGGGAACTCGTGGCTGGAAGCAAGGAAGAAGGGTGCCGTCTCATGCAAGCTGACACTGCCTGCCTGACTGTGACAGGGGAGTGGGCTGCCAGGCTTATGTGTCCCTGTGCAGGGACAGCCAGGTAACACTAAGTTCTTTGTCTACCTGAGCTATAACCACAGCAATGGTGTCAACATAAAATACTCCTTAGGGGGCAGAACTGCAGCTGGTGAGGAGGAGATTAGGTGTTTTGTGTCTGATTTATAATTCTTAGATATTTCAACTAGAGTTTTTAAGCTCTCAGAAATAATTTTGGTCATAACTTAGTTTTTATTTCTTGATAAATAATAGTTATGTACTACTATAAAACTGAGGGACCCACTTGTGTGTACACAATTCATATAAAGATAGTACATGTCCACTTGTTTTCTTGTAGGGACAGGTAAAAATTGTGGTTATGTTTTAAAATACTTTTTTCCTTTACAAAAAAGTTTGCCTTGGTTCATATTTCTTTCAGTCTCTCTTTTTCTTCAGTATTCTTCCCAAACATGTTTCCTCAAAAGCCAAAAGTTTGCACCCAAAGGGGGATTTATATTAATAATTTGTGGAAATGTAGTGGGTTTGAGTAGTATGATTTAATAAATGAATATGAGAGTTCAGGAATGCTCGCTTCCTTTTCCATTAGATCATGCAGTGTGCCAGCACACTGAAGAACTTTTAATAGTTTTATTTCATTTTTTGATTGAAAATGGGGCTCTAGGAAAAAACAATTGTGCTAATTCTGTCTTTCTCCATCATTGATTGCTGTGTTTTAGGCAAGTACTGTGTAGTTTCCTAGAGGAAAAAAAAGAAAATTCATTTTAAATGTTTATTTTGCATGTGGCTTGTTACATCCTTGTTACCAAGAGATGATTAAATATTTGACCACCCATTAGTGTTCTTCTGTAATGTAAAGTCATATTGTGAACTGGTTATTTCATCAGTAAACTTTTAGGGTTTGGGGGTGCAGCATAGAAATCTCATACATGAGTTACATGGCAGAGTAGGTTTTGATATTGCAAACATTTACAGATGGAGCCACCTCATGTGCTTGTATCAACTGCAGTAAATACTTGAATGTAGAAGGTTAAGTAGTTAAAATTGTTCAGAGTTGGAGTTACCTGAATTGGGTCAGTAGTGGAAATTATCTTGGATTTATTGTAAGCCTTGCAAACGTGGGTCTGCATTTCAGAAAACCAGCGTGCACTTCCATTGTGGTTCCTGGAAGGTTCTGAACTCCAGAACCAAGGTTGAGACTGAGATATTTACACAGTCCCAAATGGCAGGGACAGTCTCCTGAAGACAAATAATTGGTTTTAGACTTTATTAGACCCTTACTTTAATTACCACCTCATTACTTGCTCTGCTTCCACAAAAAAGTATTCCATACTGTCATTTTCCCTAAGTAACTGGAAATGTGATTGAAAGGGATGTTTAAAGTGAGACTAATTCAAGATTAAATAGTCACAAATTATATTATTGCTACATGTAAACAAATTACTTGCATATCTGATTTTATTCAGATTACTTTTCAAGTGGTAAATAATGCTTTATCACTTATATAGTGCTCTTACATCTTTAGAGTGCTTTTCTCACATTAATTAATCATCATTAAACACTCTGAGGTGGGTAGGTTAATACTATTATCCCCATTTTGCAGATGAAGAAATGTAGACTGAGAGGTTGTGATTTGCTCAAGGCCATATAGAAGAAATAGAATCAGAGCTGGGATTAGATCTGTGTCCCTAGCTTCTAATTTTGGTAGACCAGCCAGACTGTGAGCTGCAGTTTTAAAGAAAATACTCAGGTCTGCATGTGCCAACAGCACACGTCTGCTTGGCCTGGTAGATGCCTACCTTGCAGTTTGTGTAAGTGGAAGCTTGGCTTTTGTGCCATGCTGCACGTTTCCATGTTCATACCCACAAGTGGGGAAATGCCTTCTCTTTAATTTAGGAGCTCCTCCTAATCTGATGGGGCATTTTTATTTTCATAGTTTTTGTTAAATTAACTTTCATCTTAAAAATACCAGTTGCTGGTTCTTTAGACTTGAACATAATTGTGTGGCTCAGAGGCAGCAGGTTTAGCACTGGTACTGGAAACTGTCTGCAGGTGATACCAGTACCAGCTCTGTTGCTTATAATTTTTCACAAGTGAGACATAAATACAATTCTGACTTGGCAGCTTGCCTTGTTGCTGTTCAGGGTGATGAGAGACAGAAGAATTACCCTCAGTGTGCTAAAACCCATCATCTTTGTAGGCAATGTCTATCTAGCTGCTTACTAGAGAGAGACATTCGCATGTATGCACTCCACCTTGAAGAACTACCTAAATAGAACAAAACAGTCTTAGAGTGGAGAGGAGAGCAGACCTATTCATGCACCACCTTGATAATTAGAAGCACCACAGAGAGCTGTATTCAGCTGTTAGTAATGGGAGCATATGCAGAAGCAACAGATAAGGAAAAATGAGGTGGAAGAAAGATGTGCCCTTGTACAGGAGGGGGAGGACCTGCTGAGGAAAGGTGGAGTAATGTGGAACAGGTTAGAGACCCATGGGCATGAATAAGTAAGAATCAGCTTTGTGCTGCCTTCTTACCTGTCTTAGTTCCCAAGGAAACCTTGCAAGTGATTGTAGTGCCTGCTTGCTGAGTTAGGAGATGTGGCTTTGGTTTCTAGCCCTGTTCCTGAGTGGTGTTAATGGTTAAGTTACTCAGCCTGATTGAGGTAGTGTTAAGTTTGCTGCAAGACTAGCTTAATAAATATTTGAGTATGCAGATGAGCTATTGATAACTACATATGTGCAAAAGCTTATACATTTTTATGCTTAAAAAGTGAGAATTTCGGGTTTATTGCTACCACTTCTACTGCAATGTCTTAAAAGTAATGCAGAGTTGGTGGCACTGGGTGTCCAGACAAATTAAACTCAAGCAAACAAACAGGTAATTTATTTTATTTGCCCTGAGAGGAATTTTCATTCTTTAATTGTAACTCAAGACATAAATTATATATGGAAGATAGACTAATGGGTTTCCGGTGTTTGATTAAAGGCGACGAATCAAATATTTGTTTATATGTTTATCCACTTGTTTCTTTGCTGTGTTAAGACCAGTTGTTGTCCAAACAGTGGGACTGACCTAATAAAGAAAATATGTGTAATTGATCTTCATCTGGTTTTCAGTATTTATTTTATTTTTTTTAATAGAGTTCAGTTCCAAACTGCAGCGTGAAACATTTTTAAGGTGGTATGTCTTAGCGCTTCTGTAAGAGGTCTCATTTTATGCTGGCCACTGAAAAGAACAGGTTTGTCGGTTCCACCCTTTAGTATCCCTTCAAGAGAGATTATATCAAAGAAGAAGGATTAAATTAAAATTGATTTGTGTTATTGATTTTTTTTTTTTTTTTTAATGGGATAAAGGGTGATGGAAGCAGCGTATGCACCTGTGCGGTTTTACTGATGGGCTATTTTTTAAAAACATAAAAAGCATATATTCCCAATTTACATACTTACTAATTAAAAAAGCTTCCTGGAAACATTAAGTAGACTGTCTTCTGTAACCTTTAACATTGTAGCTAATGGATATAGCCTGGAAATTTTCATAGAAGGTCCTCTAAATAATGTAAATGATTATGAATATGTAACTAGTTAATATGCAGCTACGAAAGGATTATCATGTAGAGGTTAATGAACATGCTGCTCTTACGGTTTTCAGGGCTTTTCTTTTTGTGCTTTTAGCTCACTTCATGCATGGAAAGTCATGTATTGGGAGTGGAAGGCTTCCTGGCTTTTCCATCTTCATCTGCAGTGGGGCAATTAAACTGTAACTTTCTTATAAGATTCCATAAAGATTTTTGTATGCTTAATTACATTGTGTACTTCACAATTGCTGCCAAATCTGAAAGAATGAATGAAGGCTGTTGGTAGAAGCTCTGGCTCTTCTGCTTGTTAGGGTTCCATTGTGTGTTAGCATTGTTACCAAACCTTGCTGTGCTGTATGTTTTATACCTTTTTCAGAAACTTGTCTCTTAAAATTGGCTTAATATCAATAGTGTTAGTTAAACTTCTTAGTTGATGTCCTGTAGAAGTCTGTATATTTACTCTTAAACTTCAAAGTGGTTAGCTTGTACATTAAGGAAAATGTTTGCTAGGCATTTGATTGACAGGAGTTTAAAGCAAATGATAAAATCAAGCTTTGCTTATTCGGGACGAGCTACCTGGTAGAATTTCCTGATGGATTATGAAATAGCATAACCACAAATGTAGAGCTGATCTTTTTCATTTAAGTACTTTACTCTATTTAAAGAATTATTAGCTCACAAAGTAGTCCAATTTTTTCTACTCCTATATGAGTAGGAAGTGCAGGTTCTGAGATCTGTTCTGTAATAGCTGCACATATGCTAACTGAAAAAAAAAAATGTCTTTCATTCTGTTGTTTGGAAAAAAAAAAAAGAAAGAATTATCTGCTCCAGTGATTTCAGTGGTACTTGAATGTATGTTATTGTTTTCTCTGCAAATTTTCTCATTAATTGCATTCAAATGTTAGCATTATTTTGGCTATAGGAAAAACAAAATTTGTAAAAAAAAATATAGAAATTGCTTATATTGAGAAGATGTCTAGACATGTTTAATTGCATCAAGGCTTCATTGCATTTCATATAATTGAATGAAATAGTTTGTGTTATATTTTTGGTAACCATTATTCAGAGATCAGAATATGTTTTGAAAGACAAAATCTCCATGTAATTATGGCAGAGAAGGTCACAGGTTTCAGCATCTTGTCTGTTTGCTATAGCTATATAGTCTAAAAAAATACAGTTAAAAAATAAAAAGAAGTATTTCATTTTAACAATGTGCTTAATTTTGTAAGTTATTTTGGATCACTTGGGAAAGCCTGTGTTATAAAGAAATAAGTGGAATATTCACATTAAAACTTATACTTTTTTGACACCCAGAAACAACAGAGGAGAAGCCAGCAGCCTGTAATGGTGTCAAATATTCTTGTATTTAAACACCACAAAATTAATTTGTGCTTTTTCAATTAGAAATGGTCAGTGCAACATTTGTTGATGCACTGATAAAGGAAAAAATATTCTTGGTGCTGCGTGACTCATTTGTTTTTGCTTTGAATGAATGAATATGGAAGTTACATTGATGTCTTGTTATAATTGATGTTGTTTTCTTGTTCTGCAAACACGTGACACTGAAAACAGATCTGCAGATTGCACAAACTACTACTTATCCTTATATTGTGTGTCACCTAATAGTTATGGAGCAGGTATTGTACCAAAATATGAATTGAAAAGCTGTAGTTTTTTTCTGTGGTTATCAGTCTGCATTAGTGTGTGATAAAGTGTGCTGCTTAAGATTTACCATTCACATGCCTTTGCACTGACAAATAAAAATGTGTATGGAGACACCACCAAATCTGTAAAGCTACTGTTCTAGTTTCTGATGCATTGACATTGCAGCTGTGTGCTTACCCTTCTTTTTTCATAAGTAGTTATCTGTTTTAATGACAGGTGGTCACTAGCTGCCAAGAAAAAATCCAGCACTGGTAAGTGAAAAATGTTTGATTACATGCCTAAAATACTGATGAGTAACCTAGTTGTATTTTAGTAAAGTATTGCTGTTTATTCTGTTGATAGCTAAATCCTGCTAGCATGTTTTGGGGATTGTAGTTGGTGATAGCTGAGAATTGTTGCAGTGTACTTGCTTTAAAATGCATATATTTTCCACTGGTATCATCACTTTAAATCACAAATACACTGAGCCTTAGTGTTTATGCTTCTGTTTTAAATACCCAGCTCATTTGTCATTTTTCCTCAAGTAATCTGGTGGGATGAATGCTGAATTTGCCTGGTTGGTGAAAAGGTACTCCCAGGGTAGAATTAATTACTCTTGTTGTTTTCGTGCTAACTATGGAACAAGTAAGGAAATTCTCCTACCCCACTCCATGTGCTAAAACAATATGAAAGTAATGTTTCCCTGTTTTTTTTCCCCCAGTAAAGTATGTGATAAAGCTTAGTATGTCATGCTTAAAAAAGCAGTTTGTTATGTAAAAAAATTATCTCTGGGCACTTTTTTCTCTGTTGTCAGTCTATGCCTAATAGAAAACATGCTTAGTAAATAATAGTTTCGTGTGGCATCTGAGGAAAATGTACATTTAATGGTGAACGAAATCTTATATTATGAGTTACTGTGAGATATAACAGTTGATCTTACGGATATCAAATTACAATATATCCATGCTGTGTTTACCATGATGTTACTGAGAGAACAACAGGAGCTGTCTTGATTATTGTCTGCAGGGTTATTGCAGAATCACAGCAACTGCCCCTTTAGTGGTGAGATTAAACCTTTGGTTATACACCATCAAGCATATAATATTTTAAATTTATTTTAAGAGGCTTTTTCTTCATGCCTGAAAGATCTCCAAGCAAATAATTTATATTTAGTGTGTATCAAATGTTTTTAGTTTAAATGCACATAGGCTGCAAGCACTGGATAAGAGGAAAAAAAATCAAGGCAATCTATACATATCATCATATTAAATTCTGACTATTGGCTTGCAAAAATAATCTAAAACTAATATGTTTCATTTATGTTTAAAATTCAGAGACTGCATTAATTTTCAATAAGGGAAATATTATTGAAGTGTGCCTACTGGTGCTGCTGTGGTGAAGTCAGGCAGAATATGCTCAGCACTCATACTTTCTCAGGAGCTTTGCAGTCAGCGTCCATACGAATTTGGTCTCCCATGAAATTGTACATGTGTGTTATTTCGCTAAGAGACAGTATTTTTCAGCAATAAACTAATTGACAGAAAATCTTAACATTCAAAAAGATTTTTAAAAGTTTGGGAAGTTGTGACTTCTGTTTCCTCTTATAAAAAAATGGCTGAGGTTTGTGGAGTGTGGTCGGAGGGTTGGCTGAGGAAGGAGTTTCCTGGGTGTTTGTTTTTGTGCAAACTCTGGCCATGGCCCTGTGAACTTGTGGGTTTTGGACATAGAATGTCAAAAGAAAAACCTAACTTACTGCTATCTTTTATGTAGAAAAGCAGTTTATACAGCATCCATACAATCTTTACTTTACAAAACATTACTTAAAAATTAGTACCCTTATTTAGATCTTGATTGTGCAAGAGCTGAGGGCTCTTGTTTCAACTGAGTAATTTGTTCATGTAGGACCTTTTAAGTAGTCAGTGACACAGAAGAATTTTAAATAGAATTGAATGAATAACAATAGGGTTTTTAAAGGCTTAGCTTCAATGGATTTCCATTAAATTATTTTTCATTTTTTGGTACAGTTCTTGAAGTATATTTCTAAAGCCATGGAGCCAGTAGTGAGTCTGGTATGGGAATAAACATCTAGATATGCATTTTCTCTGCTAGGGACATGGTCACAGCTTGAGTTGCAATGTTCATCTTCCCTCTTCACTTCCTTCTTCAGTGCTTATCAGGACTGAGCATAGTCCTGGCACACCCCAGAGCCAGTGTCACCATCAGCTATAGGTGAAGAAGGAGATCACCTTCCTTCCTTAAATAATTCTGTTTTAGGCAAATTAATTAAAAGGCTTGATTTTAATTTTATCTTAATGGTCCAGCTCAGGATATGGCTGCACTGTTAGAGTCCCATGGTGGAGGTCTGATCAACAAAGGGCAGTAGTCCCACTGAAGAAAGGAACATACTTTGCTCTGTAAAGCAAAACAGCTTTTGTAGCAAGTGATGTCTCCTCTACCCTAATGAGTTTATTCAGTAACAGGAAGGAGTCAGGCCATAAAGGCAGTATCTTCTTTTCAGATTAGTGAAGAAATGTTGAGTGACTTTCAGCCATGAACCAATGAAAATGTTTAATATTGCTGCAGGTGGTGTGGGGATTTTCTTACTATTCTTTTCCCATGGAGTCTTCCCTTCCCATTTGAGACACGGGCAAGGCCTTTGGCTTGGGGATTGTGTTTGTTTCTCAGCGGGCAGTTGAGGTGCATCAGTGCCTGTGTCTCTAATACAGATCTCTGTGAGGCAACGGCTGGATTCTGTAAATATCTTTAACTGATTGTTATTGTTGACACCAAGTTGCCATTTTGATTCCCCCCCAAAAAACATCCCAGTCAGTTTTGTTGGGATTAATGAGTTTGTCCTTCCTCTTTGAAGGCAGTGAATTATATTCTCATTTTGATGCGGACAGTGGACAGAGAAACTTGCCTAAAATGTTTGGGAGAAATCTGCTGTCAAACCAGAGCAGAAGCAAGCATCTTTTGCAGATCAGTTATACAGAAGATGGTTTTAATGTTGAAGTTGCATCAAAACCTCAAATTTTTCAGGACCAGTTCAGCAACTTAAAATATTAAGTACTCCAGGTATAAAGTAGGGTGATTACAGCGGAGTTCAGCTGTGGAAGCAAATGAGTCAAAACAGGAGTATCAGATAATTTTTCATAACGAATGCTGAAGAAGATTTCATTCTGCCTTTGAATGTAAGAAAATCAGTGATAATATTCTGAGAGTTGTGTTATCAACTATTACATTCATTTTTCAGCACATTTAGAGATTGCTTTCCTGAATCATCCTCAGAAAACCTGTAATTTGCATCTTGGGTCAGTGCTGTGAAGTGTGCTGCTCTGTGCTTTCAGTTGCCTTTTATTGCAGAGTTTACTAGCATATATACGTTTACTGTTTTGAAGTACAAGTAAACAGTAACAAACCTGACATTTATATAACAGCTTCTTCATGCAAGAGTTGATTTCTGACCATCTTCAGAATGGCAGTGGTCCATTAAAAGACTCTTTCCAGCCAAACTGAAGTATTTAAAAATGTTTTCACAAATTTGGGCTGTTTTAGAGGGAGTGCAGGTGTTTGTTTTGCACACAAAGGAAGACCCCTGCAGCAATTGAAGCTCTGTATCTTACAAAGTCCTCTGAAGAGCCAGGTGTCTGCCCTGGGGAAAATTAGTCTAGTCCACCAAGCCATTTCTGTCTTGGATAGCAACATGTAGCATGAGCCTTATTTACATTTGGGATAGAGAAGCAGAAGGGATGTTTGTGTTGTCCCTTCTCAGGGACTGAAGATGAAGCAGAATCTTGGTGGTCAAGCCATCTTTGACTCTTGGTAGGAACACAAAGTTCACATGAGAATCAGATTTAATTAAAATTTTGCCCATTTATGTCAGCTCAAACCAAAGTAATGAATTATCTGTTACTAGTGATACTTTGAAGAATTTGCCTCTTAAGAAGCATAAACTGAATTTTCAGTTCTTTTTCTAGATGCTGATGGTGATATAACTGTTGAATATGACCATGGAGTGAGATATACCAAATCATAGTGAATGAACTAATTCTTTGCACCATAAAAAAAATTAAATTCAGGAAGAAATTTGCACAACCTAAGCCAGTCATCTATTATTTTAATACATGATATTCTAAAATAATCTAGCTATTAGTCACCCCAAGTTTTCATTAATCTATCAACTGTATGTGTTTAAGAGTAAAGTATTTTATTTTTCTGTATTATTGTGTATTGTTGAATTACTAGCAGAAAAACGTGAACTCTTAAGATATGAAATTAAATCAGCTTGAATTTGTCAACAGGAAGAAGGTAGAGAGTGATTATGAGGCTCTTCAGGAACGGCTCCGAACCTTGCCTGACAAACTGTCCTATGATATCATGGTATGTACCCTGCAGAGTTCACACAAGACAATGGTCTAGAAGTTTTAGTAACTCAGGTACTTGCAGTAGTGGTGAAGTGTTATGCAGGTTGTCATGTGCTTCTTTCTAATGTTACATTTATTATGATAATAGTTAAACCTTTGCTTTTGTTTCTCTTTTCTTGGAATGCATTATAAATTACAGTGTTACTGACAACTGGGATCTGATGACATAAATGCTAACACAAAACCTGACATTTTTGATATGTAAATCTATTGTGTAAAAAACCTGCAATTATGACTGAATTACGGTATTTAGTCATTTCCTGAGAAGAAGGTGGCTGTAGTATTTCCTGATTCATGGAAATAAACCCTAGAACATTGATTTTTTCCATTAAAAAAGTGTTAATTTTTGTTTCACTGATCTTCATATTGACATAGTGATCTTTTCTGGTGCTTTGAATCTTCCCTAACAACTGCACAGCTCCCTGTGTAAACTTTACCCTGTTGATTTGACCAAATTGGCTATTCTCTCGTTCTTTTTTTCCTTCTGCCTTCTCAGATCCAATTCAAGATACATCTTTGAAGGGTGGGAAATTGTGCTGTAAATAACTGAATGGAAAGTGCCTGACTGCTTTCTTCCTTGGTAGCCTGGCTCAGCATGTAGAGTTGAGTTGTTAGTAAGATGGCACTGGAGTACACTTACCATGTGAGAAGAGAGAGTGTTTCCCTTTTCTGTGCTAATGATTCAGCTCAGGATTTTGTGTGTGTTGTCCATTTACCATGTGTATATGTGTGGCCACATGATATAAAGCAAAAAGATCATGTTGTTCCAAAGCATGGAAAAAAACCCTTAAAAAAGCTAGATAAGGTTTATTCTTAGTTAAAGCAGCAATGTCAACTCACATCTGTTATTTTAAATGCATATAAATAGTTCCTATCTTGTTAGCCAAATATTTTCATATGTTTTCAATTTTGCTTTCATCATTTTGGGGGCAGAGTGAGCATGCAAATGGTGCATTCTGCTACTTGGAAGCCAAGTCAGGATGGGTACACATGCAGGAAAAGCACATTCTGCATAGTCTTAATGTCAGAATCCTGCCTGCTGGAGATCTGTTTCAAGCATTGGTACCCTCCTGCATACTGAAGCTAGGGAAGATGGTTTTCCAGGGAGACAGAGTCACTGGGCCAAGTCCTTGGCTTCAGCAGAAATGCCATAAGAAAGCAAGTGGCTATCCTGAGGAAATGAAGAAGGCAGCAGAGGAGTAAAATAGAAGAAACTGATGCAAACCTGCTAAGACAGATCTCTTTTTACCTGAAAAAAGAGAAAAATTGATGTGGTTCTTAGCTATTTGTCACCTCTATTTTAAATGTAATTTGACTTCGGTCTCCTAATTTATTTGCAGTTTGAAGCCCAAAGGCAGCCAGGCAGGTGGCAGTAGGTCTGAGGGTAAGAATTGTAGAATCATAGAATGGTTTGGGTTGGAAGGGATCTTTGAGATAATCTAGTTCAAATCCCCCTGCATGGGCCCACTAGACCAGGTTGCTCAAAGCTCCATTCAACCTGGCCTTGAACACTTCCAGGGAGGAGGCATCCACAGCCTCCTTGGGCAACCTGTTCCAGTGTCTCATCACCCTTACAGTCAAGAATTTCTTCTTAATGTCTAACCTAACTCTCCCCTCTTCCAGCTTAAAAACGTTACCCCTTATCCTATCACTACACACCCTTGTAAAAAGTCCCTCCCCAGCTTTCCTGTAGCCCCTTCAGGCACTGGAAGGCTGCTGTGATGTCTTCATGGAGCCTTCTCCAGGCTGAACAGCCCCAACTCTCTCAGCCTGTCCTCATAGCAGAGGTGTTCCAGCCCTTTCTTCATCTTCATAGCCCTTCTCTGGACTTGTTTCTAGAGCTCTTATGTCCTTCCTGAGTTGAGGGCTCCAGAACTCGATGCAGTACTCCAGGGGGGGTCTCACGAGTGCAGAGTGGAAGGGCAGAATCACCTTCCTTGACCTGCTGGCCACTCTTCTTTTGATGAAGCTCAGGGCAGGGTTGGCTTTCTGTGCAGTGAGTGCACATTGCTGGCTCATTTGAGCTTCTCATCAACCAGCACCCCCAGGTCCTTCTCCTCGAGGCTGTTCTCAATCCATTCTCTACCCAACTTCTATTTGGGCTTGGAATTGCCCAGCCCAGGTGCAGGACCTTGCACTTGGACTTGTTCAGCTTCATGAGGTTGGCATGGGCCCACCTCTCAAGCCTGTCAAGGTCCGTCCGGATGGGAGAGGCTGGTATAGGAAACGGCTGAGGATGGCCAAGACTCTTCCTCAGTGATAGGACTTGCCTAAGCACTGTCTGTGATGTGTGGGCTGTGGAAGGTGTCTTTATTCATAAAAACAGTCCCAAACACTGTAATATGTGTTAGAACAGGGGTTTAACACTTTAAGAAGCACTTCTCGAAGTTATAAATTGTGTTTTATCACCAATGTGCTTCTGTTGGAAGGATGTTGGTTTTATGTTTTGTGCCAGTGCCTGGAGAGTCGTTAGGGGACAGGCATTGCTTAGTGGGGCATCACTCCAAGCTCTGCATATAGGTGACTGATAAAGTGAGATTAAGCATGGTCAGTGATCCTGCTAGTAGCCCCACAAATTTACACCAAGATTATTAGGTACTCATCTTTGAGTTGACCGTACTTATTCAAGTATTTCAAGAATTTTAGCAAAACTAATCTTGCTTTTATCAGGGAACGAATGTTAATCTGTGTATGACATACAGCTCACCTAAATTATATTATTATCAAGGTTTACATGTTAGGATAAAGTGAATTTGTTTTCCATTTGACCATTCACCAACACTGAAGTTCTATGTCACAAAACAACTTGTCAAGTTAAATACCACTTTTCTGATTTTGTAAGCATAGTACTAAATTCAAAGGGATCTGGTAATTGAATATTTATAAAGGATTAGTAATTAAATAACTGCTGTAGAATTTTTATTTCTTCAACTCTGTATTTTACTTTAAAAAAAACAACACTAAGACATGAATAACTGTCTAGGTTTTATTTTTAATAGTGATTTTCAGCAGTTTCTTCTGTGCCTTTGACAGGTACCTTTTGGGCCTCTTGCCTTCATGCCAGGAAAACTTGTCCACACCAATGAGGTTACTGTTCTGCTTGGGGACAACTGGTTTTCAAAATGCTCAGCGAAGCAGGCTGTTGAGCTGGTTGAGCACAGAAAAAAACGTATGTATGTTTCTTAACATAATTTAATTGTCAAAAGTATGTATCTTTGTATTAATATATGAAATTAGTAGCATCTGCACTCTTTTTTTTTTTTGTGAGTTCATTAACAGTAATCTAATTCTGATGTAAAATCAACTTAGCACCTTATTTTCCATCTTTGCTTGGTATTTTATTGGATATGTCTAACCTTTTTAAACATCTAGCCAGAGCTTTTAATTTAACAATACATAACCCTAAGTTATTGCAATTCAGGTTTTAATGATCAGATTTTTTTCTTTTGTTTATTATGCACAGAAGTAAAAAAATAGAAACCATATCAAACTAACTCCCCTGTCACTTTTCTTTAATGTGCAAAATGCTGTATTCTCTTGCAGTACATCACATCGTACTTTTGCACTCAGTTATCTTATTCCCTGTATTCTCTGCCCTTGTTTTGTCTCATTTCTTTGCTGCCTTGTTTTCTTTTTGTTTTTCCTTTGTCCAAATAGTTTTCTAGCTTTCTTCTCCCTCTACACATGCTTTACTCCTGCTTATTGTTTTGTTTGTTTTTTTTCCCCTCACTGCTCAGCTGCATTTCTGTCTCCTGCCCTTGGCATTCCTATCCATCAGTATGGAGAGATCCACTGGATCTCCCCAGATCAAGTGCCATTGATGACCACCACATTAGTCTTACATAGCAGCACATCACAGAGGCAGGCAGGCAATTCTGGTTTTGCTTCCAGCTCTTTTTAGTTGGTGGCAAGATCTTGGCTTTGGAGAGCCAGGGCCACCAGCAAGTGGTGTGTGTGGCGCACCTTGGAGCCTCTTTAGTTAAAAGAATGAGAGCCTAAAATATTGGATAGAAATGTCAAGGAAGGAAAAGCACAATAAAATGGAAAATTAATTTGCACCTATTAGCCTTTGCTGTTTGCTTCAGATAAGTGTTCAAGTACATAGTTTTGGTATTTGTTTTACCTGTAATCTGTCTCGTTGCCGAATGGGTGCTCCCTGCACCTTCACCCTGTGTGCTGGGTTTTGTTTGAGTTCAGCTCTCCATGTTGCTGCCTGCAGCAGAACCTCATAGGTTCCCTATCTGAATAAGTAAGGGTTTTTTCATTGTGTGCAAGCAATATTTGTTTAAGAAAAGTGGTTTTTTTAAAAATAAAAATTCATTTGCTTTATTACTTTAGAATACTCCTGTGTGAAGAGCATTGCCAAAAGTATGTAATTTGTATTTTACTTATTATCTTTCTTAATCTGGTTCTCCTTACACAACTTTGCAATTTTCTTTCTTACTGAACTGAATCTACATTATTTATTATGACTCTTGCAATATCTCAGGTCCATATCTTTTTCCTTGATCATCTGATATTTTTTTCAGTGCTGCAGAATATTTTTGTCACCGTTACATTTAGTGAAATAATTTGACCTTTGCACAGTAGAGGTTTGAACATTAAGTAGTCTGCTGGGAGACACACAACAAATGCTGGATTCTTTCCTTTATGATCTTTAAAATACTAAGTCCGAAATATTAATTTTTTTTTTAAAGCAAAATAGTCATTGATACTGGATAAAAACCCTCCATTCAGCTGATAGTTCACTTCGTCTGTGTGATGGCTGCCAGTGGGAGGCTCCAAAACACTGATATTAACTAAAAACTTTAAAGGACTGTTTTTAGTTGTGGATGATAGAAACCATATTACTACATAAGATTCTGAAATAAAATATTCTTTCATAGATAAACTTCTCTGCTTTAAAAAGTACAATTGACTTAAACTCTTTCAATCATTTCCACTCTAAATGCAGGCAACTTAGAGAAAAGAGATTTTATTAGTTTATTAAAATGAAGGTCATGTATGTGGAAGACCTGTAGGCCATTCCTATATAATGTGAATTGGCCTCTTATGGCACAAATGTGAAAAACTGATGTTTCCCAAGTACTAAAGTCTCTTGTGTATTGCACTGTAGTTATTTTCATAGGTAGGACTTCTGTTTTCACTGGCATTTTGTGAGCATAGGGGCTTCATAGTGTACAGGGGGATGTATGTTGGGCATTATCTTTGTATTGACACAACGTGATTTGATTTTTAGTACATAATCTTTTTGTTTCGGACATAAATTCCATGAGTAGGTCACACGCACTGAAAAGAGGGCATCTTACTGCAGGGGATTACATTCCAAGCAGTGCCCAATGTCCCATGTGCCAGTCGGAAGGTCCTAACACAGCAAAGCTTTTTTAAGCATGTGCTTAAGGCCAGTCTGTGCTTAGAGGCTTTGGTATATAGGAATTGGGGTCTGAACAGAGCAAAGAAAGACTCATGCTGAAATTGCTTCCTGAACAGAAAGCTGGCAATATTTGTTAATGGTTTGTTTCTTCAGTGACCTACATTTTTATATCCAATGTTACTCTGTTTAATTTAGATGGGTATTTTTTCATAACTCGCTGGTCAAATCTGTTCAGATAACCAGAATGAACTTAATTAGTATAGCACTAATAATTCAGTGCTTCAACAGAAATTAAGAGTTATAAGGAAATAAATACAAGTCATACATTTTCGCTGCTTACCATATCTTGTGTTTCACTCTCCTGTGCAGGGCTTAAGTTTTCTAGTGGGACTGGCTGTTTGGTAAAAGAGGATAACAGATTCCTGTAACTCATTCACTCAGTGTGTTTTCTTGCTGGTTCTGGGGAGTTTTCTTTATTGACTTTGACTAGTTTTGCATGGGTCTGCCCGTTGAAGACCTCTGGTCACCAAGGGTGACCCTGTTCACCTTTGAGGACACCCCTGCCCTAACAGTTAATTTAATCAAGACTCACAGAGAATTTTCTTGAAGAGTTTGATTCCTTCTGTGTATGTTGTATGCATACAAGAATGGACAATGTGAACTTGCATGCTTAAGCAGTAATAGTGCCAGATAAATGAAACAGTGTCAGAGTGTGTAAAGCCTTGGAAGTTAAGAGGTAGCAGTAAGAATGTACTATATATTAAAGCTTTAAATGTTACTTAGTACTAATTAGGTCATCCTTTTTGTCTTAGTAGTTTTGTTACATTTGCTTTTTAAAGGAGAATGAGAGAAAAAAATGTTTGCTTCTGTGGAACAGAGAAATGCCCAGCCACAGCAGATGAATTTCTTGGTTAAAATTTATTTAAATGAAAGGAATAATTGAAGAGTGACTGTTCTGAATTTTAAAAGTGAATGCACTTCAACTGTGCCTAGCTGTAGAAAGTCCTATTTTGGGGATACGTTTTTGTTTGCTTAGCTTTTGACTTCGATGCAAACTGTTCAGCATTGTGATTGGTTTGAAATGTATTTGGTAAAATTTGGGGCAGTCACTCATGTCAAATGTTACCTTTTCATAAAATATTGATCATGTCTTCTTTAATAATATCTGAGTTGCAGTAGATCTTTAATTTGCTGCACATTTTTGTGACATTCTGGATGTTCAGTTCCAAAACTGTTAAAGTAAATCTAGTGAAGTTTATGAAATTTCCAAGTATATTTTCAATTGTTTTAAATTTGTTGCAGTTTGCTAAGCCAGGTACTACAGATAATGGGAAACACTTTACACGTATGTTTGCGTGTAAAAATGTGAAGAAATAGTGAAGTAGATTAAAGGATATGCACACCAAATTCCATTATAATAAAAGAAATTAGCTTTTTAAGTATGTCACAGTTTAGCACAACAATAATGCAATTGTAGTTTTTTCTCACAATTATCTTGCTTCATAATATTTCTGTTCTCCTCAAGGCAAGACTGTATTGTCTCAGAATTCAAAGAGGGAATAAAGATTCTTTTTGTGAATATGGGATTATATCTTTTTACGTGTTTGTGATGATATAAATTACGTTTTTTCTCTGTATCTGTAATCGCATTAATTCTTTAAGATGGGAAATTTTTCATTACAATAGTCCCTGTGGTAGTTACTATAGAAAGAAATTAAATAGATTTTTCTTGTAAATATTTGTGGATTAATTCAGTATGCTAGGTGTTCCAAGTGTCTAAACACTTAAAAAGGTGGGAAATTAAAACACACACAGAACTAAGAGTGGTTTTATTGTGTTAAAAATTTATCAGATTAAAAAAAATCCCACTTAAAGGAGAATTGTTGAACTACTTAGCAACTGTGTCTTCAATATATGTAAGAATACCCTTGCAGTGTCATGCTGCAAATGAATTCATGAAATGAAAATACTGATTACATTAACATACAGTATTGTGATAGTACCCATTTGTAAATTGCAGTATGTAACCTTTAATACAAATATTTGTGTCAATCAAAATTGACCGATAGCTTAGTATACAGGGTTTAAAAGATACCATTGTTTTTAATAAATAATATGATCCATGCGGATGAGGACCAGTTTGTTTGTTCCTTATCAGCATTTCCAGAAAAAAGGATATTGTCTCTAAAATATATGATAGGAAGGCTTTCCATTTCCCATCTGTGGATGAGTGAGGCCTTTAGAGGTTTTTATGTTTCATTCAAGGGTGAAAAGAACTTCCTTTATGTTCTAAAGAATGTAACACAAACTCACCTACTCACTTTTTTTGGGGAAAAATGGGGGCAGTGTTACAGCGTACTCAAGCTGTTTCTTTACTTTTTAAAAAAACTTTTTTTTTTCCTTCTCCTGTGTGCTGGATAATTTTCTTTCATTGTGCTTTTCAACTTTTTTTGGTACCATTTTTTGCAATTATCACTTTTGGGTTTGATAACCTCCGTGAGTTCCTTCCTTACCCTTGTTACGTTAGGAGCTGGTTCGGTGCACTGCTAAGTGCTCTAAATTTGTTCTGCAGTTCCCACAAGGTGCTTGTTTTCTCACAGGACCACAGTCTAGGTATTTTAACCAGAACACAGTGGAAGATAGCAAGGAGAATAGATTCCATTCTGTAAGTTACATATTGTGATTCAGAGAAGCCCTACCTTTTTATAACTCTTATTGGGCAACAGAGGAATTGTCTGAATGCCACCTTCCTTCATTTAGGAGGAATTTAAATGTATTAGTACAATTCTAGCAATAACATAGATGTGTGAACTTAAAAGAGAAATGTGTTGCATTTACTTAGTGCTAAATTATCTATACACATCTGTAGAGAAGAAAATCCAAAGTACTTTGGTTTTGGTACCAAGGGATCATGGAAAACAGAATGAAGGTTGTCTTTAAAAGGGGCAAAGCTACTGCACAAAGGGTTGCATTGCATTCTAAAGAACTAGTGCAGTTGCTGTTACAAAGAATGAATTTATGTTGTTGCAAGCACAACATAAAAGAGAGCTTAAATCCATATACACAAAAAGCAATCAGGATTCTCTTTTGTATCTTAAAACAAATGCCTATCTAGAAAAATGAACAGAACAGAAAACCAGAGAAGGGTGTTTTGAAAACCTCTTAGTAGATGCTACTTTCTGCAGAACTACAGATCTTACTCGTTTAATGTAACTTGTGGTAGTTTATTGGAAAATTATTGGCAAAAAATCCATTTTGTTGCTCATTAAATATATATTTATCGAAATACAGTTAAAAATCCTCAGATGACTGATCTACTTATACAGACCCTTAGAAGCAAGAAAATAAGAAACACACTCAAAATGGCATACCATAACTCAACCCATTAATAGTTCTTGTAATTGTACTGTAGCATTGTACTTGAGCAAGGAAATACCTTACTTCTCCAAAGAATTCAGAACCAGAGTATGTGCATAAGGTTACATGATACTTCACCTCCAGTCTCAGTAATATTTACATGCTCCATTCACAGACTGCATGATAGGTGTTCTTGTTTTGTTCAGGAATCAGTCATAATTGTGCTAGAAATTGCTGATCAAAGATTTTGCATGCAAAGTCCTATTCTGTGGTTCCCCCATGTAACTTCCCTTCTGTACCTGCAATGAGATGGTGGCAGCCCGGCATTTCCCTGGTGGACTGTGAGAACTGCTAAGGTGCTGCCTTCAGGTGCATGTAGTAGGTTCTCACTCAGGAGGAGCTGAGCCCTTGTCACTAGTGGAGGTAGGTGTTTTTTTCCCTGGCTTGTCTAAACACTCTGTGTATATATAACCATCTTCAGACTGGTTACCTTCTTCTTGAGAAACTGTGTTAGGTGGTAGAGAGATCTTAACTCTAAATCTCAGTTGCATACAGAATTCTTTGTTATACTTAATCTAAAATTTCTGTCCAGTCATCTGTCCTCAAAGGAGATTATTTCCTAACTTTCCAGTCTTTTATATTATATCCATGAGACTCCCTTGAAGACTAACTGAACCTAGCAAGGAAGACCAGACTTCAGCTTCATCTCAGTTTGTCCTGTTTCATAAAGTATGACTTTTCAAAATAGATCAACCTGTTCTCACTATTCTTGTCTGTTCTTACTATTTAAATCGCAGTGTAACACACAGTTTCCAGAAGTAACTAAAATGATGTCTATGATTCACCAAATCCTTATAGACAACACTCCAAGGACATTAATGTCAAACTCAGATAATTAAAATTTGTATCCAGCCAAGCTAATTAACCCATTAAAGCCAAAATGCATAGATGAGAATTTGTGTCAGTTTGGCATTAGTATATTGTCATGTCTTGTAAAATCTGGCTTCGGTGGACTTCATTTCAACAATATGAAATGCATTCCCCAATTATTTTTTTCCTTTATCAGTGTGTATATAGCAAGCAGAGGGCTGCTGCTTAAAAATAGCTAATCATAGTGTAAGGAAATCCAGGCAAGTCCTTTCAGACTAATAAGGAAGCTGGGAAAGAATGATCTAAATGTAAAGAAATCTCACTGCCTGTAAATATTCAAAAGCTGCTGTGCAGAGGAAATCTACATATACTGATGTCTGATTCAAACACCTTTTCCTTTTGGTGGTCCTGGAAAACAGTCCTAGACACTCTGGCTTGTCTGTAGTGCTGAACTGTCTTTCCAAGTGGTTTAGTTGAGACATGTAAATAGAAACTACTTGGGTTCACCTGAAAGCCATGTCAGACTTTTCCCAGATTATTGGATGTGACAAAGTTGGACAACAGCCTCTGGTTCAATCCGTCTTAAAAGGTTCTAAGAAGCTTAAACCACAGGGTAGTAAGAGGAGGAGACTATGGAGCCTCTCTTACTCTGCTGATATTTATTCTTTGAGACCCCCAGAAAAAAAAACCCTGTAGTTTGTGAAGTGAATGATTTCTTCTAGATACGGTACACTTTAAAATTCAGGAAATGTTGTTAGAGGATTTTAGGCTGCACAGTGGCAAGTTTAAAACATGAAACCCTGAACTTCCCCTGCAGTTGCCTGCACGAACCCTTTTCCAGGAGACCCCTTCTTCACTGAGGGGCCTGTCCCTGGGAAGGGGTCTCCTTTGACTGATGGGGAGCCCTGGCTCTCTGCTGGCAAGGGAGGCAGAAGCGGCCCAGGGGGCTGGACAGGGACGCAGGGACAGAGCGTTCTGGTAATCCCCGCTGTCCGCTGACGTGCTGTGTGGCCCAGGGCAAATCACTTAAACTGTCTGTTTCTTCATCTGTAAAATAGGAGAGAGTAATACTTACCTCCCTCACAGGGCGCTGGGCAGATTAGTTAATGCTTGTACAGCATTTTAAATTAAAATGCGCTGTGTCCTCACCTAACGGAGCAAACCCACGCGCTCCTGTCCGGAAAGCGGCAGCGCCAGGTGCTGCTCCTGGAGCAGCGTAACTGAGATGGCTGTTGAACAATATTTAGATATACAGGCAATGACTGAGACACTCCTGGTGGTTAAGAAACAGCTGAGCATCCCATTTACTACGAATGTAAAATAAAAGCCTGAGGAAAATGGGTCTCAAGCTAGATGTTTGTGTATATTGAGACTACCTTTAAGAACTGAAAGCACAGACGGGAGTATTTTCTACAAGTACAATCACTGCCTCTCTTTGATTTGGACTTTGGAGGGTGTGTTATTCACTGGAAAAAGCTGTGGAGGATGTTGATGGGAATGATCTGAAGAATAAAAGCTACGTGCGAGAGGTGTTCGCTGCCGTGTCCGCCAGAGGACGAGGTAGCCCTCGGAGGAGTTCTGTGAGAGGAGCAGGACCCCAATTGCGTGTGGAAGGAGCTGTGTCCTTTGAAGGGTGTGTGTTGGCAGCACTCAAGATGTTGAACACTTTTTGGAAACAGTATTTCATCCAGTAGGAAATGGAAATGCAGAGCATTTTTCAAGGGAGAATGATAAACTATTTCTTACCAACAGCTTAAGTAGTGGAGATGAGTGCACATTTGACATGTATGTTGTTGTTTGGTTTAAAGGCTAATTTGTTTGAAATACCCCAAAAGTCTGAGCTGTGTCTTCAGGCTTCTTGTTGGAAAGGATGGACATTTGCTTGAGTGGTGTTTTCCAAAATGCATAATGTTCTTTCTAAGCTATTTACTGAAAGAAATATATTTTTAAGGAATTGTGTTTGATACACTGTGAAATATCAACAGGGAAAAGAGCATACAATACTAAATCTGTTAAAATTAGGATGAGAGTAATTTTGCACGCTTGGTGGTAGTTGTGTTTTGCCTTGGCTGTTTCATGCATAATTCCCTTGTGTGTGCACAGAGGGGGAGTAGAGATCTGATACCTGTTTATAGAAATCTGAGTCACTAAGTAGTGGGGGTTTTTTTTGTTAGTACAACTACAAACTCATTTTGTTTACTTAAGTGCATTCTGTAGTCTTTCTGTGATTATTAGTATATTTTCATACATCCCTATCTGAAAGGCCTATTGTTACAGTAAATGCAATCTGAAACAATCCTAATGGCGTACCCTAGCCAGAAAACTGTGGGGAGTAGCTAGGTATGTACTATAACTTTTTAGGATTAGTCCCTAGACCAGGGAGTTACTTGATCAGATACTAAAGTCAACAGGCAAAAGGGGAGTTAAACAGTAAGAATCCTAAGAAAATACTTAGAAAATAATTTTTCAACTAGAGTTTTTTGTGGTTAAGTTTTTCCTCATTACACATTCCTGTCTAAAATGGGAATAGCAGGGTGCTCCACCATGCTTGTGTATTGTGAAAATAAGTAATTTAAAGAGTAAGATTTTTTTACAGGGTGGTCATGTGAGTGTCATAAAAAAGCAAAGCCAAGGAAGGATCTAGGTAGATCTGTGAAGTGAGTTACTGCTTAAAAAAGTTTTTTGGAGAGTGACTTTGCTGATCCCATGGATGAGAGGATCTCTTTGCCTCCTTCATCGTATTGTATGAGACA